>NW_028225186.1:17746474-17916749 GCF_052327205.1 Somniosus microcephalus | reverse complement strand
GAAGTTACAGCCCCGGTAGTTTTATCACAAAAGTTGGTGGTCCAATGCCCGCACACCGTCCATACTATGTTAGGAATGAATAAGGTAGCTCAAGTGGCCACCTCTCGATGGACCCGATGGACCCCGATTATGGAAACAGATAATTTGACCATTACTAAATCCGGGCCGGGCAATCCAGCAAGCATGATGCCCCTGACAAACCCCGAAGAACTAGAAAGTGATCACGACTGTGTAAACCTGTTAGACGCCATGCAGCAGAGGGCTGAGATGCAGGAATTACCCTTACACAATCCCGAAATGGCCCTTTACACGGATGGGTCATTCTTTGTGGAAAAAGGAACCCGATTGGCAGGGTGGGCGGTTACAACAGAATTCGCAGTAGTACGAGCAGGAAGTATGGGAGGAGGAGCCTCAGCACAACAGGCAGAACTAGTCGCCCTCACCCAAGCCTGTCTCTATGCTCGAGACAAGACGGCCAATATATATACCGATTCTAGATATGCCTTTGGCATCGCTCATGACTTTGGACAACTATGGAAACAAAGAGGTTTTCTGACAGCTGCAGGTACACCCATAAAAAATGGAAGAGAGGTAACAGCATTAATGGATGCCATCCAGTTACCCGAAGAAGTGGCCATACTAAAATGTAAGGGCCATAACAAAGAAGATACCCCTGAAGCTAAGGGCAATGCTAGGGCAGACGAAGCAGCAAAATACGCCGCCCGTACCATTACCCCCCCAACACCTCAGGTGCAATATATCACGACAAACAACGACCAAGGGGACATCCTACTAATGCAAAGAGAGACCCCAAGGGAGGAACAATGGACATGGTTAGAAAATGGGTTGCAACCCAATAAAGATGGCATATGGCAACATCTCAAAACGGGAGCAGTAGGATGCCCAAAGGAACTGATGCCGTTTTTGGCCCAACAAATACACTCGTGTGGACACATAGCCGCACAGCAAATGACAGCCAGATTCCAGAGAAATTGGTGGGCAAAAGGGTTTCGAACTCAAGCTCAAAGAATAGTGGAGCAATGTGTGACATGCCAGAAAGTAAATCCCGGACAAAAAATTGAAGTACCAATGTCAAAAGCACCTGCTCCGGCAGGGCCCTTCCAACATTTAAAGGTCGACTATATTTCCTTGCCAAAATGTCAGGGATATACAGATGTATTGGTGATAGTCGATCGCTTTTCACGATGGATTGAAGCCACCCCAGTTCGAAGCACCACCGCTGCTGCAACCGCGAAAGTCTTGTGTAAAGATTACATTCCTAGATGGGGCGTGCCCTTATGTATTGACTCAGACCAAGGCACACATTTTACGGGGGAAATAATTAAAGAACTTTGCAGACTACTACAAATACAATGGTCATTGCATTGCCCATACCACCCCCAATCATCGGGACAAGTGGAAAGAGCAAACAGGACAATTAAACAATGGCTCACTAAGTACTACTCTGAAGGAGTGCCATGGCCTCAGGCCCTACCCCTTGTCCTATGTAGTATTCGAGTCACCCCGAATAGGACCACTGGACTCAGCCCCTATGAGGTCGTTACCGGTAGACCAATGTCGCTACCCGGAACAATAGATCTACATAGGGCTGACATTCATCTTCTAAGTGACACAGTACTAAAGTATTGCAAAGATCTAACAGATGCTGTCAGTTTTGCTTCCCAACAGGTCAGCGCAGCTTGGCAAGAACCCCCACCGGGAGGACACAGTTTAGTCCCCGGGCTACAAGTTTGGGTAAAGAAAATAAAGCCAGCCCCCCTGGAAGACAAGTGGGAAGGTCCGTATGTCATCCTGTTGACCACAGGAGCAGCCGTAAAAGTACAAGGAAAGAAGGCTTGGATACACGCGTCACACGTGAAAAGAGATACGACAGGAGCCCCAACAGAAGAATAAATTGGACTTATTGTGTACCATGATTCCCATCAACATATTGCTAGCCACCTCCTTTACCCTTTTTCTAACATGGATAGGAGGCATAGAGAATAACTTATTTTAAGGATGGTTTGCATGGCTGAAAACATTGGGACAGAAATTACTGTATGGTTTGATTGTTATAAGTGGTGTAATTTTGGGAATTATTATTGTTGTAAATAGTATCAAATGTTGTATAAGTCGTGCAGGAGCTACTATACCCCCTCGCCTCTCCCGAATTAGGGTAGAAGTAGACACAGCAAAGCAGGGGGAACCCCCAGAGGAAGCCTATTCGGTCCTACACAGTTATCTGTAAATTCGAAATTAAAACCCTTTTGGTTGTGTTCATGGCCAGAACACAAACAAAACGGAGACACAGGGTATGTTTTTGATAAAGTGCACTGTCAAGAGTATACCTTGTATATAATGATTCTTGTAGATTGTATAAAGAATCAAAGGGTGGGATGTGGAAATGGGAATAAAATGGGCAATGAATTGGCTTACAAAAATGGCTTCACACAAGGAAAGTCTAGATTAGATTAAAAAGCAGCCCCAGCTGTGCAAAGTGCAAAAGCTAGCAGAACAGAGAATCTGCCTCAGCCTGAGGCCAAGTGTTAACGAAGTGCTAACGACCAGATCAGGGCCACTGAAAGGGCCTAACTGCTGACTAGACAATGATTGACTAGCCATTGTTCAGTGCCCACAGCAGTGAGACAAGTCAGGACCTGCCTGCCAGACTGAAGACCAGAGCATGGTCAAACCGAAAGGGCTTGAGTGATTCCCATTGGAGAACGCTTGTTGCCAGGGAAGTGATGTAACAAAACACTTGTTGCCAGGAAAGTGATGTAGTGACCCTTGTCCCACGGTATAATAGGGGCTTCCCCACAGGTATTCTCTCTCTTAGCCAGAAGGCGTGTGGAACATCAAGAGGGTCAGACATCTCCCGGGGACGTAAATGCTGGCACCACGTGTCTAACCCGGGGTGACCCTCGGGACACGAATGTACTGTCGATATGCTGTATGACCACTCCGAACAGTAATGAATAAAATGATGTTGTTTTAACTCTCCGAACCCTCAAGCCTGGAATTCTTCGTACTACGGAACTCAAGAAGAGGACCAGAAAAACCCGGTTCTTACACCACCATTAGCTACTTCGAGGGAGGCCGTGCCTCCCAGCCTGTATATCCAGTGCTGACGCGGGAAGGATGCTACACTGCACCCCGGTGTCGCATAAAAACCGCCGACCAGAGAGGTAATCTGTGATATAGAGGAGCTTCCCTGAAATTCCCAATCGCCATCGCGGCAGCAGGACATCCCTCAGATTCGGTCCTCCTTTGCCAGATTTGCTGCTGGTTTTTTTTTTAGGCACGAAGCTGCACGGAGGGCGGCAGCATCTGGCCTTTGCACCGAAACGGACGTGGTAAAAGCACAAGCCCGTGGGTGGAGGCTTCGGGGTGGTGTCTGCGGGGGAGGGGCACCTCTTGGTAGCGCAGTACTGCTGCATGACCGCAAAAATCTTATCAGCTTTTGCAGCAAGCGCTGCACAATCTGTGGCTTCTGATCTGGCCAGGGCAGCTTGAACCTGCTCGGGTAGTTGGCTAAGGAATAACTCCCTGAAGAGGAAGCATTGCGGTTCGGAGCCAAGGAGCTTGAGCATCTGGCTCATTAACTCAGAAGGCTTGGAGTCTCCAAGCCCGAGCATAGCGAGCAGTCGGCGGGCGCGCTCCAACTTCGTAAGCCCGAAGACCTGTATTAAACGCGCCTTAAGTGTGTCATACTTGCTGTTGTCCGGGGGGTTTGCGAGCAGGCTGATGATCCGCGAGGCAGTGGAGCTGTCGAATGCGGAGACCACATAAAGGTAATGGGTCTGATCCGCAACAATGTTCCGGAGTTCGAATTGGGCTTCGGCTTGAACAAACCAGGTCGCCTGTTGTTCCCAAAACTGTGGCAGCTTCAACGCAACGAAGTTCGCTTCCATGCTTCGTTTCGCTTCTTCTGCGAATTTTGTTCGCAAAAATTCGGGGTCACCACTGTAGGAATGTCCGGATTCCTAACTAAAGGACTGAGGTCGAGTCAGTCTATCAAACAAACGATGTTTAATACGATTCAACAGGGTTTAACATGCAAGTGCAGGAGAACTTAGGTTACAGGTCTGTACAGTTCGATGGCTCCACGAGGACTGACTGGGGTGGCTTCCCAGGTTGACGTCATGACGTCATCACATTTTCCCGCCGCTGGAGGATCACGTGATCAACGTGATGACGTCATCGCGTTTGGTCTCGCTCTTAAAGGCACCGCGCTATGTACATGCAACAATATAAACAAAGATACAGATTCAGTCTGTAGCTAATAAATTGTTAAAGGGAATTATGTACAGTTGATTAGAGTCCCTTAGTGGCTCTGCCACAGCCTTACATTTTAATTTACATTCGGATAGATTGGTTTGAAATGGATGGGTGGCGGAAAGGAAGTCACGTGATGAACGTCGGCGCTGCCCTTTCAGCGGTTCTTCACCCAGGTCCACTCACATTGTATATAAACGGGCAGCGGGCGGGTATCTTTGGTTATTTGAGCAGTGACTCTGAACCATGCTGTGGGGCCTCACCTGAACTCTGGCGCCCTTTTTAAACTGCCACCGCTCAGCCTCGTCACTCGCAGGTCCGCACTGGCGCCTGGTGTCCGAGGTTGGAGCAGATTGAAAAATGCGCCAATCAGAGGCAGAGATTTGCCGGGTTTGCAGCCAATCAGAAGGCGCGGCCCGGCTCGGCTGGCGGCTGCTATAAAAGCTCAGTCCAGAGCCCGGAGGAGCAGTTGGAGGAGAAAGGAGTTAAAGAGAGAAGAATGGCGAGGAGAAAGCCCACCGGGGGCAAAGCTCCCGGCAAGCAGCCGGCCACCAAGGCGGCCCAGCCGGGCAGCGCACGAGGAGCAGGGACAGTCTCGGCGCCGGGAGAACAAACAGAGTGAAGAAGTCCCATCACGACCGGCCCTGGGCGGGGTGCAGTCCCACCGCTACCGGCCCCGGACGGGGTGAAGTCCCACCGCTACCGGCCCCAGGCAGGGTGAAGAAGTCCCACCGCTACCGGCCCCGGGCGGGGTGAAGAAGTCCCACCGCTACCGGCCCTGGGCAGGGTGAAGAAGTCCCACCGCTACAGGCCCCGGGCGGGGTGAAGAAGTCCCACCGCTACCGGCCCCGGGCAGGGTGAAGAAGTCCCACCGCTACCGGCCCCGGGTGGGGTGAAGAAGTCCCACCGCTACCGGCCCCGGGCAGGGTGAAGAAGCCCCACCGCTACCGGCCCCGGGCGGGGTGAAGGAGCCCCACCGCTACCGGCCCTGGGTGGGGTGAAGAAGTCCCACCGCTACCGGCCCCGGGCGGGGTGAAGAAACCCCACAGCTACCGGCCCCGGGCGGGGTGAAGAAGCCCCACCGCTACCGGCCCCGGGTGGGGTGAAGAAGTCCCACCGCTACCGGCCCCGGGCGGGGTGAAGAAACCCCACCGCTACCGGCCCCGGGCGGGGTGAAGAAGCCACACCGCTACCGGCCACGGGCGGGGTGAAGAAGTCCCACCGCTACCGGCCCCGGGGGGGGTGAAGGAGCCCCACCGCTACCGGCCCCGGGCGGGGTGAAGAAGTCCCACCGCTACCGGCCCCGGGCGGGGTGAAGAAGTCCCACCGCTACCGGCCCCGGGCGGGGTGAAGAAGCCCCACCGCTACCGGCCCCGGGTAGGGTGAAGAAGCCCCACCGCTACTGGCCCCGGGCGGGGTGAAGAAGCACCACCGCTACTGGCCCCGGGCAGGGTGAAGAAGTCCCACCGCTACCGGCCCCGGGCGGGGTGAAGAAGTCCCACCGCTAGCGGCCCCGGGCGGGGTGAAGAAGTCCCACCGCTACCGGCCCCCGGCGGGGTGAAGAAGTCCCACCGCTAACAGCCCCAGGCGGGGTGAAGAAGCCCCACCGCTACCGGCCCCGGGCGGGGTGAAGAAGCCCCACCGTTACCGGCCCCGGGCGGGGTGAAGAAGCCCCACCGTTACCGGCCCAGGGTGAAGAAGTCCCACCGCTACCGGCCCCGGGCGGGGTGAAGAAGCCCCACCGCTACCGGCCCCGGGCGGGGTGAAGAAGCCCCACCGCTGCCGGCCCCGGGCGGGGTGAAGAAGTCCCACCGCTACCGGCCCCGGGCGGGGTGAAGAAGTCCCACCGCTACCGGCCCCGGGCGGGGTGAAGAAGCCCCACCGCTGCCGGCCCCGGGCGGGGTGAAGAAGTCCCACCGCTACCGGCCCCGGGCGGGGTGAAGAAGTCCCACCGCTGCCGGCCCCGGGCGGGGTGAAGAAGTCCCACCGCTACCGGCCCCGGGCGGGGTGAAGAAGTCCCACCGCTACCGGCCCCGGGCGGGGTGAAGGAGCCCCAACGCTACCGGCCCCGGGCGGGGTGAAGGAGCCCCACCGCTACCGGCTCCGGGCGGGGTGAAGAAGCCCCACCGCTACCGGCCCCGGGCGGCGTGAAGAAGTCCCACCGCTACCGGCCCCGGGCGGGGTGAAGAAGTCCCACCGCAACCGGCCCCGAGCGGGGTGAAGAAGCCCCACCGCTACCGGCCCCGGGCGGGCTGAAGAAGTCCCACCGCTACCGGCCCCGGGTGGGGTGAAGAAGTCCCACCGCTACCGGCCCCGGGGGGGGTGAAGGAGCCCCACCGCTACCGGCCCCGGGCGGGGTGAAGAAGTCCCACCGCTACCGGCCCCGGGCGGGGTGAAGAAGTCCCACCGCTACCGGCCCCGGGCGGGGTGAAGAAGCCCCACCGCTACCGGCCCCGGGTAGGGTGAAGAAGCCCCACCACTACTGGCCCCGGGCGGGGTGAAGAAGCACCACCGCTACTGGCCCCGGGCAGGGTGAAGAAGTCCCACCGCTACCGGCCCCGGGCGGGGTGAAGAAGTCCCACCGCTACCGGCCCCGGGCGGGGTGAAGAAGTCCCACCGCTAGCGGCCCCGGGCGGGGTGAAGAAGTCCCACCGCTACCGGCCCCCGGCGGGGTGAAGAAGTCCCACCGCTAACAGCCCCAGGCGGGGTGAAGAAGCCCCACCGCTACCGGCCCCGGGCGGGGTGAAGAAGCCCCACCGTTACCGGCCCCGGGCGGGGTGAAGAAGCCCCACCGTTACCGGCCCAGGGTGAAGAAGTCCCACCGCTACCGGCCCCGGGCGGGGTGAAGAAGCCCCACCGCTACCGGCCCCGGGCGGGGTGAAGAAGCCCCACCGCTGCCGGCCCCGGGCGGGGTGAAGAAGTCCCACCGCTACCGGCCCCGGGCGGGGTGAAGAAGCCCCACCGCTGCCGGCCCCGGGCGGGGTGAAGAAGTCCCACCGCTACCGGCCCCGGGCGGGGTGAAGAAGCCCCACCGCTGCCGGCCCCGGGCGGGGTGAAGAAGTCCCACCGCTACCGGCCCCGGGCGGGGTGAAGAAGTCCCACCGCTACCGGCCCCGGGCGGGGTGAAGAAGTCCCACCGCTGCCGGCCCCGGGCGGGGTGAAGAAGTCCCACCGCTACCGGCCCCGGGCGGGGTGAAGAAGTCCCACCGCTACCGGCCCCGGGCGGGGTGAAGGAGCCCCAACGCTACCGGCCCCGGGCGGGGTGAAGGAGCCCCACCGCTACCGGCTCCGGGCGGGGTGAAGAAGCCCCACCGCTACCGGCCCCGGGCGGCGTGAAGAAGTCCCACCGCTACCGGCCCCGGGCGGGGTGAAGAAGTCCCACCGCAACCGGCCCCGAGCGGGGTGAAGAAGCCCCACCGCTACCGGTCCCGGGCGGGCTGAAGAAGTCCCACCGCTACCGGCCCCGGGTGGGGTGAAGAAGTCCCACCGCTACCGGCCCCGGGTGGGGTGAAGAAGTCCCACCGCTACCGGCCCTAGGCGGGGTGAAGAAGCCCCACCGCTACCAGCCCCGGGCGGGGTGAAGAAGTCCCACCGCTACCGGGCCCGGGCGGGTGAAGAAGTTCCACCGCTGCCGGCCCCGGGCGGGGTGAAGAAGCCCCACCGCTGCCGGCCCCGGGCGGGGTGATGAAGTCCCACCGCTACCGGCCCCGGGCGGGGTGAAGGAGCCCCACCGCTACCGGCTCCGGGCGGGGTGAAGAAGCCCCACCGCTACCGGCCCCGGGCGGGGTGAAGAAGTCCCACCGCTACCGGCCCCGGGCGGGGTGAAGAAGCCCCACCGCTACCGGCCCCGGGCGGGGTGAAGAAGTCCCACCGCTACCAGCCCTGGGCGGCGTGAAGAAGTCCCACCGCTACCGGCCCCGGGCGGGGTGAAGAAGTCCCACCGCAACGGCCCCGGGCGGGGTGAAGAAGCCCCACCGCTACCGGCCCCGGGCAGGGTGAAGAAGTCCCACCGCTACCGGTCCCGGGCGGGGTGAAGAAGTCCCACCACGACTGGCCCCGGGCAGGGTGAAGAAGCACCACCGCTACCGGCCCCGGGCGGGGTGAAGGAACCCCACCGCTACCGGCCCCGGGCGGGGTGAAGAAGTCCCACCGCTACCGGCCCCGGGCGGGGTGAAGAAACCCCACCGCTACCGGCCCCGGGCGGGGTGAAGAAGCCCCACCGCTACCGGCCCCGGGCGGGGTGAAGAAGTCCCACCGCTACCGGCCCCGGGCGGGGTGAAGAAACCCCACCGCTCCGGGCGGGGTGAAGAAGTCCCACCACTACCGGCCCCGGGCGGGGTGAAGAAGTCCCACTGCTACCGTCCCTGGGGGGGGTGAAGGAGCCCCACTGCTACCGTCCCTGGGGGGGGTGAAGGAGCCCCACCGCTACCGGCCCCGGGCGGGGTGAAGAAGTCCCACTGCTACCGTCCCTGGGGGGGGTGAAGGAGCCCCACCGCTACCGGCCCCGGGCGGGGTGAAGAAGTCCCACCGCTACCGGCCCCGGGCGGGGTGAAGAAGTCCCAACTCTACCGGCCCCGGGCGGGGTGAAGAAGCCCCACCGCTACCGGCCCCGGGCAGGGTGAAGAAGCCCCACCGCTACTGGCCCCGTTCGGGGTGAAGAAGCACCACCGCGACCGGCCCCGGGCAGGGTGAAGAAGTCCCACCGCTACCGGCTCCGGGCAGGGTGAAGAAGTCCCACCGCTACCGGCCCCAGGCGGGGTGAAGAAGTCCCACCGCTACCGGCCCGGGGCGGGGTGAAGAAGTCCCACTGCTACCGGCCCCCGGCGAGGTGAAGAAGTCCCACCGCTAACAGCCCCAGGCGGGGTGAAGAAGCCCCACCGCTACCGGCCCCGGGCGGGGTGAAGAAGCCCCACCGTTACCGGCCCAGGGTGAAGAAGCCCCACCGCTACCGGCCCCGGGCGGGGTGAAGAAGTCCCACCGCTACCGGCCCCGGGCGGGGTGAAGAAGTCCCACCGCTACCGGCCCCGGGCGAGGTGAAGAAGTCCCACCGCTACCGGCCCCGGGTGGGGTGACGAAGTCCCACCGCTGCTGGACCCAGGCGGGGTGAAGAAGTCCCACTGCTACCGGCCCCGGGCGGGGTGAAGGAGCCCCACCGCTACCGGCCCCAGGCGGGGTGAAGGAGCCCCACCGCTACCGGCCCCGGGCGGGGTGTAGTCCCACCGCTACCGGCCCCGGGCGGGGTGAAGGAGCCCCACCGCGACCGGCTCCGGGCGGGGTGAAGAAGCCCCACCACTACCGGCCCCGGGCGGGGTGAAGAAGTCCCACCGCTACCGGCCCCGGGCGGGGTGAAGAAGCCCCACCGCTACCGGCCCCGGGCGGGGTGAAGAAGTCCCACCGCTACCGGCCCTGTGCGGGGTGAAGAAGTCCCACTGCTACCGGCCCCGGGCGGGGTGAAGAAGTCCCACTGCCACCGGCCCCGGGCGGCGTGAAGAAGTCCCACCGCTACCGGCCCCGGGCGGGGTGAAGAAGCCCCACCGCTACCGGCCCCGGGCGGGGTGAAGAAGCCCCACCGCTACCGGCCCCGGGCGGGGTGAAGAAGTCCCACCGCTACCGGCCCCGGGCGGGGTGAAGAATTCCCACCGCTACCAGCCCCGGGCGGGGTGAAGAAGTCCCACCGCTACCGGCCCCGGGCGGGTGAAGAAGTTCCACCGCTGCCGGCCCCGGGCGGGGTGAAGAAGTCCCACCGCTGCCGGCCGCGGGCGGGGTGAAGAAATCCCACCGCTACCGGCCCCGGGCGGGGTGAAGGAGCCCCACCGCTACCGGCCCCGGGCGGGGTGAAGGAGCCCCACCGCTACCGGCCCCGGGCGGGGTGAAGTCCCACCGCTACCGGCCCCGGGCGGGGTGAAGGAGCCCCACCGCTACCGGCTCCGGGCGGGGTGAAGAAGCCCCACCGCTACCGGCCCTGGGCGGGGTGAAGAAGTCCCACCGCTACCGGCCCCGGGCGGGGTGAAGGAGCCCCACCGCTACCGGCCCCGGGCGGGGTGAAGGAGCCCCACCGCTACCGGCCCCGGGCGGGGTGAAGTCCCACCGCTACCGGCCCCGGGCGGGGTGAAGGAGCCCCACCGCTACCGGCCCCGGGCGGGGTGAAGGAGCCCCACCGCTACCGGCCCCGGGCGGGGTGAAGTCCCACCGCTACTGGCCCCGGGCGGGGTGAAGGAGCCCCACCGCTACCGGCCCTGGGCGGGGTGAAGAAGCCCCACCGCTACTGGCCTCGGGCGGGGTGAAGAAGTCCCACCGCTACCGGCCCCGGGCGGGTGAAGAAGTTCCACCGCTGCCGGCCCCGGGCGGGGTGAAGAAGTTCCACCGCTGCCGGCCCCGGGCGGGGTGAAGAAGTCCCACCGCTGCCGGCCCCGGGCGGGGTGAAGAAGTCCCACCGCTACCGGCCCCGGGCGGGTGAAGGAGCCCCAACGCTACCGGCCTCGGGCGGGGTGAAGGAGCCCCACCGCTACCGGCTCCGGGCGGGGTGAAGTCCCACCGCTACCGGCCCCGGGCGGGGTGAAGGAGCACCACCGCTACCGGCTCCGGGCGGGGTGAAGAAGCCCCACCGCTACCGGCCCCGGGCGGCGTGAAGAAGTCCCACCGCTACCGGCCCCGGGCGGGGTGAAGAAGTCCCACCGCAACCGGCCCCGAGCGGGGTGAAGAAGCCCCACCGCTACCGGCCCCGGGCGGGCTGAAGAAGTCCCACCGCTACCGGCCCCGGGTGGGGTGAAGAAGTCCCACCGCTACCGGCCCCGGGTGGGGTGAAGAAGTCCCACCGCTACCAGCCCCGGGCGGGGTGAAGAAGTCCCACCGCTACCGGGCCCGGGCGGGTGAAGAAGTTCCACCGCTGCCGGCCCCGGGCGGGGTGATGAAGTCCCACCGCTACCGGCCCCGGGCGGGGTGAAGAAGCCCCACCGCTACCGGCCCCGGGCGGGCTGAAGAAGTCCCACCGCTACCGGCCCCGGGTGGGGTGAAGAAGTCCCACCGCTACCGGCCCCGGGTGGGGTGAAGAAGTCCCACCGCTACCAGCCCCGGGCGGGGTGAAGAAGCCCCACCGCTACCGGCCCCGGGCGGGCTGAAGAAGTCCCACCGCTACCGGCCCCGGGTGGGGTGAAGAAGTCCCACCGCTACCGGCCCCGGGTGGGGTGAAGAAGTCCCACCGCTACCAGCCCCGGGCGGGGTGAAGAAGTCCCACCGCTACCGGGCCCGGGCGGGTGAAGAAGTTCCACCGCTGCCGGCCCCGGGCGGGGTGATGAAGTCCCACCGCTACCGGCCCCGGGCGGGGTGAAGGAGCCCCACCGCTACCGGCCCTGGGCGGGGTGAAAGAGCCCCACCGCTACCGGCCCCGGGCAGGGTGAAGTCCCACCGCTACCGGCCCCGGGCGGGGTGAAGGAGCCCCACCGCTACCGGCTCCGGGCGGGGTGAAGAAGCCCCACCGCTACCGGCCCCGGGCGGGGTGAAGAAGTCCCACCGCTACCGGCCCCGGGCGGGGTGAAGAAGCCCCACCGCTACCGGCCCCGGGCGGGGTGAAGAAGTCCCAACTCTACCGGCCCCGGGCGGGGTGAAGAAGCCCCACCGCTACCGGCCCCGGGCAGGGTGAAGAAGCCCCACCGCTACTGGCCCCGTTCGGGGTGAAGAAGCACCACCGCGACCGGCCCCGGGCAGGGTGAAGAAGTCCCACCGCTACCGGCTCCTGGCAGGGTGAAGAAGTCCCACCGCTACCGGCCCCAGGCGGGGTGAAGAAGCACCACCGCTACCGGCCCCGGGTAGGGTGAAGAAGTCCCACCGCTACCGGCCCCGGGCGGGGTGAAGAAGCACCACCGCTACCGGCCCCGGGCGGGGTGAAGAAGCCCCACCGCTACCGGCCCCGGGTGGGGTGAAGAAGTCCCACCGCTACCGGCCCCGGGCGGGGTGAAGAAGTCCCACCGCTACCGGCCCCGGGCGGGGTGAAGAAGTCCCACCGCTACCGGCCCCCGGCGGGGTGAAGAAGTCCCACCGCTAACAGCCCCAGGCGGGGTGAAGAAGCCCCACCGCTACCGGCCCCGGGCGGGGTGAAGAAGCCCCACCGTTACCGGCCCCGGGCGGGGTGAAGAAGCCCCACCGTTACCGGCCCAGGGTGAAGAAGTCCCACCGCTACCGGCCCCGGGCGGGGTGAAGAAGCCCCACCGCTACCGGCCCCGGGCGGGGTGAAGAAGCCCCACCGCTGCCGGCCCCGGGCGGGGTGAAGAAGTCCCACCGCTACCGGCCCCGGGCGGGGTGAAGAAGCCCCACCGCTGCCGGCCCCGGGCGGGGTGAAGAAGTCCCACCGCTACCGGCCCCGGGCGGGGTGAAGAAGCCCCACCGCTGCCGGCCCCGGGCGGGGTGAAGAAGTCCCACCGCTACCGGCCCCGGGCGGGGTGAAGAAGTCCCACCGCTGCCGGCCCCGGGCGGGGTGAAGAAGTCCCACCGCTACCGGCCCCGGGCGGGGTGAAGAAGTCCCACCGCTACCGGCCCCGGGCGGGGTGAAGGAGCCCCAACGCTACCGGCCCCGGGCGGGGTGAAGGAGCCCCACCGCTACCGGCTCCGGGCGGGGTGAAGAAGCCCCACCGCTACCGGCCCCGGGCGGCGTGAAGAAGTCCCACCGCTACCGGCCCCGGGCGGGGTGAAGAAGTCCCACCGCAACCGGCCCCGAGCGGGGTGAAGAAGCCCCACCGCTACCGGCCCCGGGCGGGCCTGAAGAAGTCCCACCGCTACCGGCCCCGGGTGGGGTGAAGAAGTCCCACCGCTACCGGCCCCGGGTGGGGTGAAGAAGTCCCACCGCTACCGGCCCTAGGCGGGGTGAAGAAGCCCCACCGCTACCAGCCCCGGGCGGGGTGAAGAAGTCCCACCGCTACCGGGCCCGGGCGGGTGAAGAAGTTCCACCGCTGCCGGCCCCGGGCGGGGTGAAGAAGCCCCACCGCTGCCGGCCCCGGGCGGGGTGATGAAGTCCCACCGCTACCGGCCCCAGGCGGGGTGAAGAAGCCCCACCGCTACCGGCTCCGGGCGGGGTGAAGAAGCCCCACCGCTACCGGCCCCGGGCGGGGTGAAGAAGTCCCACCGCTACCGGCCCCGGGCGGGGTGAAGAAGCCCCACCGCTACCGGCCCCGGGCGGGGTGAAGAAGTCCCACCGCTACCAGCCCCGGGCGGGGTGAAGAAGTCCCACTGCTACCGGCCCTGGGCGGCGTGAAGAAGTCCCACCGCTACCGGCCCCGGGCGGGGTGAAGAAGTCCCACCGCAACGGCCCCGGGCGGGGTGAAGAAGCCCCACCGCTACCGGCCCCGGGCAGGGTGAAGAAGTCCCACCGCTACCGGTCCCGGGCGGGGTGAAGAAGTCCCACCACGACTGGCCCCGGGCAGGGTGAAGAAGCACCACCGCTACCGGCCCCGGGCGGGGTGAAGGAGCCCCACCGCTACCGGCCCCGGGCGGGGTGAAGAAGTCCCACCGCTACCGGCCCCGGGCGGGGTGAAGAAACCCCACCGCTACCGGCCCCGGGCGGGGTGAAGAAGCCCCACCGCTACCGGCCCCGGGCGGGGTGAAGAGGTCCCACCGCTACCGGCCCCGGGCGGGGTGAAGAAACCCCACCGCTCCGGGCGGGGTGAAGAAGTCCCACCACTACCGGCCCCGGGCGGGGTGAAGAAGTCCCACTGCTACCGTCCCTGGGGGGGGTGAAGGAGCCCCACTGCTACCGTCCCTGGGGGGGGTGAAGGAGCCCCACCGCTACCGGCCCCGGGCGGGGTGAAGAAGTCCCACTGCTACCGTCCCTGGGGGGGGTGAAGGAGCCCCACCGCTACCGGCCCCGGGCGGGGTGAAGAAGTCCCACCGCTACCGGCCCCGGGCGGGGTGAAGAAGTCCCAACTCTACCGGCCCCGGGCGGGGTGAAGAAGCCCCACCGCTACCGGCCCCGGGCAGGGTGAAGAAGCCCCACCGCTACTGGCCCCGTTCGGGGTGAAGAAGCACCACCGCGACCGGCCCCGGGCAGGGTGAATAAGTCCCACCGCTACCGGCTCCGGGCAGGGTGAAGAAGTCCCACCGCTACCGGCCCCAGGCGGGGTGAAGAAGTCCCACCGCTACCGGCCCGGGGCGGGGTGAAGAAGTCCCACTGCTACCGGCCCCCGGCGAGGTGAAGAAGTCCCACCGCTAACAGCCCCAGGCGGGGTGAAGAAGCCCCACCGCTACCGGCCCCGGGCGGGGTGAAGAAGCCCCACCGTTACCGGCCCAGGGTGAAGAAGCCCCACCGCTACCGGCCCCGGGCGGGGTGAAGAAGTCCCACCGCTACCGGCCCCGGGCGGGGTGAAGAAGTCCCACCGCTACCGGCCCCGGGCGAGGTGAAGAAGTCCCACCGCTACCGGCCCCGGGTGGGGTGACGAAGTCCCACCGCTGCTGGACCCAGGCGGGGTGAAGAAGTCCCACTGCTACCGGCCCCGGGCGGGGTGAAGGAGCCCCACCGCTACCGGCCCCAGGCGGGGTGAAGGAGCCCCACCGCTACCGGCCCCGGGCGGGGTGTAGTCCCACCGCTACCGGCCCCGGGCGGGGTGAAGGAGCCCCACCGCGACCGGCTCCGTGCGGGGTGAAGAAGCCCCACCACTACCGGCCCCGGGCGGGGTGAAGAAGTCCCACCGCTACCGGCCCCGGGCGGGGTGAAGAAGCCCCACCGCTACCGGCCCCGGGCGGGGTGAAGAAGTCCCACCGCTACCGGCCCTGTGCGGGGTGAAGAAGTCCCACTGCTACCGGCCCCGGGCGGGGTGAAGAAGTCCCACTGCCACCGGCCCCGGGCGGCGTGAAGAAGTCCCACCGCTACCGGCCCCGGGCGGGGTGAAGAAGCCCCACCGCTACCGGCCCCGGGCGGGGTGAAGAAGCCCCACCGCTACCGGCCCCGGGCGGGGTGAAGAAGTCCCACCGCTACCGGCCCCGGGCGGGGTGAAGAATTCCCACCGCTACCAGCCCCGGGCGGGGTGAAGAAGTCCCACCGCTACCGGCCCCGGGCGGGTGAAGAAGTTCCACCGCTGCCGGCCCCGGGCGGGGTGAAGAAGTCCCACCGCTGCCGGCCGCGGGCGGGGTGAAGAAATCCCACCGCTACCGGCCCCGGGCGGGGTGAAGGAGCCCCACCGCTACCGGCCCCGGGCGGGGTGAAGGAGCCCCACCGCTACCGGCCCCGGGCGGGGTGAAGTCCCACCGCTACCGGCCCCGGGCGGGGTGAAGGAGCCCCACCGCTACCGGCTCCGGGCGGGGTGAAGAAGCCCCACCGCTACCGGCCCCGGGCGGGGTGAAGAAGTCCCACCGCTACCGGCCCCGGGCGGGGTGAAGAAGCCCCACCGCTGCCGGCCCTGGGCGGGGTGAAGAAGTCCCACCGCTACCGGCCCCGGGCGGGGTGAAGGAGCCCCACCGCTACCGGCCCCGGGCGGGGTGAAGGAGCCCCACCGCTACCGGCCCCGGGCGGGGTGAAGTCCCACCGCTACCGGCCCCGGGCGGGGTGAAGGAGCCCCACCGCTACCGGCCCCGGGCGGGGTGAAGGAGCCCCACCGCTACCGGCCCCGGGCGGGGTGAAGTCCCACCGCTACTGGCCCCGGGCGGGGTGAAGGAGCCCCACCGCTACCGGCCCTGGGCGGGGTGAAGAAGCCCCACCGCTACTGGCCTCGGGCGGGGTGAAGAAGTCCCACCGCTACCGGCCCCGGGCGGGTGAAGAAGTTCCACCGCTGCCGGCCCCGGGCGGGGTGAAGAAGTTCCACCGCTGCCGGCCCCGGGCGGGGTGAAGAAGTCCCACCGCTGCCGGCCCCGGGCGGGGTGAAGAAGTCCCACCGCTACCGGCCCCGGGCGGGGTGAAGGAGCCCCAACGCTACCGGCCCCGGGCGGGGTGAAGGAGCCCCACCGCTACCGGCTCCGGGCGGGGTGAAGTCCCACCGCTACCGGCCCCGGGCGGGGTGAAGGAGCCCCACCGCTACCGGCTCCGGGCGGGGTGAAGAAGCCCCACCGCTACCGGCCCCGGGCGGCGTGAAGAAGTCCCACCGCTACCGGCCCCGGGCGGGGTGAAGAAGTCCCACCGCAACCGGCCCCGAGCGGGGTGAAGAAGCCCCACCGCTACCGGCCCCGGGCGGGCTGAAGAAGTCCCACCGCTACCGGCCCCGGGTGGGGTGAAGAAGTCCCACCGCTACCAGCCCCGGGCGGGGTGAAGAAGTCCCACCGCTACCGGGCCCGGGCGGGTGAAGAAGTTCCACCGCTGCCGGCCCCGGGCGGGGTGAAGAAGTCCCACCGCTGCCGGCCCCGGGCGGGGTGATGAAGTCCCACCGCTACCGGCCCCGGGCGGGGTGAAGAAGTCCCACCGCTACCGGCCCCGGGCGGGGTGAAGAAGTCCCAACTCTACCGGCCCCGGGCGGGGTGAAGAAGCCCCACCGCTACCGGCCCCGGGCAGGGTGAAGAAGCCCCACCGCTACTGGCCCCGTTCGGGGTGAAGAAGCACCACCGCGACCGGCCCCGGGCAGGGTGAAGAAGTCCCACCGCTACCGGCTCCGGGCAGGGTGAAGAAGTCCCACCGCTACCGGCCCCAGGCGGGGTGAAGAAGTCCCACCGCTACCGGCCCGGGGCGGGGTGAAGAAGTCCCACTGCTACCGGCCCCCGGCGGGGTGAAGAAGTCCCACCGCTAACAGCCCCAGGCGGGGTGAAGAAGCCCCACCGCTACCGGCCCCGGGCGGGGTGAAGAAGCCCCACCGTTACCGGCCCAGGGTGAGGAAGCCCCACCGCTACCGGCCCCGGGCGGGGTGAAGAAGTCCCACTGCTACCGTCCCTGGGGGGGGTGAAGGAGCCCCACCGCTACCGGCCCCGGGCGGGGTGAAGAAGTCCCACCGCTACCGGCCCCGGGCGGGGTGAAGAAGTCCCAACTCTACCGGCCCCGGGCGGGGTGAAGAAGCCCCACCGCTACCGGCCCCGGGCAGGGTGAAGAAGCCCCACCGCTACTGGCCCCGTTCGGGGTGAAGAAGCACCACCGCGACCGGCCCCGGGCAGGGTGAAGAAGTCCCACCGCTACCGGCTCCGGGCAGGGTGAAGAAGTCCCACCGCTACCGGCCCCAGGCGGGGTGAAGAAGTCCCACCGCTACCGGCCCGGGGCGGGGTGAAGAAGTCCCACTGCTACCGGCCCCCGGCGGGGTGAAGAAGTCCCACCGCTAACAGCCCCAGGCGGGGTGAAGAAGCCCCACCGCTACCGGCCCCGGGCGGGGTGAAGAAGCCCCACCGTTACCGGCCCAGGGTGAGGAAGCCCCACCGCTACCGGCCCCGGGCGGGGTGAAGAAGTCCCACCGCTACCGGCCCCGGGCGGGGTGAAGAAGTCCCACCGCTACCGGCCCCGGGCGAGGTGAAGAAGTCCCACCGCTACCGGCCCCGGGTGGGGTGACGAAGTCCCACCGCTGCTGGACCCAGGCGGGGTGAAGAAGTCCCACTGCTACCGGCCCCGAGCGGGGTGAAGGAGCCCCACCGCTACCGGCCCCGGGCGGGGTGAAGGAGCCCCACCGCTACCGGCCCCGGGCGGGGTGTAGTCCCACCGCTACCGGCCCCGGGCGGGGTGAAGGAGCCCCACCGCGACCGGCTCCGGGCGGGGTGAAAAAGCCCCACCACTACCGGCCCCGGGCGGGGTGAAGAAGTCCCACCGCTACCGGCCCCGGGCGGGGTGAAGAAGCCCCACCGCTACCGGCCCCGGGCGGGGTGAAGAAGTCCCACCGCTACCGGCCCTGTGCGGGGTGAAGAAGTCCCACTGCTACCGGCCCCGGGCGGGGTGAAGAAGTCCCACTGCTACCGGCCCCGGGCGGCGTGAAGAAGTCCCACCGCTACCGGCCCCGGGCGGGGTGAAGAAGTCCCACCGCTACCAGCCCCGGGCGGGGTGAAGAAGTCCCACTGCTACCGGCCCTGGGCGGCGTGAAGAAGTCCCACCGCTACCGGCCCCGGGCGGGGTGAAGAAGTCCCACCGCAACGGCCCCGGGCGGGGTGAAGAAGCCCCACCGCTACCGGCCCCGGGCAGGGTGAAGAAGTCCCACCGCTACCGGTCCCGGGCGGGGTGAAGAAGTCCCACCACGACTGGCCCCGGGCAGGGTGAAGAAGCACCACCGCTACCGGCCCCGGGCGGGGTGAAGGAGCCCCACCGCTACCGGCCCCGGGCGGGGTGAAGAAGTCCCACCGCTACCGGCCCCGGGCGGGGTGAAGAAACCCCACCGCTACCGGCCCCGGGCGGGGTGAAGAAGCCCCACCGCTACCGGCCCCGGGCGGGGTGAAGAAGTCCCACCGCTACCGGCCCCGGGCGGGGTGAAGAAACCCCACCGCTCCGGGCGGGGTGAAGAAGTCCCACCACTACCGGCCCCGGGCGGGGTGAAGAAGTCCCACTGCTACCGTCCCTGGGGGGGGTGAAGGAGCCCCACTGCTACCGTCCCTGGGGGGGGTGAAGGAGCCCCACCGCTACCGGCCCCGGGCGGGGTGAAGAAGTCCCACTGCTACCGTCCCTGGGGGGGGTGAAGGAGCCCCACCGCTACCGGCCCCGGGCGGGGTGAAGAAGTCCCACCGCTACCGGCCCCGGGCGGGGTGAAGAAGTCCCAACTCTACCGGCCCCGGGCGGGGTGAAGAAGCCCCACCGCTACCGGCCCCGGGCAGGGTGAAGAAGCCCCACCGCTACTGGCCCCGTTCGGGGTGAAGAAGCACCACCGCGACCGGCCCCGGGCAGGGTGAAGAAGTCCCACCGCTACCGGCTCCGGGCAGGGTGAAGAAGTCCCACCGCTACCGGCCCCAGGCGGGGTGAAGAAGTCCCACCGCTACCGGCCCGGGGCGGGGTGAAGAAGTCCCACTGCTACCGGCCCCCGGCGAGGTGAAGAAGTCCCACCGCTAACAGCCCCAGGCGGGGTGAAGAAGCCCCACCGCTACCGGCCCCGGGCGGGGTGAAGAAGCCCCACCGTTACCGGCCCAGGGTGAAGAAGCCCCACCGCTACCGGCCCCGGGCGGGGTGAAGAAGTCCCACCGCTACCGGCCCCGGGCGGGGTGAAGAAGTCCCACCGCTACCGGCCCCGGGCGAGGTGAAGAAGTCCCACCGCTACCGGCCCCGGGTGGGGTGACGAAGTCCCACCGCTGCTGGACCCAGGCGGGGTGAAGAAGTCCCACTGCTACCGGCCCCGGGCGGGGTGAAGGAGCCCCACCGCTACCGGCCCCAGGCGGGGTGAAGGAGCCCCACCGCTACCGGCCCCGGGCGGGGTGTAGTCCCACCGCTACCGGCCCCGGGCGGGGTGAAGGAGCCCCACCGCGACCGGCTCCGGGCGGGGTGAAGAAGCCCCACCACTACCGGCCCCGGGCGGGGTGAAGAAGTCCCACCGCTACCGGCCCCGGGCGGGGTGAAGAAGCCCCACCGCTACCGGCCCCGGGCGGGGTGAAGAAGTCCCACCGCTACCGGCCCTGTGCGGGGTGAAGAAGTCCCACTGCTACCGGCCCCGGGCGGGGTGAAGAAGTCCCACTGCCACCGGCCCCGGGCGGCGTGAAGAAGTCCCACCGCTACCGGCCCCGGGCGGGGTGAAGAAGCCCCACCGCTACCGGCCCCGGGCGGGGTGAAGAAGCCCCACCGCTACCGGCCCCGGGCGGGGTGAAGAAGTCCCACCGCTACCGGCCCCGGGCGGGGTGAAGAATTCCCACCGCTACCAGCCCCGGGCGGGGTGAAGAAGTCCCACCGCTACCGGCCCCGGGCGGGTGAAGAAGTTCCACCGCTGCCGGCCCCGGGCGGGGTGAAGAAGTCCCACCGCTGCCGGCCGCGGGCGGGGTGAAGAAATCCCACCGCTACCGGCCCCGGGCGGGGTGAAGGAGCCCCACCGCTACCGGCCCCGGGCGGGGTGAAGGAGCCCCACCGCTACCGGCCCCGGGCGGGGTGAAGTCCCACCGCTACCGGCCCCGGGCGGGGTGAAGGAGCCCCACCGCTACCGGCTCCGGGCGGGGTGAAGAAGCCCCACCGCTACCGGCCCCGGGCGGGGTGAAGAAGTCCCACCGCTACCGGCCCCGGGCGGGGTGAAGAAGCCCCACCGCTGCCGGCCCTGGGCGGGGTGAAGAAGTCCCACCGCTACCGGCCCCGGGCGGGGTGAAGGAGCCCCACCGCTACCGGCCCCGGGCGGGGTGAAGGAGCCCCACCGCTACCGGCCCCGGGCGGGGTGAAGTCCCACCGCTACCGGCCCCGGGCGGGGTGAAGGAGCCCCACCGCTACCGGCCCCGGGCGGGGTGAAGGAGCCCCACCGCTACCGGCCCCGGGCGGGGTGAAGTCCCACCGCTACTGGCCCCGGGCGGGGTGAAGGAGCCCCACCGCTACCGGCCCTGGGCGGGGTGAAGAAGCCCCACCGCTACTGGCCTCGGGCGGGGTGAAGAAGTCCCACCGCTACCGGCCCCGGGCGGGTGAAGAAGTTCCACCGCTGCCGGCCCCGGGCGGGGTGAAGAAGTTCCACCGCTGCCGGCCCCGGGCGGGGTGAAGAAGTCCCACCGCTGCCGGCCCCGGGCGGGGTGAAGAAGTCCCACCGCTACCGGCCCCGGGCGGGGGTGAAGGAGCCCCAACGCTACCGGCCCCGGGCGGGGTGAAGGAGCCCCACCGCTACCGGCTCCGGGCGGGGTGAAGTCCCACCGCTACCGGCCCCGGGCGGGGTGAAGGAGCCCCACCGCTACCGGCTCCGGGCGGGGTGAAGAAGCCCCACCGCTACCGGCCCCGGGCGGCGTGAAGAAGTCCCACCGCTACCGGCCCCGGGCGGGGTGAAGAAGTCCCACCGCAACCGGCCCCGAGCGGGGTGAAGAAGCCCCACCGCTACCGGCCCCGGGCGGGCTGAAGAAGTCCCACCGCTACCGGCCCCGGGTGGGGTGAAGAAGTCCCACCGCTACCAGCCCCGGGCGGGGTGAAGAAGTCCCACCGCTACTGGGCCCGGGCGGGTGAAGAAGTTCCACCGCTGCCGGCCCCGGGCGGGGTGAAGAAGTCCCACCGCTGCCGGCCCCGGGCGGGGTGATGAAGTCCCACCGCTACCGGCCCCGGGCGGGGTGAAGGAGCCCCACCGCTACCGGCCCTGGGCGGGGTGAAAGAGCCCCACCGCTACCGGCCCCGGGCAGGGTGAAGTCCCACCGCTACCGGCCCCGGGCGGGGTGAAGGAGCCCCACCGCTACCGGCTCCGGGCGGGGTGAAGAAGCCCCACCGCTACCGGCCCCGGGCGGGGTGAAGAAGTCCCACCGCTACCGGCCCCGGGCGGGGTGAAGAAGCCCCACCGCTACCGGCCCCGGGCGGGGTGAAGAGGTCCCACCGCTACCAGCCACGGGCGGGGTGAAGAAGTCCCACTGCTACCGGCCCTGGGCGGCGTGAAGAAGTCCCACCGCTACCGGCCCCGGGCGGGGTGAAGAAGTCCCACCGCAACGGCCCCGGGCGGGGTGAAGAAGCCCCACCGCTACCGGCCCCGGGCAGGGTGAAGAAGTCCCACCGCTACCGGTCCCGGGCGGGGTGAAGAAGTCCCACCACGACTGGCCCCGGGCAGGGTGAAGAAGCACCACCGCTACCGGCCCCGGGCGGGGTGAAGGAGCCCCACCGCTACCGGCCCCGGGCGGGGTGAAGAAGTCCCACCGCTACCGGCCCCGGGCGGGGTGAAGAAACCCCACCGCTACCGGCCCCGGGCGGGGTGAAGAAGCCCCACCGCTACCGGCCCCGGGCGGGGTGAAGAAGTCCCACCACTACCGGCCCCGGGCGGGGTGAAGAAACCCCACCGCTACCGGCTCCGGGCGGGGTGAAGAAGTCCCACCACTACCGGCCCCGGGCGGGGTGAAGAAGCCCCACCGCTACCGGCCCCGGGCGGGGTGAAGAAGTCCCACTGCTACCGTCCCTGGGGGGGGTGAAGGAGCCCCACCGCTACCGGCCCCGGGCGGGGTGATGAAGTCCCACCGCTACCGGCCCCGGGCGGGGTGAAGAAGTCCCAACTCTACCGGCCCCGGGCGGGGTGAAGAAGCCCCACCGCTACCGGCCCCGGGCAGGGTGAAGAAGCCCCACCGCTACTGGCCCCGTTCGGGGTGAAGAAGCACCACCGCGACCGGCCCCGGGCAGGGTGAAGAAGTCCCACCGCTACCGGCTCCGGGCAGGGTGAAGAAGTCCCACCGCTACCGGCCCCAGGCGGGGTGAAGAAGTCCCACCGCTACCGGCCCGGGGCGGGGTGAAGAAGTCCCACTGCTACCGGCCCCCGGCGGGGTGAAGAAGTCCCACCGCTAACAGCCCCAGGCGGGGTGAAGAAGCCCCACCGCTACCGGCCCCGGGCGGGGTGAAGAAGCCCCACCGTTACCGGCCCAGGGTGAGGAAGCCCCACCGCTACCGGCCCCGGGCGGGGTGAAGAAGTCCCACCGCTACCGGCCCCGGGCGGGGTGAAGAAGTCCCACCGCTACCGGCCCCGGGCGAGGTGAAGAAGTCCCACCGCTACCGGCCCCGGGTGGGGTGACGAAGTCCCACCGCTGCTGGACCCAGGCGGGGTGAATAAGTCCCACTGCTACCGGCCCCGAGCGGGGTGAAGGAGCCCCACCGCTACCGGCCCCGGGCGGGGTGAAGGAGCCCCACCGCTACCGGCCCCGGGCGGGGTGTAGTCCCACCGCTACCGGCCCCGGGCGGGGTGTAGGAGCCCCACCGCGACCGGCTCCGGGCGGGGTGAAAAAGCCCCACCACTACCGGCCCCGGGCGGGGTGAAGAAGTCCCACCGCTACCGGCCCCGGGCGGGCTGAAGAAGCCCCACCGCTACCGGCCCCGGGCGGGGTGAAGAAGTCCCACCGCTACCGGCCCTGTGCGGGGTGAAGAAGTCCCACTGCTACCGGCCCCGGGCGGGGTGAAGAAGTCCCACTGCTACCGGCCCCGGGCGGCGTGAAGAAGTCCCACCGCTACCGGCCCCGGGCGGGGTGAAGAAGCCCCACCGCTACCGGCCCCGGGCGGGGTGAAGAAGTCCCACCGCTACCGGCCCCGGGCGGGGTGAAGAATTCCCACCGCTACCAGCCCCGGGCGGGGTGAAGAAGTCCCACCGCTACCGGCCCCGGGCGGGTGAAGAAGTTCCACCGCTGCCGGCCCCGGGCGGGGTGAAGAAGTCCCACCGCTGCCGGCCGCGGGCGGGGTGAAGAAGTCCCACCGCTACCGGCCCCGGGCGGGGTGAAGGAGCCCCACCGCTACCGGCCCCGGGCGGGGTGAAGGAGCCCCACCGCTAACGGCCCCGGGCGGGGTGAAGTCCCACCGCTACCGGCCCCGGGTGGGGTGAAGGAGCCCCACCGCTACCGGCTCCGGGCGGGGTGAAGAAGCCCCACCGCTACCGGCCCCCGGCGGGGTGAAGAAGTCCCACCGCTACCGGCCCCGGGCGGGGTGAAGAAGCCCCACCGCTGCCGGCCCTGGGCGGGGTGAAGAAGTCCCACCGCTACCGGCCCCGGGCGGGGTGAAGGAGCCCCACCGCTACCGGCCCCGGGCGGGGTGAAGGAGCCCCACCACTACCGGCCCCGGGCGGGGTGAAGTCCCACCGCTACCGGCCCCGGGCGGGGTGAAGGAGCCCCACCGCTACCGGCCCCGGGCGGGGTGAAGGAGCCCCACCGCTACCGGCCCCGGGCGGGCTGAAGTCCCACCGCTACTGGCCCCGGGCGGGGTGAAGGAGCCCCACCGCTACCGGCTCCGGGCGGGGTGAAGAAGCCCCACCGCTACCGGCCCCGGGCGGGGTGAAGAAGTCCCACCGCTACCGGCCCCGGGCGGGGTGAAGAAGCCCCACCGCTACCGGCCCCGGGCGGCGTGAAGAAGTCCCACCGCTACCGGCCCCGGGCGGGGTGAAGAAGTCCCACCGCAACGGCCCCGGGTGGGGTGAAGAAGCCCCACCGCTACCGGCCCCGGGCGGGGTGAAGAAGCCCCACCGGCCCGGGTGGGGCGAAGAAGCCCCACCGCTACTGGCCCCGGGCGGGGTGAAGAAGCTCCACTGTGTGGTAAACCACTGTTTGTATTCCTGTTTGTCCTGTTTGTATTCCACTGTGTACATGCCTGGACATGCCTCGGCTGACTCCTCCCACAGGTCCTAGTATAAAGGTGACTGCTCCCCAGCCCTTGGTATCCTGGACCGGTCGACCACTCGAGGCAGACCTCCATTCTGTTGTTAATAAAAGCCTTTAGTTACTCTTCTAACTCTCAGTCTTTTATGAGTAATTGATAGCGAATCAATTTTATTAACAACATTTTTATAATGGAGAAGATCCTCACACCAGCATGCCTGGACTTAGATCATCGGGAGGCGGACTCATCCATCAAGTTTACTCACTGGCTTAAGTGTTTCGAAAAATTCCTGACCGCCTCCGAAGCAATCAAATCGGACGAGGACAAACTGGATGTCCTGACCTCCAAAGTGAACCACCGAATGTACTCGGTCATCCAAGACGCGACCTCGTACGCGGATGCTATCAAGCTCCTCAAGGACCAGTACACGCGCCCAGTGAACGAAGTGTACGCCAGGCACCTCCTGGGGAGTCGTAAACAACAACCTGGGGAATCGACCGTGGAATACCTTCAGGCACTGTCTGTGCTTGGCCGGGCCTGTGGTTGTAAGGATGTAAAGGCCGCCGTGTACACAGAGGAACTTATCCGGGACGCTTTTGTAGCGGGCCACAGATCCAATTACACACGACAGCGACTGTTGGAGCAGAGTAACCACGACCTCAACAAGGCCTCTGAACTCGCACTATCATTGGATGCAGCCTACCAGGGCATGGATGCCTACTCCTCTGCACCGTGGACGCCGCGGGGAATGACAGCCTGGGACACGGTAGGACCGCCTCATAGCGCCGTGCCACCCCAGACACACCCCAACAACGGCCCAACTACCGCAGCAGTGTCCCAAGGCCAGACAGCAGTGCCCCAAGGCCAGAAATGCTCCTTCTGTGGCCAGGCAAAACACCCCAGAGCGCGCTGCCCGGCGAAAAACGCGATCTGCTCGGGCTGCGGGAAGAAGGGACACTACGCTAGCGTCTGCAGGGCCAAAGCCACCCCGAACCCCAGCAGCGCCGCGTGTGGGCCATGCGGGCCGCCATTTTGGACCTCCCCGGCCGTGTGCGAATCACCGGTACAGCAGCCATTTTGGACGCCTCCAGCCACATGGGGATCATGGACGCCGCCATCTTGGACGACAGCCGGGATGCAGCAGGCCCCCGACACCGCCTCATCTGATACCCGCAGCGACACACCGACCCCTACGCTGGCATCCGTTACACTGGACCAAGCGAGACCGCACCAACTGGCCAGTTCCACAATGGACATTAAGGTAAATGGTCACGATACAATCTGCCTTTTTGACTCTGGGAGCACGGAGAGCTTCATCCACCCCGACACGGTGCGGCGTTGCTCTCTCCCAGTCCTGCCTGCGCAACAGCGGATTTCTATGGCCTCCGAGTCCCAGTCGGCGGACATCGGCGGCTACTGCGTGGTGACACTCGTAGTAGACGGGACCGTGTATGATCATTTTAAACTTCTGGTCCTGCCTGACCTCTGCGCTGCCGTCCTGCTGGGGTTAGATTTTCAGTGCCACCTTAAAAGTGTTACGATGGCGTACGGTGGACCCCTACCCCCACTCACAGTCCGCAGCCAGCAGCTTCCAAATTACCCGCCGCGCACCAGGTGCAACCTCTCCACACTCAGAGTCAACCCCCCACCACTGTTTGCTAACCTCACCCCCGACTGTAAGCCCATCGCCACAAAGAGCAGGCGATACAGTGCCGGGGACAGGGTTTTCATTAAAACCGAAGTGGAGCGGCTCCTGAAAGAAGGGATTATTGAGGGCAGCACCAGCCCCTGGCGAGCCCAGGTTGTGGTCGTTAAGACCAGCGAGAAGCAGCGCCTGGTCATCGACTACAGCCAGACAATAAATCGCTACACCCTGCTGGACGCCTACCCACTCCCCCGTATAGCTGATATGGTCAACCAGATCGCGCAGTACCGCGTCTTCTCGACCATTGACCTGAAATCAGCGTACCACCAGCTCCCCATCCGCCCTGAGGACCGCCAGTACACTGCCTTTGAGGCAAACGGCCGCCTCTATCACTTCCTTAGGGTTCCCTTTGGCGTCACCAACGGGGTCTCCATCTTCCAAAGGGAGATGGACCGGATGGTAAATCAAAATGCGTTGCAGGCCACTTTCCCATATCTGGACAATGTGACCATCTGCGGCCGTGACTTGCAGGACCATGACGCATACCTCGAAAAATTCCTCCGCACCGCCCAACTCCTAAACCTGACATATAACAAGGAGAAGTGCATATTCCGCACAAACCGCCTCGCCATCCTTGGCTGTGTTGTGGAACACGGAGTCATCGGCCCCGACCCCGACCGGATGCGTCCCCTTATGGAACTTCCACTGCCCCACTGCCTCAAGGCCCTGAAGAGGTGCCTAGGGTTTTTCTCCTATTACGCCCAGTGGGTCCCCTACTATGCGGACAAGGCCCGTCCGCTGATCAAGTCCACCTCTTTTCCCTTGACGGCAGAGGCCCGCTTAGCCTTCCACCGTATCAAGGAGGACATTGCCAAAGCCACCATGCACGCAGTGGACGAATCCATCCCCTTCCAGGTGGAAAGCGACGCGTCCGACTTTGCCCTGGCCGCTACCCTCAATCAGGCGGGGAGACCCGTGGCCTTCTTTTCACGAACCCTCCAAGGCCCGGAGACCAGACACTCCGCTGTTGAGAAGGAGGCCCAGGCGATTGTGGAGGCTGTGCGTCATTGGAGGCACTACCTGGCCGGAAAACGATTTACCCTGCTCACTGACCAGCGTTCAGTTGCTCTTATGTTTAACAACAAGCAGAGGGGCAAAATCAAAAATGACAAGATCTTGAGGTGGAGAATCGAACTTTCCACCTACAACTACGAGATCTTGTACCGGCCCGGGAAGCTAAATGAACCCCCGGATGCGCTATCACGTGGCACCTGCGCCAGCGCGCAGATCGATAGACTACGGGTCCTCCACAATGACCTCTGCCACCCGGGGGTCACCAAGTTCTTCCACCTCATCAAGGCCCGCAACCTGCCTTACTCTATTGAGGAGGTCAGGACCATGACCAGGAACTGCCAAGTCTGCGCTGAGTGCAAACCACACTTTTATAGACCAGACAGGGCCCACCTGATAAAAGCCACTCGCCCCTTCGAGCGCCTGAGCATTGATTTTAAAGGGCCTCTCCCCTCCTCCGACCGCAATGTGTACTTCCTCAATATTATTGATGAGTACTCCCGTTTCCCGTTCGCCTTCCCCTGCCCGGACATGACCAGTGCCACGGTCATTAAATGTCTGAACAACCTCTTCACCCTGTTCGGCTTCCCCAGCTATATCCATAGCGACCGGGGCTCATCGTTTATGAGCGACGAACTCCATCAGTACCTGCTAACTAGGGGTATTGCCACAAGCAGGACCACCAGTTACAACCCCCGGGGGAACGGACAGGTGGAAAGAGAAAATGCGACAGTTTGGAAGGCCGTCCTGCTAGCCTTAAAGTCTAGGGGCCTTCCAACCTCCCGCTGGCAGGATGTGCTCCCCGATGCGCTCCACTCTATTCGGTCACTGCTCTGCACTGCCACTAACGCCACCCCTCATGAGAAAATGTTTGTCTTCCCAAGGAAGTCCACATCAGGGACATCGCTACTGCCATGGCTGACGTCCCCAGGGCCGGTCCTACTGAGAAGACATGTGAGGACCCATAAAACGGACCCCCTGGTCGAGAGGGTCGACCTCCTCCACGCCAACCCCCAGTATGCTTACATCGCATACCCGGACGGGCGGGAGGACACAGTCTCCATAAGAGACCTTGCACCCTCGGGGACCACAGTAACCCACTACCCACTACCACCCCCCCCACGATCCGATATCCAGCCCCAGCAGACGGCAGGCCTGGGCCCCGCGACCCGCTCGACATCTACGAGGACGACACGCCTGTGCCACAGCCTACGCTGGACTCGACGCCGGAAGCTTCACTACCCCTGCCGTCGCCACGCCGATCACAGCGGCAGACAAGACCTCCGGAGAGACTCCAATACACTAACTTTTAATACACTTCACCCCGCCGGACTCAATTTTAAACAAGTGGTGAATGTGGTAAACCACTGTTTGTATTCCTGTTTGTCCTGTTTGTATTCCACTGTGTACATGCCTGGACATGCCTCGGCTGACTCCTCCCACAGGTCCGAGTATAAAGGTGACTGCTCCCCAGCCCTTGGTATCCTGGACCGGTCGACCACTCGAGGCAGACCTCCATTCTGTTGTTAATAAAAGCCTTTAGTTACTCTTCTAACTCTCAGTCTTTTATGAGTAATTGATAGCGCATCACACTGCTAACGGCCCCGGGCGGGGTGAAGAAGTCCCACCGCTACCGGCCCCGGGCGGGGTGAAGAATTCCCACCGCTACCGGCCCCGGGCGGGGTGAAGAAGCTCCACCGCTACCGGCCCCGGGCGGGGTGAAGAAGTCCCACCACTCCCGGCCCCGGGCGGGGTGAAGAAGTCCCACCGCTACCGGCCCCGGGCGGGTGAGGAAGTTCCACCGCTACCGGCCCCGGGTGGGGTGAAGAAGTCCCACCGCTGCCGGCCCCGGGCGGGGTTAAGAAGTCCCACTGCTAACGGCCCTGGGCGGGGTGAAGAAGTCCCACCGCTACCGGCCCCGGGCGGGGTGAAGAAGTCCCACCGCTACCGGCCCCGGGCGGGGTGAAGAAGTCCCACCGCTACCGGCCCTGGGCGGGGTGAAGAAGTCCCACCGCTACCGTCCCCGGGCAGGGTGAAGGAGCCCCACCGCTACCGGCCCTGGGCGGGGTGAAGAAGCCCCACCGCTACCGGCCCCGGGCGGGGTGAAGAAGTCCCACCGCTACCGGCGCCGGGCGGGTGAAGAAGTTCCACCGCTGCCGGCCCCGGGCGGGGTGAAGAAGTCCCACCGCTACCGGCCCCGGGCAGGGTGAAGGAGCCCCACCGCTACCGGCCCCGGGCGGGGTGAAGCCCCACCGCTAGCGGCCCCGGGCTGGGTGAAGGAGCCCCACCGCTACCGGCTCCGGGCGGGGTGAAGAAGCCCCACCGCTACCGGCCCGGGCGGGGTGAAGAAGCCCCACCGCTACCGGCCCCGGGCGGGGTGAAGAAGCTCCACTGCTAACGGCCCCGGGCGGGGTGAAGAAGCCCCACCGCTACCGGCCCCGGGCGGGGTGAAGAAGCTCCACTGCTAACGGCCCCGGGCGGGGTGAAGAAGCCCCACCGCTACCGGCCCCGGGCGGGGTGAAGAACTCCCACCGCTACCGGCCCCGGGCGGGGTGAAGAAGTCCCACCGCTACCGGCCCTGGGTGGGGTGAAGATGTCCCACCGCTACCGGCCCCGGGCGGTGTGAAGAAGTCCCACCACTAACAGCCCCGGGCGGGGTTAAGAAGTCCCACCGCTAACGGCCCCGGGCGGGGTGAAGAAGTCCCACCGCTACCGGCCCCGGGCGGGGTGAAGAAGAGTTTGCTGCCCACGTCATCGTCAGCAGCCTGCACATCAGCTGTGATAAAAGTGCAATCTGACGGAGGGCGCAAGTTTAAAGCAGAGCTTGAATTCCTCACGGAGAAGGAATGGGGGTCAGATTCCCAGAGAGCACGCTCGCCAACAATAACAATAAAACAATCGCCAACATACCATTTGCCTTCTTAACCGCCTGCTTACCTTCAGCGACTGGTGCACAAGGACACCCAGGTCTCGTTGCACTTCCCCCTTCTCCCAATCTATTCCCATTCAGATAATAATCTGCCTTCCTGTTTTTGACACCAAAGTGGATAACCTCGTGAAGGAATAATTACAGTCCTAGCCCTTTTGGGCTATTCCAGATCAGGCGTATTCCCCAGACGTTCACCCTCAACTTAAGTTAGAGATAGCCGAATTCCATAAGATGCTTAAATGGGTCTAAAGATTCAGGCTATCTCTCCCTAAAGGAAAGGAACGACTAAAGATGTTACCATCCACCAGATAGTATTTTAAATAAGTTGAACTAGACTGTAACCTTCCGGATATTATGAGGGTCCGGAATACCCCCCAGAATTCTGCACCTCGTTACAAAAGAGTATACAGAATTTGTGTGTTCGCAAGTCTATACAGAATTACTCTGAGACAATTCAAAAAATATATAGTTTTATTTGAGAGCCGACATTCAGTTAACATCTGTTGAGTCAGTCGCAACATTAACAATTCAAAATACAATTAGCTTACATTTCTCAGAGATCCTTATTCTCAAATCTTTACTTTCGTTACATTTATTTCTCACTTATTTCTAAATCCAGAACATCCACCAAAATCAATCACTTTGATTTACCCGAGACTCAAAGTTAAAAACTTAGAGATGCCTCCGTAGAGTTAAAAACGTTTTGCCCGTTCAGCATGTTCCTACTTTTATACCCTTTTGGCAGTGGTTTCTTCTTTGTGTTCTCTGCTGATGTCAGCTAATTGTCTTTATTGATACCTCTTTTGAATGCTTTCTATTTTTACTATCAATTCAACTATTGCATGAATAATTATTTCTCTACTTTTAGGTGTTCCAAAAACCATCATAAAAACAATGACAGCAATGGTTTCTGTTTAATGCCATTCTTATCAAAGATTCTTCATTCAATTCTTAATATTGGCTTTACTGGTTCTTAGCAACCATTTTGACTCTCATTCTCCAAGTTCAATACAAACATAATGCAATTGCTTGGTGTCTCTATTGAAGTCATATCTTCAAAGCCTTCTTTTTGGTATTATATTTATAATATGTAAATCAAAACCACTTTAACTGTGTGTTTACTTGTTTTCCATCTATCTCAATTGGTTGCATATTTAATCTTATGGTTCCTGTTTTCCAAGTTTAACATAAAACTATTTGACTAGCAGATGTTTCTTTTACTTGATGTCATGTTTTCAAAGGCACGTGCCTCTTTCAATGTTTGTGTTTCTGTTTTATGTGTTAGCTCTTCACACTTTAAACTGGGTCTTTTCATTGTGTTCATTGCAAACCGTCGACCTTTTGGAAGCACCAATGGTTTGCTTCAATCTTTCATTGTTTTAGAATATTTAACGAATTCCCATTTCAAAGCTTGTTCACAACTTTGTTATCAACTGATTCTTTCTCAGAAGCCTGTATTTCTGTTTACAGCCTGTGTCTGCTGAGACAGGTGTCTTTTAAACCCAGTATGTTCTGTAATAATATTTGAAATCTGTTCATGGTATCGTGTATTTCTCTGAATCAAGGCTATTCCTTCACACTCGCATTTCTCCACATTGTACTGCATCTGCCCAATCACCCAACCCAGGATAGTGCTTTATGTGGTCCAGCCAGATCTGGCGATGAATGGCTAAACCAGTTGTCCACAATATACATTCAAGTCTGCGTCCCTTGGACTTAAGTTGGTGGAGATGAGGGCCGAACCAGGGGGAATGAATGGGGTGAGAGAGAGCAATGGTTTTAATAGGGACTAGGACATCAAAGGTGGAGGTGAGGGTGTGGTTGAGCAGATCGGTAGCTGCAGAAATGTTCAGGTGAATGGAGGGCCAAAGGCTAGGCAGTTGGAATTTTGAAAGTGAATTGGGAGAGAATATTTTCCAGGGGCGGAAACAGAAGGAAGGAGGTTTGGGAAGGAGTGTTTGGGTGGAGAGTGATACAAAGAAGTGACCAGAGATGGCCTTATCTGTGATTGACACGATGGGAGTAGCAAGGACACACGAGATGGCGAGGTCAAGGGGGTGGTTGTGAATATGGGTAGGGTAGTTTATATGGAGAGAGAGATTAAGGGAGGATGAAGCGTTGAAGCACCGACTATCATTGAGGAAACGTGTGATTGGCAATTGTGGCAAGTTGTGTCAAAGAGATTGAAGGAGCCGCACCGCTACCAGCCCCAGGCGGGGTGAAGTCCCACCGCTACCGGCCCCGGGCGGGGTGAAGAAGTCCCATCGCGACCGGCCCCAGGCGGGGTGAAGATGTCCCACCGCTACCGGCCCCGGGCGGGGTGAAGAAGTCCCACCGCTACCGGCCCCGGGCGGGATGAAGATGTCCCACTGCTACCGGCCCCGGGTGGGGTGAAGCAGTCCCACCGCTACCGGTCCCGGGCGGGGTGAAGAAGTCCCACCACTACCGGCCCCGGGCGGGGTGAAGAAGTCCCACCGCTACCGGTCCCGGGCGGGGTGAAGAAGTCCCACCACTACCGGCCCCGGGCGGGGTGAAGAAGTCCCACCGCTACCGGACCCGGGCGGGGTGAAGAAGTCCCGCCACTACCGGCCCCGGTCGGGGTGAAGAAGTCCCACCACTACCGGCCCCGGGCAGGGTGAAGAAGTCCCAGCACTACCGGCACCGGGCAGGGTGAAGCAGCCCGACCCCTAACGGCCCCGGGCGGGGTGAAGAAGTCCAACCGCTACCGGCCCCGGGCGGGGTGAAGTCCCACGCTACCAGCCCCGGGCGGGGTGAAGGAGCAGTGACATCATCAATTGGAAATGGTCACACAATGGGAGCAGTGACGTCATCACTTGGAATGTTCACACAATGAGAGCAGTGAGGTCATCACTTGGAATGGTCACACAATGTGAGCAGTGACATCATCACTTGGAATGTTCACACAATGGGAGCAGTGAGGTCATCACTTGGACTGGTCACACAATGGGAGCAGTGAGGTCAGCACTTGGAATGGTCACACAATGTGAGCAGTGACATCATCACTTGGAATGTTCACACAATGGGAGCAGTGAGGTGATCACTTGGACTGGTCACACAATGGGATCAGTGAGGTCAGCACTTGGAATGTTCACACAATGGGAGCAGTGAGGTCATCACTTGGAATGGTCACACAATGGGAGCAGTGAGGTCATCACTTGGACTGTTCACACAATGGAAGCAGTGATGTCATCACTTGGACTGGTCTCACAATGGGAGCAGTGACGTCATCACTTGGAATGGTCACACAATGGGAGCAGTGAGGTCATCACTCGGAATGGTCACACAATGGGAGCAGTGAGGTCATCACTCGGAATGGTCACACAATGGGAGCAGCGACGTCATCACTCGGAATGTTCACACAATGGGAGCAGTGACGTCATCACTTGGAATGTTCACACAATGGGAGCAGTGACGTCATCACTCGGAATGGTCACACAATGGGAGCAGTGACGTCATCACTCGGAATGTTCACACAATGGGAGCAGTGACATCATCACTCGGAATGTTCACACAATGGGAGCAGTGACGTCATCACTTGGAATGTTCACACAATGGGAGCAGTGACGTCATCACTCGGAATGGTCACACAATGGGAGCAGTGACATCATCACTTGGAATGGTCACACAATGGGAGCAGTGAGGTCATCACTTGGAATGGTCACACAATGGGAGCAGTGAGGTCATCACTTGGTCTGGTCACACAATGTGAGCAGTGAGGTCATCACTTGGAATGGTCACACAATGGCAGCAGTGAGGTCATCACTTCGAATGGTCACACAATGGGAGCAGTGAGGTCATCACTTGGACTGGTCACACAATGTGAGCAGTGAGGTCATCACTTGGAATGGTCACACAAAGGGAGCAGTGTGGTCATCACTTGGAATGGTCACACAATGGGAGCAGTGAGGTCATCACTTGGAATGGTCACACAATGGGAGCAGTGAGGTCATCACTTGGAATGGTCACACAATGGGAGCAGTGACGTCATCACTTGGACTGTTCACACAATGGGAGCAGTGAGGTCATCACTTGGACAGTTCACACAATGGAGGCAGTGATGTCATCACTTCGACTGGTCACACAATGGGAGCAGTGATGTCATCACTTGGAATGGTCACAATGGGAACAGTGAGGTCATCACTTGGACTGTTCACACAATGGAGGCAGTGATGTCATCACTTGGGCTGGTCACACAATGGGAGCAGTGATGTCATATCTTGGAATGGCCTCACAATGGGAGCAGTGACGTCATCACTTGGAATGGTCACACAATGGCAGCAGTGAGGTCATCACTTGGACTGCACACACAATGGGAGCAGTGACGTCATCACTTGGAATGGTCACACAATGGGAGCAGTGAGATCATCACTTGGAATGGTCACACAAGGGGAGCAGTGAGGTCATCACTTGGGATGGTCACACAATGGGAGCAGTGAGGTCATCACTTGGAATGGTCACACAATGGGAGCAGTGAGGTCATCACCTGGAATGGTCACACAATGGGAGCAGTGAGGTCATCACTTGGACTGTTCACACAATGGGAGCAGTGAGGTCATCACTTGGAATGGTCACACAATGGGAGCAGTGAGGTCATCACTTGGAATGGTCACACAATGGGAGCAGTGACGTCATCACTTGGACTGGTCACACAATGGGAGCAGTGACATCATCACTTGGAATGGTCACAATGGGAGCAGTGACATCACTTGGAATTGTCACACAATGGGAGCAGTGAGGTCATCACTTGGAATGGTCACACAATGGGAGCAGTGAGGTCATCACTTGGAATGGTCACACAATGGGAGCAGTGAGGTCATCACTTGGAATGGTCACACAATGGCAGCAGTGAGGTCATCACTTAGAATGGTCACACAATGGGAGCAGTGAGGTCATCACTTGGACTGGTCACACAATGTGAGCAGTGAGGTCATCACTTGGAATGGTCACACAAAGGGAGCAGTGTGGTCATCACTTGGAATGGTCACACAATGGGAGCAGTGAGGTCATCACTTGGAATCGTCACACAATGGGAGCAGTGAGGTCATCACTTGGACTGTCCACACAATGGGAGCAGTGACGTCATCACTTGAAATGGTCACACAATGGGAGCAGTGAGGCCATCACTTGGAATGGTCACACAATGGGAGCAGTGAGGTCATCACTTGGAATGGTCACACAATGGGAGCAGTGAGGTCATCACTTGGACTGGTCACACAATGGGAGCAGTGAGGTCATCACTTGGAATGGTCACACAATGGGAGCAGTGACGTCATTACTTGGACTGTTCACACAATGGGAGCAGTGAGGTCATCACTTGGACTGTTCACACAATGGGAGCAGTGAGGTCATCACTTGGAATGGTCACCCAATGGGAGCAGTGAGGTCATCACTTGGAATGGTCACACAATGGGAGCAGTGACGTCATCACTTCGAATGTTCACACAATGGGAGCAGTGACGTCATCACTTGGACTGGTCACACAATGGGAGCAGTGACATCATCACTTGGAATGGTCACAATGGGAGCAGTGACATTACTTGGAATTGTCACACAATGGGAGCAGTGAGGTCATCACTTGGAATGGTCACACAATGGGAGCAGTGAGGTCATCACTTGGAATGGTCACACAATGGGAGCAGTGAGGTCATCACTTGGAATGGTCACACAATGGGAGCAGTGAGGTCATCACTTGGACTGTTCACACAATGGGAGCAGTGAGGTCATCACTTGGAATGGTCACACAATGGGAGCAGTGAGGTCATCACTTGGAATGGTCACACAATGGGAGCAGTGACGTCATCACTTCGAATGTTCACACAATGGGAGCAGTGACGTCATCACTTGGACTGGTCGCACAATGGGAGCAGTGACATCATCACTTGGAATGGTCACAATGGGAGCAGTGACATCACTTGGAATTGTCACGCAATGGGAGCAGTGAGGTCATCACTTAGAATGGTCACACAATGGGAGCAGTGAGGTCATCACTTGGACTGGTCACACAATGTGAGCAGTGAGGTCATCACTTGGAATGGTCACACAAAGGGAGCAGTGTGGTCATCACTTGGAATGGTCACACAATGGGAGCAGTGAGGTCATCACTTGGAATCGTCACACAATGGGAGCAGTGAGGTCATCACTTGGACTGTCCACACAATGGGAGCAGTGACGTCATCACTTGAAATGGTCACACAATGGGAGCAGTGAGGCCATCACTTGGAATGGTCACACAATGGGAGCAGTGAGGTCATCACTTGGAATGGTCACACAATGGGAGCAGTGAGGTCATCACTTGGACTGGTCACACAATGGGAGCAGTGAGGTCATCACTTGGAATGGTCACACAATGGGAGCAGTGACGTCATTACTTGGACTGTTCACACAATGGGAGCAGTGAGGTCATCACTTGGACTGTTCACACAATGGGAGCAGTGAGGTCATCACTTGGAATGGTCACCCAATGGGAGCAGTGAGGTCATCACTTGGAATGGTCACACAATGGGAGCAGTGACGTCATCACTTCGAATGTTCACACAATGGGAGCAGTGACGTCATCACTTGGACTGGTCACACAATGGGAGCAGTGACATCATCACTTGGAATGGTCACAATGGGAGCAGTGACATTACTTGGAATTGTCACACAATGGGAGCAGTGAGGTCATCACTTGGAATGGTCACACAATGGGAGCAGTGAGGTCATCACTTGGAATGGTCACACAATGGGAGCAGTGAGGTCATCACTTGGAATGGTCACACAATGGGAGCAGTGAGGTCATCACTTGGACTGTTCACACAATGGGAGCAGTGAGGTCATCACTTGGAATGGTCACACAATGGGAGCAGTGAGGTCATCACTTGGAATGGTCACACAATGGGAGCAGTGACGTCATCACTTCGAATGTTCACACAATGGGAGCAGTGACGTCATCACTTGGACTGGTCGCACAATGGGAGCAGTGACATCATCACTTGGAATGGTCACAATGGGAGCAGTGACATCACTTGGAATTGTCACACAATGGGAGCAGTGAGGTCATCACTTGGAATGGTCACACAATGGGAGCAGTGAGGTCATCACTTGGAATGGTCACACAATGGGAGCAGTGAGGTCATCACTTGGACTGTTCACACAATGGGAGCAGTGAAGTCATCACTTGGAATGGTCACACAATGGGAGCAGTGAGGTCATCACATGGACTGTTCAAACAATGGGAGCAGTGAGGTCATCACTTGGAATGGTCACACAATGGGAGCAGTGAGATCATCACTTGGAATGGTCACACAATGGGAGCAGTGAGGTCATCACTTGGAATGTTCACACAATGGGAGCAGTGACGTCATCACTCGGAATGTTCACACAATGGGAGCAGTGATGTCATGACTCGGAATGGTCACACAATGGGAGCAGTGACGTCATCACTTGGAATGGTCACACAATGGGAGCAGTGTGGTCATCATTTGGAATGGTCACACAATGGGAGCAGTGAGGTCATCACTTGGAATGGTCACACAATGGGAGCAGTGAGGTCATCACTTGGAATGGTCACACAATGGTAGCAGTGAGGTCATCACTTGGAATGGTCACACAATGGGAGCAGTGAGGTCATCACTTGGAATGGTCACACAATGGGAGCAGTGAGGTCATCACTTGGAATGGTCACACAATGGGAGCAGTGAGGTCATCACTTGGACTGTTCATGTAGTGTCCGTGTGTAGATAAAGACACTGAAGACAGGAGTTGGTTCATAGGTATTTACTAAGCAAGTCTGGGGGGATTCTAAAGGATATACACAATACACAGGCTTATATAGCCCAAGTGGCAATTACCGGCATTACGCACACCTGGGGCTCTTAAAGGCACATACACCACAATTCCTACCCTTCTAGCTAACTAGTACATCATATTTTAAGTAATTATTAATTACATGTTATATGCAAAATAATATACATTGCTGTATTAATTAATTATAAGTTAAGTCTCTCAGGAGGCTTCCTGACTCGGTCCGGATAACGCCTCGGGGGTGTAGTAGTTTCTGGTGGTGTAGTAGGTTCTTCTGGCAAGGTTGATTCGGCTTGAAGGCCAGTGTCGGGCTCATCGGGTTCCAGTATCACCGGATCGGAGGTAGATATGGGTATCTCTACTTCATCGTTAGATGTATAGCGTGGTGGTGTAGGTTGTCCCTTTTCGGATGACTTGATGATTTGGTCAGCATGGCGCCTTATTATGCTTTCTCCGATGTCCACGGTATACATCAGTGGTCCTAGTCGTGTGCAGATAGTTCCAGGCTGCCATTTCTCGGTACGGTAGTCCCGGGCCAAAACCGGTTGGCCTATCTGGAAGGCCCTAGTTGGCCTTTCATTCATGCCCTGAAACTGCCGGTTCTCCACGTCCCTTCGGATGTTGGGCTTGACCAAATCCAGCCGGCATCTTAGGTTTCTATTGTAGAACATCATGGCGGGAGTTTGGTTTGTAACCATATGTGTTGCATTCCTATATGCAAATAAGAAGTTATCCACCTTGTGCTGAAGTTTTATGTCTTCATTATCCATGGCCTTTATGGCCTTCTTAAAGGTCTGGACAAACCTTTCAGCCAATCCATTGGTGGCGGGATGGTATGGGGCGGACGTGTAGTGCTTTACCCCATTGTTCTTTAAGAACTTTCTGAATTCTTCGGACACAAATTGCGGTCCATTATCAGAACATATCTGTTCCGGCAACCCATTCCTGGCAAATATGGTCCTTAATACTGTGATGGTTTTTTCCGTGGTGGTGGAGGACATCTTTATTACCTCCGGCCACTTGGAGTGTGCATCAACTGCGATTAAGAACATTGAGTCCATAAATGGACCAGCAAAGTCGATGTGCACCCTTTGCCAGGGAGATGAGGGCCACTCCCATGGATGTAGAGGGGCCTGTGGCGGAGCATTTTGGACCTTCTGGCATCCTAGGCAGCTCTTGGTCATGTCTTCGATGTCTCCATCGATACCTGGCCACCATACAAACGCCCTAGCTAGGTTCTTCATTTTCACTCCACCCAGATGCCCCTCGTGAAGCTCCTTTAGCACTTTATCCTGGAGTTTGGGTGGAATCGCCACTCTGGATCCACACATCAAGGTTCCTCGGCACACTGACAGTTGTTCTCTTCTTTGTGAGAATGCTGGCAACAGTGGTTCGCCATGTGCTGGCCATCCCTTCATTGTTAAATCGTAGACCCGTGAGAGAGTAGGGTCATTTCTGGTCTCCCTTTCAATGGCAGAATTTGTCACCGGTAGACATTCCACTATGGTAGAGTGGAATATCTCTACTGGGTCTACTGTAGGTGCCTCTTCTATCGTTGGCAATGGCAGGCGCGATAAACCGTCAGCATTCCCATGCTGTTTTGACCCTTTGTATTCAATGTTGTATTGGTGTGCCCCTAGAAAAAGGGACCACCTCTGTAGTCTTTGTGCCGTCATAATGGGGACACCTTTCTTAGGTGCCAGTACACTTTACACCTAATCACAGCCTATTACCATCTCGTCTAGCTTCTAATCTCTTTTACTTCTTTTGGTTCTTTTATTCTTTTGTCCGATCGCAGCCCTGCCTTCGATCTAGTTCCTTTTCTCTCCAGTTTTGAAGAAGGGTCAAACCCGAAACGTCAACTCAAATTTCTCTCCACGGATGTTGCCTGACTTGCTGAGTTTTTCCAGCATTTTCTGTTGTTATTTCACCTTTCTTAGGGTTGAATATGGAGATGAGGGGTTGATGGTCAGTCAGCAAGGTAAATTTTTGTCCGTGTAGGTAATGGTTGAATTTCTTCACTCCCCATACCAGGCTGAGTGCTTCCCTGTCTATCTGGGAATAGTTACGCTCAGCTGAGTTCAATGAGCGTGACGCAAAAGCTATCGGCCGTTCCGAGCCATCAGGGAATCTATGGGACAATACCACTCCTATGCCGTAAGGGGATGCATCGCACGCCAGTCTGATTGGTAGTGATGGGTTGTAATGAGCCAAAACTTTCTCGGATGTGATTAAGTCTTTACATTTATGGAAGGCACGTTTACAGTCTTCGTTCCATTTCCAAATCACTCCTGTGTGTAGAAGATCATTAAGAGGGTGTAGAATAGTTGATAAGTTCGGTAAAAATTTATGATAGTAATTTATTAATCCCAGGAATGACCTCAATTGTGAAACATTTTCAGGTGCTGGGGCTTTTATAACTGCTTCAATTTTTTCAGGTGACTTATGCAACCCTTCCTTATTAATTATGTGGCCACAATATGATATCTGATTTTGGAAAAATTCGCACTTGGGGCGATTTGCTCGTAGGCCCCGTTCTTTCAGCCTAGTGAGCACCTGCTCCAAATTGGCAAGGTGCTCGTTGTCGTTTTCTCCTGTTATAAGGATGTCGTCTAGGTAACACTGAGTCCCCGGAATCCCTTGCAGGACTTGCTCCATAGCTCTTTGCCAGATAGCTGGAGCTGATGCTACTCCAAAAACCAGTCGATTGTACTGGTACAGGCCTTTGTGTGTGTTTATTGTGAGATACTTTTTAGAGGTCTCCTCAACCTCCATCTGTAGATATGCCTGTGCCAAGTCAATTTTTGTGAAACGTTTTCCTCCGGATAGTGAGGCGAAAATATCTTCTATCCTCGGAAGAGGATACTGTACCGTGTGAAGGACCGGGTTTACAGTCACCTTAAAGTCCCCACAGATGCGAATTTTTCTCTGTTCCTCAGAGTTATTTTTCAATGCTTTTTTCATGACTGGAACGATGGGTGTTGCCCATTTGCTCCAATCTATTTTGGATAATACGCCTGCCTTTTCCAAATTCTCCAGCTCTGCCTCGACTGCCGGACGTATTGCGTATGGCACTGGTCTTGCCTTAAAAAATTTGGGAATTGCTGCATCTTCCACTTTTATTGAGGTGGTGATGCCTTTCAAGGTTCCTAGTTTCTCTTGAAACACTTCTTTGGCGTTGGCCAAGATGTCTTTTAATCGTTCAGGTATGATGTCATCATTGTTTTTTTCCTTACTGGTCACCGTCAGTGCCTGAATGGAGTGCCAGTCTAAACGTATCTTCCTTATCCATTCACGTCCCAACAACGGTGGACCACCATCTTGAAGAATGTATAAATACAACTTTTGTATTTCTTTGCCGTTGTATACCACAGGCACCTTTATTTTTCCTTTGGGGTATACTTTCTGCCCCGTATATGTTTTTAAGATAATGGATGTGTCTTTTAGAGGTATATGCGAAAATAGCCTCTCGTAATCTCGTCGATTTATTACAGTTAGAGCTGATCCTGTATCTAGCTCCATTTTAACTGGGGACCCTGCTATTATGAGGGTAACCCAAATGGTTTGGTAATCTTCATTGGCAATTACATTATGTAATTTGAGAGAGCTTAGTCTCTTGTTTCCGGAGTCGCTATCGCTCTTCTGGTCTTTGGAGCTACTGTCCGTCATCATTTGTACCTTTCTGTGCTTTTCCTTATTGATTCTTTTCCCGTTAGTGGATTTTTTATTTTCAGATCGGCATACACGTGGAATGTGTCCCATCTTTCCGCATCGCCTGCATGCTTTTTCTTTGAACCAACAATCCCTCTGGTCATGGTTGGATCTGCCGCAGCGATAACATCTCTCGAAACCCCGTGTCATTTCATGGGTGCCGAAGTCCTGTGGCCTTTGCTGTATCTTTGCCACTCCTATTGCACTGAAAGCCTTGTCCAGTGTTAAATCTTTTCCAGAAGATACCTTTTTTTGTGTTTCTACACTTAGGGGATCGCAGATGAATTTGTCTTGCAGAGAATCTGCCAGTCCTGCCTCGAATTGGCAGTGTAGGGTATCAACAATCTCCTCAAAATTCTTGTCCATCGGTTTGGCTGGAGTGATTAAGTTGCGTAACAGCTTGTATGTTTCTGCGCCCATTAGATCCAGAAGCACTGAAGCTTTTTTTTCATCTTCTATTCCATTTGCGGTGCAAAACAACTCCACTCTTTCTACATATGTGGTCCAATCCTCTATCTTGTTATCAAAAACATCAATATTGCCAAAGTTAGGCTCTGTTTCGTTATCAAAAGCATCAATATTGCCAGACTTAGGCATTTCAAAAAAGATATGGCGCTTCCCGCGCTTTTTTTCTCTCTCTCTGTAGCAACGATATGGCGCTTCCTGCGCTTTCCCGCCGCTGCTACCGATAACAACGCTGTTCTCCTGTGGTTTCTGTTTATTCACTGTTGGATACTCGTTCCCGACGGAGGTCTAAACGCTGACCTGCTTGCCGCGCCGGCCGTCTCCCGAGTGCACCCTCCCAGTCCGTTATTGCTTGCCTCCGATTTCGCTGCCTGTCTCAGCTGTAGAGCCCGCCGCTGGAGCCCCAGCCTGACGCCTAGGAAGGATTAGCGCAGTACCTGCCACCAGCTTGGCCAGCTGGTGAAACCACAGTTTCTATTACTTCCTTGAGTCTTCTGGACGCTGGAGGAATCAATGTCCTTGAGGTGCTGCCGAATTGCAGGTAAGTCCGTTTCCACTTCATCGCCACTGTAGTGTCCGTGTGTAGATAAAGACACTGAAGACAGGAGTTGGTTCATAGGTATTTACTAAGCAAGTCTGGGGGGGGTTCTAAAGGATATACACAATACACAGGCTTATATAGCCCAAGTGGCAATTACCGGCATTACGCACACCTGGGGCTCTTAAAGGCACATACACCACAATTGCACTTAAAGGCACATACACCACAGTTCACACAATGGGAGCAGTGAGGTCATCACTTGGAATGTTCACACAATGGGAGCAGTGACGTCATCACTTGGAATGGTCACACAACGGGAGCAGTGACATCATCACTTGGAATGGTCACACAATGGGAGCAGTGACGTCATCACTCGGAATGTTCACACAATGGGAGCAGTGACGTCATCACTCGGAATGGTCACACAATGGGAGCAGTGACATCATCACCTGGAATGGTCACACAATGGGAGCAGTGAGGTCATCACTTGGGATGGTCACACAATGGGAGCAGTGAGGTCATGACTTGGAATGGTCACACAATGGGAGCAGTGAGGTCATCACTTGGAATGGTCACACAATGGGAGCGGTGAGGTCACCACTTGGAATGGTCACACAATGGGAGCAGTGACGCCATCACTTGGACTGTTCACACAATGGGAGCAGTGACGTCATCACTTGGAATGGTCACACAAAGGGAGCAGTGTGGTCATCACTTGGAATGGTCACACAATGGGAGCAGTGAGGTCATCACTTGGTCTGGTCACACAATGTGAGCAGTGAGGTCATCACTTGGAATGGTCACACAATGGCAGCAGTGAGGTCATCACTTCGAATGGTCACACAATGGGAGCAGTGAGGTCATCACTTGGACTGGTCACACAATGTGAGCAGTGAGGTCATCACTTGGATTGGTCACACAAAGGGAGCAGTGTGGTCATCACTTGGAATGGTCACACAATGGGAGCAGTGAGGTCATCACTTGGAATGGTCACACAATGGGAGCAGTGAGGTCATCACTTGGACTGTCCACACAATGGGAGCAGTGACGTCATCACTTGAAATAGTCACACAATGGGAGCAGTGAGGCCATCACTTGGAATGGTCACACAATGGGAGCAGTGAGGTCATCACTTGGAATGGTCACACAATGGGAGCAGTGAGGTCATCACTTGGACTGGTCACACAATGGGAGCAGTGAGGTCATCACTTGGAATGGTCACAAATTGGGAGCAGTGACGTCATCACTTGGACTGTTCACACAATGGGAGCAGTGAGGTCATCACTTGGACTGTTCACACAATGGTAGCAGTGAGGTCATCACTTGGAATGGGAGCAGTGAGGTCATCACTTGGAATGGTCACACAATGGGAGCAGTGACGTCATCACTTGGACTGTTCACACAATGGGAGCAGTGAGGTCATCACTTGGACTGTTCACACAATGGAGGCAGTGAAGTCATCACTTCGACTGGTCACACAATGGGAGCAGTGACGTCATCACTTGGAATGGTCTCACAATGGGAGCAGTGACGTCATCACTTGGAATGATCACACAATGGGAGCAGTGAGGTCATCACTTGGAATGGTCACACAATGGGAGCAGTGAGGTCATCACTTGGAATGTTCACACAATGGGAGCAGTGACGTCATCACTCGGAATGTTCACACAATGGGAGCAGTGACGTCATGACTCGGAATGGTCACACAATGGGAGCAGTGGTGTCATCACTTGGAATGGTCACACAATGGGAGCAGTGTGGTCATCATTTGGAATGGTCATACAATGGGAGCAGTGAGGTCATCACTTGGAATGGTCACACAATGGGAGCAGTGAGGTCATCACTTGGAATGGTCACACAATGGTAGCAGTGAGGTCATCACTTGGAATGGTCACACAATGGGAGCAGTGAGGTCATCACTTGGAATGGTCACACAATGGGAGCAGTGAGGTCATCACTTGGAATGGTCACACAATGGGAGCAGAGAGGTCATCACTTGGACTGTTCACACAATGGGAGCAGTGAGGTCATCACTTGGAATGGTCACACAATGGGAGCAGTGAGGTCATCACTTGGAATGGCCACAATGGGAGCAGTGATGTCATCACTTGGAATGGTCACACAATGGGAGCAGTGAGGTCATCACTTGGAATGGTCACACAATGGGAGCAGTGAGGTCATCACTTGGAACGGTCACACAACGGGAGCAGTGATGTCATCACTCGGAATGTTCACACAATGGGAGCAGTGACATCATCACTTGGAATGGTCACACAATGGGAGCAGTGACGTCATCACTTGGAATGGTCACACAATGGCAGCAGTGAGGTCATCACTTGGACTGTCCACACAATGGGAGCAGTGACGTCATCACTTGGAATGGTCACACAATGGGAGCAGTGAGGTCATCACTTGGAATGGTCACACAATGGGAGCAGTGAGGTCATCACTTGGACTGGTCACACAATGTGAGCAGTGAAGTCATCACTTGGTCTGGTCACACAATGTGAGCAGTGAGGTCATCACTTGGAATGGTCACACAATGGGAGCAGTGAGGTCATCACTTGGACTGTCCACACAATGGGAGCAGTGACATCATCACTTGGAATGGTCACACAATGGGAGCAGTGACGTCATCACTTGGAATGGTCACACAATGGCAGCAGTGAGGTCATCACTTGGACTGTCCACACAATGGGAGCAGTGACGTCATCACTTGGAATGGTCACACAATGGGAGCAGTGGGGTCATCACTTGGAATGTCACACAATGGGAGCAGTGAGGTCATCACTTGGACTGGTCACACAAAGGGAGCAGTGTGGTCATCACTTGGAATGGTCACACAATGGGAGCAGTGAGGTCATCACTTGGAATGGTCACACAATGGGAGCAGTGAGGTCATCACTTGGACTGTCCACACAATGGGAGCAGTGACGTCGTCACTTGGAATGGTCACACAATGGGAGCAGTGAGGTCATCACTTGGAATGGTCACACAATGGGAGCAGTGATGTCATCACTCGGAATGTTCACACAATGGGAGCAGTGACGTCATCACTTGGAATGGTCACACAATGGGAGCAGTGAGGTCATCACTTGGACTGGTCACACAATGTGAGCAGTGAAGTCATCACTTGGTCTGGTCACACAATGTGAGCAGTGAGGTCATCACTTGGAATGGTCACACAATGGGAGCAGTGAGGTCATCACTTGGACTGTCCACACAATGGGAGCAGTGACATCATCACTTGGAATGGTCACACAATGGGAGCAGTGACGTCATCACTTGGAATGGTCACACAATGGCAGCAGTGAGGTCATCACTTGGACTGTCCACACAATGGGAGCAGTGACGTCATCACTTGGAATGGTCACACAATGGGAGCAGTGGGGTCATCACTTGGAATGTCACACAATGGGAGCAGTGAGGTCATCACTTGGACTGGTCACACAAAGGGAGCAGTGTGGTCATCACTTGGAATGGTCACACAATGGGAGCAGTGAGGTCATCACTTGGAATGGTCACACAATGGGAGCAGTGAGGTCATCACTTGGACTGTCCACACAATGGGAGCAGTGACGTCGTCACTTGGAATGGTCACACAATGGGAGCAGTGAGGTCATCACTTGGAATGGTCACACAATGGGAGCAGTGATGTCATCACTCGGAATGTTCACACAATGGGAGCAGTGACGTCATCACTTGGAATGGTCACACAATGGCAGCAGTGAGGTCATCACTTGGACTGTCCACACAATGGGAGCAGTGACGTCATCACTTGGAATGGTCACACATTGGGAGCAGTGAGATCATCACTTGGAATGGTCACACAATGGGAGCAGTGAGGTCATCACTTGGAATGGTCACACAATGGGAGCAGTGATGTCATCACTTGGAATGGTCACACAATGGGAGCAGTGAGGTCATCACCTGGAATGGTCACACAATGGGAGCAGTGAGGTCATCACTTGGAATGGTCACACAAAGGGAGCAGTGTGGTCATCACTTGGAATGGTCACACAATGGGAGCAGTGAGGTCATCACTTGGAATGGTCACACAATGGGAGCAGTGAGGTCATCACTTGGACTGGTCACACAATGGGAGCAGTGAGGTCATCACTTGGAATGGTCACACAATGGGAGCAGTGACGTCATCACTTGGACTGTTCACACAATGGGAGCAGTGAGGTCATCACTTGGACTGTTCACACAATGGGAGCAGTGAGGTCATCACTTGGAATGGTCACACAATGGGAGCAGTGAGGTCATCACTTGGAATGGTCACACAATGGGAGCAGTGACGTCATCACTTGGACTGGTCACACAATCGGAGCAGTGACATCATCACTTGGAATGGTCACAATGACATCACTTGGAATTGTCACACAATGGGAGCAGTGAGGTCATCATTTGGAATGGTCACACAATGGGAGCAGTGAGGTCATCACTTGGAATGGTCACACAATGGGAGCAGTGAGGTCATCACTTGGAATGGTCACACAATGGGAGCAGTGAGGTCATCACTTGGACTGTTCACACAATGGGAGCAGTGAGGTCATCACTTGGAATGGTCACACAATGGGAGCAGTGAGGTCATCACTTGGAATGTTCACACAATGGGAGCAGTGACGTCATCACTTGGACTGGTAGCACAATGGGAGCAGTGACATCATCACTTGGAATGGTCACAGTGGGAGCAGTGACATCACTTGGAATTGTCACACAATGGGAACAGTGAGGTCATCACTTGGAATGGTCACACAATGGGAGCAGTGAGGTCATCACTTGGAATGGTCACACAATGGGAGCAGTGAGGTCATCACTTGGAATGGTCACACAATGGGAGCAGTGAGGTCATCACTTGGACTGTTCACACAATGGGAGCAGTGAAGTCATCACTTGGAATGGTCACACAATGGGAGCAGTGAGGTCATCACATGGACTGTTCAAACAATGGGAGCAGTGAGGTCATCACTTGGAATGGTCACACAATGGGAGCAGTGAGGTCATCACTTGGAATGGTCACACAATGGGAGCAGTGAGGTCATCACTTGGAATGTTCACACAATGGGAGCAGTGACGTCATCACTCGGAATGTTCACACAATGGGAGCAGTGACGTCATGACTCGGAATGGTCACACAATGGGAGCAGTGAGGTCATCACTCGGAATGTTCACACAATGGGAGCAGTGACGTCATGACTCGGAATGGTCACACAATGGGAGCAGTGACGTCATCACTCGGAATGTTCACACAATGGGAGCAGTGACATCATGACTCGGAATGGTCACACAATGGGAGCAGTGACGTCATCACTTGGAATGGTCACACAATGGGAGCAGTGAGGTCATCACTTGGAATGGTCACACAATGGGAGCAGTGAGGTCATCACTTGGAATGGTCACACAATGGGAGCAGTGAGGTCATCACTTGGAATGGTCACACAATGGGAGCAGTGAGGACATCACTTGGAATGTTCACACAATGGGAGCAGTGAGGTCATCACTTGGAATGGTCACACAATGGGAGCAGTGAGGTCATCACTTGGACTGTTCACACAATGGGAGCAGTGAGGTCATCACTTGGAATGGTCACACAATGTGAGCAGTGAGGTCATCACTTGGAATGGTCACACAATGGGAGCAGTGATGTCATCACTTGGAATGGTCACAATGGGAGCAGTGATGTCATCACTTGGAATGGTCACACAATGGGAGCAGTGAGGTCATCACTTGGAATGGTCACACAATGGGAGCAGTGACATCATCACTTGGAATGGTCACACAATGGGAGCAGTGAGGTCATCACTTGGAATGGTCACACAATGGAGGCAGTGATGTCATCACTTCGACTGGTCACACAATGGTAGCAGTGATGTCATCAGTTGGAATGGTCACAATGGGAGCAGTGAGGTCATCACTTGGACTGTTCACACAATGGAGGCAGTGATGTCATCACTTGGACTGGTCACACAATGGGAGCAGTGACGTCATCACTTGGAATGGTCTCACAATGGGAGCAGTGACGTCATCACTTGGAATGATCACACAATGGGAGCAGTGAGGTCATCACTTGGAATGGTCACACAATGGGAGCAGTGAGGTCATCACTTGGAATGTTCACACAATGGGAGCAGTGACGTCATCACTCGGAATGTTCACACAATGGGAGCAGTGACGTCATGACTCGGAATGGTCACACAATGGGAGCAGTGACGTCATCACTTGGAATGGTCACACAATGGGAGCAGTGTGGTCATCATTTGGAATGGTCACACAATGGGAGCAGTGAGGTCATCACTTGGAATGGGCACACAATGGGAGCAGTGAGGTCATCACTTGGAATGGTCACACAATGGTAGCAGTGAGGTCATCACTTGGAATGGTCACACAATGGGAGCAGTGAGGTCATCACTTGGAATGGTCACACAATGGGAGCAGTGAAGTCATCACTTGGAATGGTCACACAATGGGAGCAGTGATGTCATCACTTGGAATGGCCACAATGGGAGCAGTGATGTCATCACTTGGAATGGTCACACAATGGGAGCAGTGAGGTCATCACTTGGAATGGTCACACAATGGGAGCAGTGAGGTCATCACTTGGAACGGTCACACAACGGGAGCAGTGATGTCATCACTAGGAATGTTCAAACAATGGGAGCAGTGACATCATCACTTGGAATGGTCACACAATGGCAGCAGTGAGGTCATCACTTGGACTGTCCACACAATGGGAGCAGTGACGTCATCACTTGGAATGGTCACACAATGGGAGCAGTGAGGTCATCACTTGGAATGGTCGCACAATGGGAGACTTGGACAGGTCACACAATGTGAGCAGTGAGGTCATCACTTGGTCTGGTCACACAATGTGAGCAGTGAGGTCATCACTTGGAATGGTCACACAATGGGAGCAGTGAGGTCATCACTTGGACTGTCCACACAATGGGAGCAGTGACATCATCACTTGGAATGGTCACACAATGGGAGCAGTGACGTCATCACTTGGAATGGTCACACAATGGCAGCAGTGAGGTCATCACTTGGACTGTCCACACAATGGGAGCAGTGACGTCATCACTTGGAATGGTCACACAATGGGAGCAGTGAGGTCATCACTTGGAATGGTCACACAATGGGAGCAGTGGGGTCATCACTTGGACTGGTCACACAAAGGGAGCAGTGTGGTCATCACTTGGAATGGTCACACAATGGGAGCAGTGAGGTCATCACTTGGAATGGTCACACAATGGGAGCAGTGAGGTCATCACTTGGACTGCACACAATGGGAGCAGTGACGTCATCACTTGGAATGGTCACACAATGGGAGCAGTGAGGTCATCACATGGAATGGTCACACAATGGGAGCAGTGAGGTCATCACTTGGAATGGTCACACAATGGGAGCAGTGAGGTCATCACTTGGACTGGTCACACAATGGGAGCAGTGAGGTCATCACTTGGAATGGTCACACAATGGGAGCAGTGACGTCATCACTTGGACTGTTCACACAATGCGAGCAGTGAGGTCATCACTTGGACTGTTCACACAATGGGAGCAGTGAGGTCATCACTTGGAATGGTCACACAATGGGAGCAGTGAGGTCATCACTTGGACTGTTCACACAATGGAGGCAGTGATGTCATCACTTGGACTGGTCACACAATGGGAGCAGTGATGTCATCACTTGGAATGGTCTCACAATGGGAGCAGTGACGTCATCACTTGGAATGATCACACAATGGGAGCAGTGAGGTCATCACTTGGAATGGTCACACAATGGGAGCAGTGAGGTCATCACTTGGAATGGTCACACAATGGGAGCAGTGACGTCATCACTCGGAATGTTCACACAATGGGAGCAGTGACGTCATCACTTGGAATGGTCACACAATGGGAGCAGTGAGATCATCAGTTGGAATGGTCACAGAATGGGAGCAGTGAGGTCATCACTTGGAATGGTCACACAATGGGAGCAGTGATGTCATCACTTGGAATGGTCACACAATGGGAGCAGTGAGGTCATCACCTGGAATGGTCACACAATGGGAGCAGTGACATCATCACTTGGAATGTTCACACAATGGGAGCAGTGACTTCATCACTTGGACTGGTCACACAATGGGAGCAGTGACATCATCACTTGGAATGGTCACAATGGGAGCAGTGACATTACTTGGAATTGTCACACAATGGGAGCAGTGAGGTCATCACTTGGAATGGTCACACAATGGGAGCAGCGAGGTCATCACTTGGAATGGTCACACAATGGGAGCAGTGAGGTCATCACTTGGACTGTTCACACAATGGGAGCAGTGAAGTCATCACTTGGAATGGTCACACAATGGGAGCAGTGACATCATCACTTGGAATGGTCACAATGGGAGCAGTGACATCACTTGGATTGGTCTCACAATGGGAGCAGTGAGGTCATCGCTTGTAATGGTCACACAATGGGAGCAGAGAGGTCATCACTTGGAATGTTCACACAATGGGAGCAGTGGCGTCATCACTCGGAATGTTCACACAATGGGAGCAGTGACGTCATGACTCGGAATGGTCACACAATGGGAGCAGTGACGTCATCAGTTGGAGTGGTCACACAATGGGAGCAGTGTGGTCATCACTTGGAATGGTCACACAATGGGAGCAGTGAGGTCATCACTTGGAATGGTCACACAATGGGAGCAGTGAGGTCATCACTTGGAATGGTCACACAATGGGAGCAGTGAGGTCATCACTTGGAATGGTCACACAATGGGAGCAGTGAGGTCATCACTTGGAATGGTCACACAATGGGAGCAGTGAGGTCATCACTTGGAATGGTCACACAATGGGAGCAGTGAGGACATCACTTGGAATGTTCACACAATGGGAGCAGTGAGGTCATCACTTGGAATGGTCACACAATGGGAGCAGTGAGGTCATCACTTGGACTGTTCACACAATGGGAGCAGTGAGGTCATCACTTGGAATGGTCACAATGGGAGCAGTGATGTCATCACTTTGAATGGTCACAGAATGGGAGCAGTGAGGTCATCACTTGGACTGTTCACACAATGGGAGCAGTGACATCATCACTTGGAATGGTCACACAATGGGAGCAGTGACGTCATCACTTGGAATGGTCACACAATGGCAGCAGTGAGGTCATCACTTGGAATGGTCACACAATGGGAGCAGTGAGGTCATCACTTGGAATGGTCACACAATGGGAGCAGTGAGGTCATCGCTTGGACTGTTCACACAATGGAGGCAGTGATGTCATCACTTGGACTGGTCACACAATGGGAGCAGTGTTGTCAACACTTGGAATGGTCTCACAATGGGAGCAGTGATGTCATCACTTGGAATGGTCACAATGGGAGCAGTGAGGTCATCACTTGGACTGTTCACACAATGGAGGCAGTGATGTCATCACTTGGAATGGTCACACAATGGGAGCAGTGATGTCATCACTGGGAATGTTCACACAATGGGAGCAGTGACATCATGACTTGGAATGGTCACACAATGGCAGCAGTGAGGTCAACACTTGGACTGTCCACACAATGGGAGCAGTGACGTCATCACTTGGAATGGTCAGACAATGGGAGCAGTGAGATCATCACTTGGAATGGCCACACAATGGGAGCAGTGAGGTCATCACTTGGAATGGTCACACAATGGGAGCAGTGATGTCATCACTTGGAATGGTCACACAATGGGAGCAGTGAGGTCATCACCTGGAATAGTCACACAATGGGGGCAGTGAGGTCATCACTTGGACTGTTCACACAATGGGAGCAGTGTGGTCATCACTTGGAATGGTCACACAATGGGAGCAGTGACGTCATCACTTGGAATGTTCACACAATGGGAGCAGTGACATCATCACTTGGACTGGTCACACAATGGGAGCAGTGACATCATCACTTGGAATGGTCACAATGGGAGCAGTGACATCACTTGGATTGGTCTCACAATGGGAGCAGTGAGGTCATCACATGGACTGTTCAAACAATGGGAGCAGTGAGATCATCACTTGGAATGGTCACACAATGGGAGCAGTGAGGTCATCACTTGGAATGTTCACACATTGGGAGCAGTGACGTCATGACTCGGAATGTTCACACAATGGGAGCAGTGACGTCATGACTCGGAATGGTCACACAATGGGAGCAGTGACGTCATCACTTGGAATGGTCACACAATGGGAGCAGTGTGGTCATCACTTGGAATGGTCACACAATGGGAGCAGTGAGGTCATCACTTGGAATGGTCACACAATGGGAGCAGTGAGGTCATCACTTGGAATGGTCACACAATGGGAGCAGTGAGGACATCACTTGGAATGTTCACACAATGGGAGCAGTGAGGTCATCACTTGGAATGGTCACACAATGGGAGCAGTGAGGTCCTCACTTGGACTGTTCACACAATGGGAGCAGTGAGGTCATCACTTGGAATGGTCACACAATGGGAGCAGTGAGGTCATCACTTGGAATGTTCACACAATGGGAGCAGTGATGTCATCACTTGGAATGGTCACAATGGGAGCAGTGATGTCATCACTTGGAATGGTCACACAATGGGAGCAGTGAGGTCATCACTTGGATGGTCACACAATGGGAGCAGTGACGTCATCACTCGGAATGTTCACACAATGGGAGCAGTGACATCATCAATTGGAATGGTCACACAATGGGAGCAGTGACGTCATCACTTGGAATGGTCACACAATGGCAGCAGTGAGGTCATCACTTGAACTGTCCACACAATGGGAGCAGTGACGTCATCACTTGGAATGGTCACACAATGGGAGCAGTGAGGTCATCACTTGGAATGGTCACACAATGGGAGCAGTGAGGTTATCACTTGGACTGGTCACACAATGGGAGCAGTGACATCATCACTTGGAATGGTCACACAATGGGAGCAGTGAGGTCATCACTTGGACTGTTCACACAATGGGAGCAGTGAGGTAATCACTTGGAATGGTCACACAGTGGGAGCAGTGAGGTCATCACTTGGAACGGTCACACAATGGGAGCAGTGACGTAAGCACTTGGAATGGTCACACAATGGGAGCAGTGAGGTCATCACTTGGAATGGTCACACAATGGGAGCAGTGAGGTCATCACTTGGAATGGTCACACAATGGGAGCAGTGAGGTCATCACTTGGACTGTTCACACAATGGGAGCAGTGAGGTCATCACTTGGAATGGTCACACAATCGGAGCAGTGAGGTCATCACTTGGAATGGTCACACAATGGGAGAAGTGAGGTCATCACTTGGAATGGTCACACAATGGGAGCAGTGAGGTCATCACTTGGAATGTTCACAGAATGGGAGCAGTGACGTCATCACATGGACTGTTCACACAATGGGAGCAGTGAGGTCACCACTTGGAATGGTCACACAATGGGAGCAGTGAGGTCATCACTTGGAATAGTCACACAATGGGAGCAGTGAGGTCATCACTTGGAATGGTCACACAATGGGAGCAGTGAGGTCATCACTTGGAATGGTCACACAATGGGAGCAGTGAGGTCATCACTTGGACTGGTCACACAATGGGAGCAGTGAGGTCATCACTTGGAATGGTCACACAATGGGAGCAGTGAGGTCATCACTTGGGATGGTCACAGAATGGGAGCAGTGAGGTCATCACTTGGAATGGTCACACAATGGGAGCAGTGAGGTCATCACTTGGAATGGTCACACAATGGGAGCACTGAGGTCATCACTTGGAATGGTCACACAATGGGAGCAGTGAGGTCATCACTTGGAATGGTCACACAATGGGAGCAGTGAGGTCATCACTTGGAATGGTCATACAATGGGAGCAGTGAGGTCATCACTTGGAATGGTCACACAATGGGAGCAGTGAGGTCATCACTTGGAATGGTCACACAATGGGAGCAGTGAGGTCATCACTTGGAATGGCCACACAATGGGAGCAGTGAGGTCATCACTTGGAATGTTCACACAATGGTAGCAGTGACGTCATCACTCGGAATGTTCACACAATGGGAGCAGTGACGTCATCACTCGGAATGGTCACACAATGGGAGCAGTGACGTCATCACTTGGAATGGTCACACAATGGGAGCAGTGAGGTCATCACTTCGAATGGTCACACAATGGGAGCAGTGAGGTCATCACTTGGAATGGTCACACAATGGGAGCAGTGACGTCATCACTTGGACTGGTCACACAATGGGAGCAGTGAAGTCATCACTTGGAATGGTCACACAATGGGAGCAGTGAGGTCATCACTTGGAATGTTCACACAATGGGAGCAGTGACGTCATCACTCGGAATGTTCACACAATGGGAGCAGTGACGTCATCACTCGGAATGGTCACACAATGGGAGCAGTGACGTCATCACTTGGAATGGTCACACAATGGGAGCAGTGAGGTCATCACTTCGAATGGTCACACAATGGGAGCAGTGAGGTCATCACTTGGACTGGTCACACAATGGGAGCAGTGAAGTCATCACTTGGAATGGTCACACAATGGGAGCAGTGAGGTCATCACTTGGCATGTTCACACAATGGGAGCAGTGAGGTCATCACTTGGACTTTTCACACAATGGGAGCAGTAAGGTCATCACTTGGAATGGTCACAATGGAAGCAGTGAGGTCATCACTTGGACTGTTCACACAATGGAGGCAGTGATGTCATCACTTGGACTGGTCACACAATGGGAGCAGTGTTGTCAACACTTGGAATGGTCTCACAATGGGAGCAGTGATGTCATCACTTGGAATGGTCACAATGGGAGCAGTGAGGTCATCACTTGGACTGTTCACACAATGGAGGCAGTGATGTCATCACTTGGAATGGTCACACAATGGGAGCAGTGACGTCATCACTGGGAATGTTCACACAATGGGAGCAGTGACGTCATGACTTGGAATGGTCACACAATGGGAACAGTGAGATCATCACTTGGAATGGCCACACAATGGGAGCAGTGAGGTCATCACTTGGAATGGTCACACAATGGGAGCAGTGATGTCATCACTTGGAATGGTCACACAATGGGAGCAGTGAGGTCATCACCTGGAATAGTCACACAATGGGGGCAGTGTGGTCATCACTTGGAATGGTCACACAATGGGAGCAGTGACGTCATCACTTGGAATGTTCACACAATGGGAGCAGTGACGTCATCACTTGGACTGGTCACACAATGGGAGCAGTGACATCATCACTTGGAATGGTCACAATGGGAGCAGTGACATCACTTGGATTGGTCTCACAATGGGAGCAGTGAGGTCATCACATGGACTGTTCACACAATGGGAGCAGTGAGGTCATCACTTGGAATGTTCACACATTGGGAGCAGTGACGTCATGACTCGGAATGTTCACACAATGGGAGCAGTGACGTCATCAATTGGAATGGTCACACAATGGGAGCAGTGACGTCATCACTTGGAATGGTCACACAATGGCAGCAGTGAGGTCATCACTTGAACTGTCCACACAATGGGAGCAGTGACGTCATCACTTGGAATGGTCACACAATGGGAGCAGTGAGGTCATCACTTGGAATGGTCACACAATGGGAGCAGTGAGGACATCACTTGGAATGTTCACACAATGGGAGCAGTGACGTCATCACTTGGAATGGTCACACAATGGGAGCAGTGAGGTCCTCACTTGGACTGTTCACACAATGGGAGCAGTGAGGTCATCACTTGGAATGGTCACACAATGGGAGCAGTGAGGTCATCACTTGGAATGGTCACACAATGGGAGCAGTGATGTCATCACTTGGAATGGTCACAATGGGAGCAGTGATGTCATCACCTGGAATGGTCACACAATGGGAGCAGTGAGGTCATCACTTGGATGGTCACACAATGGGAGCAGTGACGTCATCACTCGGAATGTTCACACAATGGGAGCAGTGACATCATCAATTGGAATGGTCACACAATGGGAGCAGTGACGTCATCACTTGGAATGGTCACACAATGGCAGCAGTGAGGTCATCACTTGAACTGTCCACACAATGGGAGCAGTGACGTCATCACTTGGAATGGTCACACAATGGGAGCAGTGAGGTCATCACTTGGAATGGTCACACAATGGGAGCAGTGAGGTTATCACTTGGACTGGTCACACAATGGGAGCAGTGACATCATCACTTGGAATGGTCACAATGGGAGCAGTGACATCACTTGGAATGGTCACACAATGGGAGCAGTGATGTCATCACTTAGAATGGTCACACAATGGGAGCAGTGAGGTCATCACTTGGACTGTTCACACAATGGGAGCAGTGAGGTCATCACTTGGAATGGTCACACAGTGGGAGCAGTGAGGTCATCACTTGGAACGGTCACACAATGGGAGCAGTGACGTAATCACTTGGAATGGTCACACAATGGGAGCAGTGAGGTCATCACTTGGAATGGTCACACAATGGGAGCAGTGAGGTCATCACTTGGAATGGTCACACAATGGGAGCAGTGAGGTCATCACTTGGAATGTTCACACAATGGGAGCAGTGAGGTCATCACTTGGACTGTTCACACAATGGGAGCAGTGAGGTCATCACTTGGAATGGTCACACAATGGGAGCAGTGAGGTCATCACTTGGAATGGTCACACAATGGGAGCAGTGAGGTCATCACTTGGAATGGTCACACAATCGGAGCAGTGAGGTCATCACTTGGAATGGTCACACAATGGGAGAAGTGAGGTCATCACTTGGAATGGTCACACAATGGGAGCAGTGAGGTCATCACTTGGAATGTTCACAGAATGGGAGCAGTGACGTCATCACATGGACTGTTCACACAATGGGAGCAGTGAGGTCATCACTTGGAATGGTCACACAATGGGAGCAGTGAGGTCATCACTTGGAATAGTCACACAATGGGAGCAGTGAGGTCATCACTTGGAATGGTCACACAATGGGAGCAGTGAGGCCGTCACTTGGAATGGTCACACAATGGGAGCAGTGAGGTCATCACTTGGACTGGTCACACAATGGGAGCAGTGAGGTCATCACTTGGACTGGTCACACAATGGGAGCAGTGAGGTCATCACTTGGGATGGTCACAGAATGGGAGCAGTGAGGTCATCACTTGGAATGGTCACACAATGGGAGCAGTGAGGTCATCACTTGGAATGGTCACACAATGGGAGCAGTGAGGTCATCACTTGGAATGGTCACACAATGGGAGCACTGAGGTCATCACTTGGAATGGTCACACAATGGCAGCACTGAGGTCATCACTTGGAATGGTCACACAATGGGAGCAGTGAGGTCATCACTTGGAATGGTCACACAATGGGAGCAGTGAGGTCATCACTTGGAATGGTCATACAATGGGAGCAGTGAGGTCATCACTTGGAATGGTCACACAATGGGAGCAGTGAGGTCATCACTTGGAATGGTCACACAATGGGAGCAGTGAGGTCATCACTTGGAATGGTCACACAATGGGAGCAGTGACGTCATCACATGGACTGTTCACACAATGGGAGCAGTGAGGTCATCACTTGGAATGGTCACACAATGGGAGCAGTGAGGTCATCACTTGGAATGGCCACACAATGGGAGCAGTGAGGTCATCACTTGGAATGTTCACACAATGGTAGCAGTGACGTCATCACTCGGAATGTTCACACAATGGGAGCAGTGATGTCATCACTCGGAATGTTCACACAATGGGAGCAGTGACGTCATCACTCGGAATGGTCACACAATGGGAGCAGTGACGTCATCACTTGGAATGGTCACACAATGGGAGCAGTGAGGTCATCACTTCGAATGGTCACACAATGGGAGCAGTGACATCATCACTTGGACTGGTCACACAATGGGAGCAGTGAAGTCATCACTTGGAATGGTCACACAATGGGAGCAGTGAGGTCATCACTTGGAATGTTCACACAATGGGAGCAGTGACGTCATCACTCGGAATGTTCACACAATGGGAGCAGTGACGTCATCACTCGGAATGTTCACACAATGGGAGCAGTGACGTCATCACTCGGAATGGTCACACAATGGGAGCAGTGACGTCATCACTTGGAATGGTCACACAATGGGAGCAGTGAGGTCATCACTTCGAATGGTCACACAATGGGAGCAGTGAGGTTATCACTTGGAATGGTCACACAATGGGAGCAGTGACGTCATCACTTGGACTGGTCACACAATGGGAGCAGTGAAGTCATCACTTGGAATGGTCACACAATGGGAGCAGTGAGGTCATCACTTGGAATGTTCACACAATGGGAGCAGTGAGGTCATCACTTGGACTTTTCACACAATGGGAGCAGTGAGGTCATCACTTGGAATGGTCACAATGGAAGCAGTGAGGTCATCACTTGGAATGGTCACACAATGGGAGCAGTGAGGTCATCACTTGGAATGGTCACACAATGGGAGCAGTGACGTCATCACTTGGAATGGTCACACAATGGGAGCAGTGAGGTCATCACTTGGAATGGTCACACAATGGGAGCAGTGAGGTCATCACTTGGAATGGTCACACAATGGGAGCAGTGAGGTCATCACTTGGACTGGTCACACAATGGGAGCAGTGAGGTCATCACTTGGAATGGTCACACAATGGGAGCAGTGAGGTCATCACTTGGACTGGTCACACAATGGGAGCAGTGAGGTCATCACTTGGAATGGTCACACAATGGGAGCAGTGACGTCATCACTTGGACTGGTCACACAATGGGAGCAGTGAGGTCATCACTTGGAATGGTCACACAATGGGAGCAGTGAGGTCATCACTTGGACTGTTCACACAATGGGAGCAGTGAGGTCATCACTTGGAATGGTCACACAATGGGAGTCGTGAGGACATCACTTGGAATGTTCACACAATGGGAGCAGTGACGTCATCACTTGGAATGTTCTCACAATGGGAGCAGTGAGGTCATCACTTGGAATGGTCACACAATGGGAGCAGTGACGTCATCACTTGGAATGGTCACACAATGGGAGCAGTGAGGTCATCACTTGGAATGTTCACACGAGAGCAGTGAGGTCATCACTTGGAATGGTCACACAATGGCAGCAGTGAGGTCATCACTTGGACTGTCCACACAATGGGAGCAGTGACGTCATCACTTGGAATGGTCACACAATGGGAGCAGTGAGGTCATCACTTGGAATGGTGACACATTGGGAGCACTGACGTCATCACTTGGAATGGTCACACAATGGGAGCAGTGAGGTCATCACTTGGAATGGTCACACAATGGGAGCAGTGAGGTCATCACTTGGACTGGTCACAAAATGGGAGCAGTGAGGTCATCACTTGGACTGGTCACACAATGGGAGCAGTGACATCATCACTTGGACTGTTCACACAATGGGAGCAGCGAGGTCATCACTTGGACTGTTCACACAATGGGAGCAGTGAGGTCATCACTTGGAATGGTCACACAATGGGAGCAGTGAGGTCATCACTTGGAATGGTCACAATGGGAGCAGTGATGTCATCACTTGGACTGGTCACACAATGGGAGCAGTGAGGTCATCACTTGGAATGTTCACACAATGGGAGCAGTGAGGTCATCACTTGGAATGGTCACACAATGGGAGCAGTGACGTCATCACTTGGAATGGTCACACAATGGGAGCAGTGAGGTCATCACTTGGAATGGTCACACAATGTGAGCAGTGAGGTCATCACTTGGAATGGTCACACAATGGGAGCAGTGAGGTCATCACTGGGAATGTTCACACAATGGGAGCAGTGACGTCATGACTTGGAATGGTCACACAATGGGAGCAGTGAGATCATCACTTGGAATGGCCACACAATGGGAGCAGTGAGGTCATCACTTGGAATGGTCACACAATGGGAGCAGTGATGTCATCACTTGGAATGGTCACACAATGGGAGCAGTGAGGTCATCACCTGGAATAGTCACACAATGGGGGCAGTGTGGTCATCACTTGGAATGGTCACACAATGGGAGCAGTGACGTCATCACTTGGAATGTTCACACAATGGGAGCAGTGACGTCATCACTTGGACTGGTCACACAATGGGAGCAGTGACAACATCACTTGGAATGGTCACAATGGGAGCAGTGACATCACTTGGATTGGTCTCACAATGGGAGCAGTGAGGTCATCACATGGACTGTTCAAACAATGGGAGCAGTGAGATCATCACTTGGAATGGTCACACAATGGGAGCAGTGAGGTCATCACTTGGAATGTTCACACATTGGGAGCAGTGACGTCATGACTCGGAATGTTCACACAATGGGAGCAGTGATGTCATGACTCGGAATGGTCACACAATGGGAGCAGTGACGTCATCACTTGGAATGGTCACACAATGGGAGCAGTGTGGTCATCACTTGGAATGGTCACACAATGGGAGCAGTGAGGTCATCACTTGGAATGGTCACACAATGGGAGCAGTGAGGTCATCACTTGGAATGGTCACACAATGGGAGCAGTGAGGACATCACTTGGAATGTTCACACAATGGGAGCAGTGAGGTCATCACTTGGAATGGTCACACAATGGGAGCAGTGAGGTCCTCACTTGGACTGTTCACACAATGGGAGCAGTGAGGTCATCACTTGGAATGGTCACACAATGGGAGCAGTGAGGTCATCACTTGGAATGTTCACACAATGGGAGCAGTGATGTCATCACTTGGAATGGTCACAATGGGAGCAGTGATGTCATCACTTGGAATGGTCACACAATGGGAGCAGTGAGGTCATCACTTGGATGGTCACACAATGGGAGCAGTGACATCATCAATTGGAATGGTCACACAATGGGAGCAGTGACGTCATCACTTGGAATGGTCACACAATGGCAGCAGTGAGGTCATCACTTGAACTGTCCACACAATGGGAGCAGTGACGTCATCACTTGGAATGGTCACACAATGGGAGCAGTGAGGTCATCACTTGGAATGGTCACACAATGGGAGCAGTGAGGTTATCACTTGGACTGGTCACACAATGGGAGCAGTGACATCATCACTTGGAATGGTCACACAATGGGAGCAGTGAGGTCATCACTTGGACTGTTCACACAATGGGAGCAGTGAGGTAATCACTTGGAATGGTCACACAGTGGGAGCAGTGAGGTCATCACTTGGAACGGTCACACAATGGGAGCAGTGACGTAAGCACTTGGAATGGTCACACAATGGGAGCAGTGAGGTCATCACTTGGAATGGTCACACAATGGGAGCAGTGAGGTCATCACTTGGAATGGTCACACAATGGGAGCAGTGAGGTCATCACTTGGACTGTTCACACAATGGGAGCAGTGAGGTCATCACTTGGAATGGTCACACAATCGGAGCAGTGAGGTCATCACTTGGAATGGTCACACAATGGGAGAAGTGAGGTCATCACTTGGAATGGTCACACAATGGGAGCAGTGAGGTCATCACTTGGAATGTTCACAGAATGGGAGCAGTGACGTCATCACATGGACTGTTCACACAATGGGAGCAGTGAGGTCACCACTTGGAATGGTCACACAATGGGAGCAGTGAGGTCATCACTTGGAATAGTCACACAATGGGAGCAGTGAGGTCATCACTTGGAATGGTCACACAATGGGAGCAGTGAGGTCATCACTTGGAATGGTCACACAATGGGAGCAGTGAGGTCATCACTTGGACTGGTCACACAATGGGAGCAGTGAGGTCATCACTTGGAATGGTCACACAATGGGAGCAGTGAGGTCATCACTTGGGATGGTCACAGAATGGGAGCAGTGAGGTCATCACTTGGAATGGTCACACAATGGGAGCAGTGAGGTCATCACTTGGAATGGTCACACAATGGGAGCACTGAGGTCATCACTTGGAATGGTCACACAATGGGAGCAGTGAGGACATCACTTGGAATGTTCACACAATGGGAGCAGTGAGGTCATCACTTGGAATGGTCACACAATGGGAGCAGTGAGGTCCTCACTTGGACTGTTCACACAATGGGAGCAGTGAGGTCATCACTTGGAATGGTCACACAATGGGAGCAGTGATGTCATCACTTGGAATGGTCACAATGGGAGCAGTGATGTCATCACTTGGAATGGTCACACAATGGGAGCAGTGAGGTCATCACTTGGATGGTCACACAATGGGAGCAGTGACGTCATCACTCGGAATGTTCACACAATGGGAGCAGTGACATCATCAATTGGAATGGTCACACAATGGGAGCAGTGACGTCATCACTTGGAATGGTCACACAATGGCAGCAGTGAGGTCATCACTTGAACTGTCCACACAATGGGAGCAGTGACGTCATCACTTGGAATGGTCACACAATGGGAGCAGTGAGGTCATCACTTGGAATGGTCACACAATGGGAGCAGTGAGGTTATCACTTGGACTGGTCACACAATGGGAGCAGTGACATCATCACTTGGAATGGTCACAATGGGAGCAGTGACATCACTTGGAATGGTCACACAATGGGAGCAGTGATGTCATCACTTAGAATGGTCACACAATGGGAGCAGTGAGGTCATCACTTGGACTGTTCACACAATGGGAGCAGTGAGGTAATCACTTGGAATGGTCACACAGTGGGAGCAGTGAGGTCATCACTTGGAACGGTCACACAATGGGAGCAGTGACGTAATCACTTGGAATGGTCACACAATGGGAGCAGTGAGGTCATCACTTGGAATGGTCACACAATGGGAGCAGTGAGGTCATCACTTGGAATGGTCACACAATGGGAGCAGTGAGGTCATCACTTGGAATGTTCACACAATGGGAGCAGTGAGGTCATCACTTGGACTGTTCACACAATGGGAGCAGTGAGGTCATCACTTGGAATGGTCACACAATGGGAGCAGTGAGGTCATCACTTGGAATGGTCACACAATGGGAGCAGTGAGGTCATCACTTGGAATGGTCACACAATCGGAGCAGTGAGGTCATCACTTGGAATGGTCACACAATGGGAGAAGTGAGGTCATCACTTGGAATGGTCACACAATGGGAGCAGTGAGGTCATCACTTGGAATGTTCACAGAATGGGAGCAGTGACGTCATCACATGGACTGTTCACACAATGGGAGCAGTGAGGTCATCACTTGGAATGGTCACACAATGGGAGCAGTGAGGTCATCACTTGGAATAGTCACACAATGGGAGCAGTGAGGTCATCACTTGGAATGGTCACACAATGGGAGCAGTGAGGCCGTCACTTGGAATGGTCACACAATGGGAGCAGTGAGGTCATCACTTGGACTGGTCACACAATGGGAGCAGTGAGGTCATCACTTGGAATGGTCACACAATGGGAGCAGTGAGGTCATCACTTGGGATGGTCACAGAATGGGAGCAGTGAGGTCATCACTTGGAATGGTCACACAATGGGAGCAGTGAGGTCATCACTTGGAATGGTCACACAATGGGAGCAGTGAGGTCATCACTTGGAATGGTCACACAATGGGAGCACTGAGGTCATCACTTGGAATGGTCACACAATGGCAGCACTGAGGTCATCACTTGGAATGGTCACACAATGGGAGCAGTGAGGTCATCACTTGGAATGGTCACACAATGGGAGCAGTGAGGTCATCACTTGGAATGGTCATACAATGGGAGCAGTGAGGTCATCACTTGGAATGGTCACACAATGGGAGCAGTGAGGTCATCACTTGGAATGGTCACACAATGGGAGCAGTGAGGTCATCACTTGGAATGGTCACACAATGGGAGCAGTGACGTCATCACATGGACTGTTCACACAATGGGAGCAGTGAGGTCATCACTTGGAATGGTCACACAATGGGAGCAGTGAGGTCATCACTTGGAATGGCCACACAATGGGAGCAGTGAGGTCATCACTTGGAATGTTCACACAATGGTAGCAGTGACGTCATCACTCGGAATGTTCACACAATGGGAGCAGTGATGTCATCACTCGGAATGTTCACACAATGGGAGCAGTGACGTCATCACTCGGAATGGTCACACAATGGGAGCAGTGACGTCATCACTTGGAATGGTCACACAATGGGAGCAGTGAGGTCATCACTTCGAATGGTCACACAATGGGAGCAGTGAGGTCATCACTTGGATGGTCACACAATGGGAGCAGTGACGTCATCACTCGGAATGTTCACACAATGGGAGCAGTGACATCATCAATTGGAATGGTCACACAATGGGAGCAGTGACGTCATCACTTGGAATGGTCACACAATGGCAGCAGTGAGGTCATCACTTGAACTGTCCACACAATGGGAGCAGTGACGTCATCACTTGGAATGGTCACACAATGGGAGCAGTGAGGTCATCACTTGGAATGGTCACACAGTGGGAGCAGTGAGGTCATCACTTGGAACGGTCACACAATGGGAGCAGTGACGTAAGCACTTGGAATGGTCACACAATGGGAGCAGTGAGGTCATCACTTGGAATGGTCACACAATGGGAGCAGTGAGGTCATCACTTGGAATGGTCACACAATGGGAGCAGTGAGGTCATCACTTGGACTGTTCACACAATGGGAGCAGTGAGGTCATCACTTGGAATGGTCACACAATCGGAGCAGTGAGGTCATCACTTGGAATGGTCACACAATGGGAGAAGTGAGGTCATCACTTGGAATGGTCACACAATGGGAGCAGTGAGGTCATCACTTGGAATGTTCACAGAATGGGAGCAGTGACGTCATCACATGGACTGTTCACACAATGGGAGCAGTGAGGTCACCACTTGGAATGGTCACACAATGGGAGCAGTGAGGTCATCACTTGGAATAGTCACACAATGGGAGCAGTGAGGTCATCACTTGGAATGGTCACACAATGGGAGCAGTGAGGTCATCACTTGGAATGGTCACACAATGGGAGCAGTGAGGTCATCACTTGGACTGGTCACACAATGGGAGCAGTGAGGTCATCACTTGGAATGGTCACACAATGGGAGCAGTGAGGTCATCACTTGGGATGGTCACAGAATGGGAGCAGTGAGGTCATCACTTGGAATGGTCACACAATGGGAGCAGTGAGGTCATCACTTGGAATGGTCACACAATGGGAGCACTGAGGTCATCACTTGGAATGGTCACACAATGGGAGCAGTGAGGACATCACTTGGAATGTTCACACAATGGGAGCAGTGAGGTCATCACTTGGAATGGTCACACAATGGGAGCAGTGAGGTCCTCACTTGGACTGTTCACACAATGGGAGCAGTGAGGTCATCACTTGGAATGGTCACACAATGGGAGCAGTGATGTCATCACTTGGAATGGTCACAATGGGAGCAGTGATGTCATCACTTGGAATGGTCACACAATGGGAGCAGTGAGGTCATCACTTGGATGGTCACACAATGGGAGCAGTGACGTCATCACTCGGAATGTTCACACAATGGGAGCAGTGACATCATCAATTGGAATGGTCACACAATGGGAGCAGTGACGTCATCACTTGGAATGGTCACACAATGGCAGCAGTGAGGTCATCACTTGAACTGTCCACACAATGGGAGCAGTGACGTCATCACTTGGAATGGTCACACAATGGGAGCAGTGAGGTCATCACTTGGAATGGTCACACAATGGGAGCAGTGAGGTTATCACTTGGACTGGTCACACAATGGGAGCAGTGACATCATCACTTGGAATGGTCACAATGGGAGCAGTGACATCACTTGGAATGGTCACACAATGGGAGCAGTGATGTCATCACTTAGAATGGTCACACAATGGGAGCAGTGAGGTCATCACTTGGACTGTTCACACAATGGGAGCAGTGAGGTAATCACTTGGAATGGTCACACAGTGGGAGCAGTGAGGTCATCACTTGGAACGGTCACACAATGGGAGCAGTGACGTAATCACTTGGAATGGTCACACAATGGGAGCGGTGAGGTCATCACTTGGAATGGTCACACAATGGGAGCAGTGAGGTCATCACTTGGAATGGTCACACAATGGGAGCAGTGAGGTCATCACTTGGAATGTTCACACAATGGGAGCAGTGAGGTCATCACTTGGACTGTTCACACAATGGGAGCAGTGAGGTCATCACTTGGAATGGTCACACAATGGGAGCAGTGAGGTCATCACTTGGAATGGTCACACAATGGGAGCAGTGAGGTCATCACTTGGAATGGTCACACAATCGGAGCAGTGAGGTCATCACTTGGAATGGTCACACAATGGGAGAAGTGAGGTCATCACTTGGAATGGTCACACAATGGGAGCAGTGAGGTCATCACTTGGAATGTTCACAGAATGGGAGCAGTGACGTCATCACATGGACTGTTCACACAATGGGAGCAGTGAGGTCATCACTTGGAATGGTCACACAATGGGAGCAGTGAGGTCATCACTTGGAATAGTCACACAATGGAAGCAGTGAGGTCATCACTTGGAATGGTCACACAATGGGAGCAGTGAGGCCGTCACTTGGAATGGTCACACAATGGGAGCAGTGAGGTCATCACTTGGACTGGTCACACAATGGGAGCAGTGAGGTCATCACTTGGAATGGTCACACAATGGGAGCAGTGAGGTCATCACTTGGGATGGTCACAGAATGGGAGCAGTGAGGTCATCACTTGGAATGGTCACACAATGGGAGCAGTGAGGTCATCACTTGGAATGGTCACACAATGGGAGCAGTGAGGTCATCACTTGGAATGGTCACACAATGGGAGCACTGAGGTCATCACTTGGAATGGTCACACAATGGCAGCACTGAGGTCATCACTTGGAATGGTCACACAATGGGAGCAGTGAGGTCATCACTTGGAATGGTCACACAATGGGAGCAGTGAGGTCATCACTTGGAATGGTCATACAATGGGAGCAGTGAGGTCATCACTTGGAATGGTCACACAATGGGAGCAGTGAGGTCATCACTTGGAATGGTCACACAATGGGAGCAGTGAGGTCATCACTTGGAATGGTCACACAATGGGAGCAGTGACGTCATCACATGGACTGTTCACACAATGGGAGCAGTGAGGTCATCACTTGGAATGGTCACACAATGGGAGCAGTGAGGTCATCACTTGGAATGGCCACACAATGGGAGCAGTGAGGTCATCACTTGGAATGTTCACACAATGGTAGCAGTGACGTCATCACTCGGAATGTTCACACAATGGGAGCAGTGATGTCATCACTCGGAATGTTCACACAATGGGAGCAGTGACGTCATCACTCGGAATGGTCACACAATGGGAGCAGTGACGTCATCACTTGGAATGGTCACACAATGGGAGCAGTGAGGTCATCACTTCGAATGGTCACACAATGGGAGCAGTGAGGTCATCACTTGGAATGGTCACACAATGGGAGCAGTGACATCATCACTTGGACTGGTCACACAATGGGAGCAGTGAAGTCATCACTTGGAATGGTCACACAATGGGAGCAGTGAGGTCATCACTTGGAATGTTCACACAATGGGAGCAGTGACGTCATCACTCGGAATGTTCACACAATGGGAGCAGTGACGTCATCACTCGGAATGGTCACACAATGGGAGCAGTGACGTCATCACTTGGAATGGTCACACAATGGGAGCAGTGAGGTCATCACTTCGAATGGTCACACAATGGGAGCAGTGAGGTTATCACTTGGAATGGTCACACAATGGGAGCAGTGACGTCATCACTTGGACTGGTCACACAATGGGAGCAGTGAAGTCATCACTTGGAATGGTCACACAATGGGAGCAGTGAGGTCATCACTTGGAATGTTCACACAATGGGAGCAGTGAGGTCATCACTTGGACTTTTCACACAATGGGAGCAGTGAGGTCATCACTTGGAATGGTCACAATGGAAGCAGTGAGGTCATCACTTGGAATGGTCACACAATGGGAGCAGTGAGGTCATCACTTGGAATGGTCACACAATGGGAGCAGTGACGTCATCACTTGGAATGGTCACACAATGGGAGCAGTGAGGTCATCACTTGGAATGGTCACACAATGGGAGCAGTGAGGTCATCACTTGGAATGGTCACACAATGGGAGCAGTGAGGTCATCACTTGGACTGGTCACACAATGGGAGCAGTGAGGTCATCACTTGGAATGGTCACACAATGGGAGCAGTGAGGTCATCACTTGGACTGGTCACACAATGGGAGCAGTGAGGTCATCACTTGGAATGGTCACACAATGGGAGCAGTGACGTCATCACTTGGACTGGTCACACAATGGGAGCAGTGAGGTCATCACTTGGAATGGTCACACAATGGGAGCAGTGAGGTCATCACTTGGACTGTTCACACAATGGGAGCAGTGAGGTCATCACTTGGAATGGTCACACAATGGGAGTAGTGAGGACATCACTTGGAATGTTCACACAATGGGAGCAGTGACGTCATCACTTGGAATGTTCTCACAATGGGAGCAGTGAGGTCATCACTTGGAATGGTCACACAATGGGAGCAGTGACGTCATCACTTGGAATGGTCACACAATGGGAGCAGTGAGGTCATCACTTGGAATGTTCACACGAGAGCAGTGAGGTCATCACTTGGAATGGTCACACAATGGCAGCAGTGAGGTCATCACTTGGACTGTCCACACAATGGGAGCAGTGACGTCATCACTTGGAATGGTCACACAATGGGAGCAGTGAGGTCATCACTTGGAATGGTGACACATTGGGAGCACTGACGTCATCACTTGGAATGGTCACACAATGGGAGCAGTGAGGTCATCACTTGGAATGGTCACACAATGGGAGCAGTGAGGTCATCACTTGGACTGGTCACAAAATGGGAGCAGTGAGGTCATCACTTGGACTGGTCACACAATGGGAGCAGTGACATCAGCACTTGGACTGTTCACACAATGGGAGCAGCGAGGTCATCACTTGGACTGTTCACACAATGGGAGCAGTGAGGTCATCACTTGGAATGGTCACACAATGGGAGCAGTGAGGTCATCACTTGGAATGGTCACAATGGGAGCAGTGATGTCATCACTTGGACTGGTCACACAATGGGAGCAGTGAGGTCATCACTTGGAATGTTCACACAATGGGAGCAGTGAGGTCATCACTTGGAATGGTCACACAATGGGAGCAGTGACGTCATCACTTGGAATGGTCACACAATGGGAGCAGTGAGGTCATCACTTGGAATGGTCACACAATGTGAGCAGTGAGGTCATCACTTGGAATGGTCACACAATGGGAGCAGTGAGGTCATCACTTGGAATGGTCACACAATGGGAGCAGTGAGGTCATCACTTGGACTGTTCACACAATGGGAGCAGTGAGGTCATCACTTGGAATGGTCTCACAATGGGAGCAGTGAGGTCATCACTTGGACTGTTCACACAATGGGAGCAGTGAGGTCATCACTTGGACTGTTCACACAATGGGAGCAGTGAGGTCATCACTTGGAATGGTCACACAATGGGAGCAGTGAGGTCATCACTTGGAATGGTCACACAATGGGAGCAGTGAGGTCATCACTTGGAATGGTCACACAATGGGAGCAGTGAGGTCATCACTTGGAATGGTCACACAATGGGAACAGTGATGTCATCACTTGGAATGGTCTCACAATGGGAGCAGTGAGGTCATCACTTGGACTGTTCACACAATGGGAGCAGTGAGGTCATCACTTGGACTGTTCACACAATGGGAGCAGTGAGGTCATCACTTGGAATGGTCACACAATGGGAGCAGTGAGGTCTTCACTTGGAATGATCACATAATGGGAGCAGTGAGGTCATGACTTGGAATGGTCAAACAATGGGAGCAGTGAGGTCATCACTTGGAGTGGTCACACAATGGGAGCAGTGAGGTCATCACTTGGAATGGTCACACAACGGGAGCAGTGAGGTCATCACTTGGACTGTTCACACAATGGGAGCAGTGAGGTCATTACTTGGAATGGTCAAACAATGGGAGCAGTGAGGTCATCACTTGGAATGGTCACACAATGGGAGCAGTGAGGTCATCACTTGGAATGGTCACACAATGGGAGCAGTGAGGTCATCACTTGGACTGTTCACACAATGGGAGCAGTGAGGTCATCACTTGGAATGGTCACACAATGGGAGCAGTGAGGTCATCACTTGGAATGTTCACACAATGGGAGCAGTGAGGTCATCACTTGGAATGGTCACACAATGGGAGCAGTGAGGTCATCACTTGGAATGGTCACACAATGGGAGCAGTGAGGTCATCACTTGGAATGGTCACACAATGGGAACAGTGAGGTCATCACTTGGAATGGTCTCACAATGGGAGCAGTGAGGTCATCACTTGGACTGTTCACACAATGGGAGCAGTGAGGTCATCACTTGGACTGTTCACACAATGGGAGCAGTGAGGTCATCACTTGGAATGATCACATAATGGGAGCAGTGAGGTCATGACTTGGAATGGTCAAACAATGGGAGCAGTGAGGTCATCACTTGGAGTGGTCACACAATGGGAGCAGTGAGGTCATCACTTGGAATGGTCACACAACGGGAGCAGTGAGGTCATCACTTGGACTGTTCACACAATGGGAGCAGTGAGGTCATTACTTGGAATGGTCAAACAATGGGAGCAGTGAGGTCATCACTTGGAATGGTCACACAATGGGAGCAGTGAGGTCATCACTTGGAATGGTCACACAATGGGAGCAGTGAGGTCATCACTTGGACTGTTCACACAATGGGAGCAGTGAGGTCATCACTTGGAATGGTCACACAATGGGAGCAGTGAGGTCATCACTTGGACTGTTCACACTTGCACACTCAGTCCGGGGCTTGTTCCCTGCAGTAACTCCAGCTGTTTTTCTCCGGATGAACTGAAGTGATTCCCCATCAGCCTGAAACAGATTAAAGATTAAACAGGAAATAAACAGATTGAACAACAGTGTAAATAACCGCGAGACTGGGGGTAATATTTCAATAATAATTACAGACAAATATTACCCAGAAAAGTGACTGAATCCCATTGATATTTTATTTATTATATTAAACGTTCACACAAACACTCACCAGATGTGCTCCAGACTCCGGCAGGTCAGTATGAGGCGGCTGAGAGCGGGGACAGATCGGTCTGTGAAGGAGTTTGATCCCAGGTTCAGACTCGTCAGTGAGCGGTTTGTACTGAGAGCGGAGGCGAGATCCTCGGCACAAGAATCTGTGAGACCGACAGACCATAGCCTGGGGATGAGCGAAAGAAATAACAGGAATCAGAGTAAATCCCCAGAGTTTATTAATAACACTATTACTGATACTAATAATAATGTTCAGTGTCAGACATCCAGTTATTATAAACACTATCTCACACAGTCTGGTACTTACTCCAGTCTCTCTATTTTACAGTCCGGGTTCCCCAGAGCCACAGACACTAGTTTCACTCCTGAATCTCCCAGTTCATTATCACCCAGGTTCAGACCCGTCAGTGAGCGGTTTGTACTGAGAGCAGAGGCGAGATCCTCAGCACAAGAATCTGTGAGACCGACATTACCCAACCTGGGGATCAGAGAGAGAAATAACAGGAATCAGAGTCAATCCCCAGAGTTTATTAATAACACTATTACTGATACTAATAATAATGCTCAGTGTCAGACATCCAGTTATTATAAACACAATCTCAGAGATTCTGGTACTTACCCCAGTGTCTGTATTTTACAGTCCGGGATCCTCAGAGCCACAGACACTAGTTTCACTCCTGAATCTCCCAGTTCATTATAACTCAGGTCCAGACCCGTCAGTGAGCGGTTTGTACTGAGAGCGGAGGCGAGATCCTCAGCACAAGAATCTGTGAGACCGACAGACCATAGACTGGGGATCAGAGAGAGAAATAACAGGAATCAGAGTAAAGCCCCAGAGTTTATTAATAACACTATTACTGATACTAATAATAATGTCCAGTGTCAGGCATCCAGTTATTATAAACACAATCTCACACAGTCTGGTACTTACCCCAGTGTCTGTATTTTACAGTCCGGGTTCCTCAGAGCCGCAGACACTCGTTTCACTCCTAAATCTCCCAATTGAATGCCATTCAGCCTAAAAACAAACAGAGAGAGAGAAACAAACTGAATCAAAGCCCGGATCTGATATACTTTTCTCTCTGGGATATTACAGCAATCACTGAAAGTACTTCAGGAAATTAATCACCCGGTTTTCCCCATCGGCGACGGTCGGGCGGGGTCCGGTGGAGGGTCGGGCGGGGGCGGGGTCCAGTGAAGGGTCGGGCGGGGGTCGGGGTCGGGTCGGGCGGGGGCGGGGGTCGGTGGAGGGTCGGGCGGGGGCCTGGGTCGGGGTCGGGTCGGGCGGGGGCCGGGGGTCAGGGTCGGTGGAGAGTTGGTGGCGGGTCGGGTGGGGTCGGTGTCGGGTGCGGCCGGGGTCGGGGAGGGTCGGGCGGGGCCGGGCAGGGCCGGGGTCGGGAGAGGGTCGGGCGGGGTCAGGGTCGGGGCGAGGCCGGGGGCCGGAGGCGGCGGTCGGGCGGGGCCGGCGGAGGGTCGGGCGGGGCCTGGGGCGGCGGATGGTCGGGCGGGGCCGGGGTCGGGTTTGGCGGAGGGTTGGGCCGGAGGCGGCGGAGGGTCGGGCGGGGCCGGGGACGACGGAGGGTCGGGCGTGGCCGGGGCCGGCGGGGGGGTCTGGTGTGTCCGGGGTCGGGTGTCGCGGCCTCGCTCTGGGGAATTGGGGGAAGCGGGTTTGATGACCTCATTTGATGACACACACATTGACTTTGCCCATTGTGCTCTGTGTTCTACAGTATTGAGGTTCTACAAACACTGACATCAGCACAGAGGAGCTCGGCTGCACCCAGGCTCTCCCAGAACTCCCTCTAGATGATTATGGAGGGAGCCACAGCCCGCAGGGAGGTTCTCTTCACTTCCAAGGGGCAGAAGAGACCAACACAGCCTGGGTGCACATTGCACAGTGGGGCTCAAGCAGGGATGTCGTCGGGAGGAGCAGCCTGCAGTGACACAAACCTTTCAATGATCTCAGTAGATCACAAAACGTTACTGCAAAGCCTCACTTAACCTCATCAGGCTGTGCCTCTCATCACATCCCCATCACTCTGCCTTCCCCACCCTACTCCTGCACATTCTTACTCTCATCAACTTACCTTGCACCTCCACCCATTCCTCTCTATCTATATTATCACATCCCCATCTCACAAGCCACCCCTCACACTCACCCTCATCCTAGTCCAATCATACCAACTAACAACACACAAGGATAGGCAATTGTGTGTTTTAGCCAATGTTCATGTGAAGTTTCTGTTAATGTGGTGTCAAACATTGAAATCTTTATTTTCAACACTTTCCGTTCTTCGAAAGATTTGTGTACATGTTTGGAAGTGGCTTAGTGAGTTGCAGTGAATGGTGAGACATAACGGTAGCCCCCGCAATGCTGATGAGTGTGACAGGAATGGTTTGGGCATTGTAGGGATGCTTTGTGTTGTTGGTGTGGGCTGGTGTTAGCCTGGCGCATCATGTGTCATCCAGGGCGAGCAGCACCAAGTGAAGAAATTCTGGCCATGGTGAGGCCATCTCTGGTGACCCGGTCAGCAATGTGGTCGGGTGTTGATGCCCTCTGCTGTGCAGCATCAGGAGTTGTGGAGAAGGTTGGTGTTGCTGGTATGACTGGTGGTGCTGGTGTTGGGGCTGATCGTGGTGAGACTCTGAGGCCCAAGGTGAGACAGTATAAACCAGACCCATGCTGGTGTAATAGATGGCAGGTGAACTTGAGATGTCAGAAGCAATCTGTTAATGGTGAGAGAGGTTGTTCCAATGAGGTGACACTGGATAGAGAGTTTGCTCCAAACACTTGCAACCTGCATAAAGCTCAATCTGTCTTCCAAATGCAGTAAGCAACAGCTTCTGAGCTTGGAAAGTAATGAAATGATTCCATGGCCTTTCAACTCCCGCCCTGGTTACCTGACGTGATCCCCGAGCAGCGTGGACCACAGGAACATAGGGTCTGATGAAAGGGAGGAACTGAAAGAAATCAGTATTTGTAGGGAAATGGTGTTAGGGAAATTGATGGGATTGAAGGCCGATAAATCCCCAGGGCCTGATAATCTACATCCTAGGGTACTTAAGGAAGTGGCCCTAGAAATAGTAGATGCATTGCTGATCATCTGCCAACATTTGATGGAATCTGGAACAGTACCCATGGATTGGAGGGTAGCTAATGTTACCCCACTGTTCAAAAAAGGTGGTAGAGAGAAAACAGGGAATTACAGACCGGTAAGCCTGACATCGGTAGTGAGGAAAATGCTAGAGTCCATTATAAAAGATGTAATAGCAGAGCACTTGGAAAACAGTGACAGGATCGGACAAAGTCAACATGGATTTACAAAAAGTAAATTGTGCTTGAATAATCTACTGGAATTTTTTGAGGATGTAACTAGTAAAATAGATAAGGGAGAACTAGTGGATGTGGTGTATTTGGACTTTCAGAAGGCTTTCGATAAGGTCCCAAATAAGAGATTAGCGTGTAAAGTTAAGGCACATGGGATTGGGGGCAAGGTATTGACTTGGATAGAATACTGGTTGGCAGATAGAAAGCAAAGAGTTGGAATAAACGGGTCTTTTTCTGAGAGGCAGGCAGTGACTAGTGGGGTACCGCAGGGATCGGTCCTTGGACCCCAGCTATTCACAATATATATTAATGATCTAGACAAGGGAACTAGATGTAATATCTCCAAATTTGCAGATGACACAAAGCTGGGTGGGCGTGTGTGTTGTGAGGAGGATGCCGAGAAACTACAGGATGATTTGGACAGGTTGGGTGATTGGGCAGAAGCATGGCAGATGCAATACGTGGATAAATGTGACGTTATCCACTTTGGTGTCAAAAACAGGAAGGCAGATTATTATCTGAATGGCAATAGATTGGGAGAAGGGGAAGTGCAATGAGACCTGGGTGTCCTTGTGCACCAGTCGCTGAAGGTAAGCATGCAGGTACAGCAGGCGGTTAAGGCGGCAAATGGTATGTTGGCCTTCGTAGCGAGAGGGTTTGAGTACAGGAACAAGGATGTCTTGCTGCAGTTGTACAGGGCCTTGGTGAGACCACATCTTGAGTATTGTGTGCAATTTTGGTCGCCTTATCTGAGGAAGGATGTTCTTGCCATGGAGGGAGTGCAGCGAAGATTCACCAGGCTGATACCTGGGATGGCAGGAATGACGTATGAAGAGAGATTGGGTCGATTGGGCTTGTACTCGCTAGAGTTTAGAAGAATGAGAGGGGATCTCATTGAAACTTATAAAATTCTAACAGGACTAGACAGACTAGATGCAGGATGTTCCCGATGGCGGGGGAGTCCAGAACCAGGGGTCACAGTCTAAGGATAAGGGGTAGACCTTTTAGGACAGAAATGAGGAGGAATTTCTTCTCCCAGAGAGTGGTGAACCTGTGGAATTCTCTACCACAGAAGGCAGCAGAGGTCAATTCATTAAATATATTCAAGGAGGAGTTAGATATATTTCTTAAGGCTAAACGGATCAAGGGATATGGGGAGAAAGCAGGGACAGGGTACTGAGTTTGGATGATCAGCCATGATCGCATTGAATGGCGGAGCAGGCTCGAGGGGCCGATTGGCCTACTCCTGCTTCTATCTTCTATGTTTCTATGTAAACTCTGAAGGCGAGCTGAAAATAGTTGTTACTGTAATCCTCTGTTAACAAGGTTATAATGACCTGAATTGCCTCCCCCGCCGCTACGTGTCGGGTCTGCTCTGCTCTAACAGACCCGACATTTGGGAAAGGCGCGTGGTGGCGGGTTGACAGCGGGGTCCCGACCCGCTGGGGAAAAATCCATTTTCCCACCCGACCCGCCACTGATCGCGCCCGCTGACCCCTGCGAAATTCCCCCCTCACTGGGAATGCATCTCACTCTGTCCAACTGCCCATATATTCAGGGACTGTCCATTAATGTATTTATTAAATAAAGTGCTGTCTGTGTGGAGCCTTTAAATGTCCCTCAGTCCGGTCTCATTCCCTGATGATCAGAATTACCCTCCTGGAGCTCAGTGACCGGCCTCGTCATGTTTGGAGAAACTTGTCTCAGTTCTGCTGCTCCTTAAATCCCGGATTTTATGGGAATCGGTCGATTTTTTCAGAATTAAATGATAAAGCGGTGATTCCCTATGCTTTCTACTCTGTGCATTATATTAATCTGTATAATAACTCTGGGTGAGTTATATTGTGAAACGCTAACTGCTGCTGTAAAATCCGCCCCCCAGGATTTTATATAACAAGGAGAATTAATTCTGAAATAAAAACAGGAAATGCTGGAAATACCCAGCAGGTCAGGCAGCATCTAGAGAGAGAGAAACAGAGTTAATGTTTCAGGACAAGGACCCCTCGTCAGAACTGGAACAAGTTACAGATGTCACAGATGTTTAAGCAAGTGTCGGGGCCGGGAAAGGTGGGGGGAGCGGAGGACAGAACAAAAGGGAAGGTCTGTGATAGGGTGGAAGACAGGAGAGATTAAATGTGGAGGCTGGTGGGGTGAAAGGTGAAGACAAGGGGACCCTATCTTGGTTCTGGGAGGGAGGGGAAGGGGTGAGAGCAGAAGTGCGGGAAACAGAACAGACACGGTCAAGAGCCGCGTCAACCACGGTAGAGGGGAATCCTCGGTTGAGGGAAAAGGAAGACATGTCGGAAGCACTGGATGGAACGTGGCATCATCAGAAAAACTGGGAGAATGGGCCAGCGTCCTTACAGGAAGCGAGGTGGGAGGAAGTGTATTCCAGGTAGCTGTGGGAGTCAGAGGGCTTATAGTGAATGTTTGTCAATAGCAGCAATAGAGTTTATTCTGTCCCGTTACAAGTTTTAAATGTCCCTGTGCTCCTAGTTTATAGGGGAGGGGAGTCTCTCACTTTATTCCCATTAAACTGGCTCTACATTTATTTCGGGGTAACTGGCCCGACAGTTTTTGGGGAATTTTCGGAAGTTCCCTCCCCGAGCGGGGCCTCACACACAGGGGGTGGATTATGGGGTATTCTCGGGTTCACTGCCCCCGGTTTACCCAGGAGCCGCCCGCTGTGTGCGAGGCCCCACCGCTGGCTGGTGTATGTCTGTACTCTGGTTAGATTGGAACCTTTTCACCGGCAGGTTTAAGATCCTGAATATCAATCTTTACTCAATGTTCAGGACTGTGAATAATTGTAAACATTTACAGCTGAAAGAATTCCCGATTCCCCAATATTCCCAATCCAGGAAACTAACCCCTCGACAGGATACACCCTGCACGGTATTGGAGTAAATATCGAACTGTTAGTGATTTAAACTCGGGTTTCTCTCCTGTTTCTAGTTGAAATGGTGTATGTGGAAAATATTTTAAATTAATGTTATCTTTACTGCCAGATTATATTTTATACGTTTACCTGTCCAGCCTTATTAAATATGATTTATTGTAATTAAATTATCAGACTCTCAGTGACCTGTATCTGCTGATTCGATAAAGACTGTAAAATCCCTACTTGTTCACAAGAATCCATTTTAGATTCTCCAGTCCTGAGGGAATTACTGACCGATCCTCTTATTATTGGTCATATTTGTGTTGAATCCGCTTCTCTGTGGTTTAACTGAACTGTTTGTTTCCCTACATTACGGAGCAACAACACAATCCGTGACTGTTCTACAATTCACCCAGCAGTTAGAGACAAATAAACAGTTACCTCAACACCCAGCATTTGTGCAGTACGGGTCCCAGCCGCTGGAGTCCTTCACACTGAATGGAGCAGTCTCTTAGATCGAGGTCTTTTATTGTGTCACAGAGTCCAATGATGTGAGACAGGACCGCACAGTCAATTGGGGTCAATGTCAATCTACTAAATGTAAGTGTTTCCAGAGATCCCACTGTGGTCTGAGCCAGTGCTTTATTCTGAGACTCAAACAGGTAGTGGAATGTGTTCAGGAGGTTCCTTTTACCAGTTTCACTCTCTGTGTCTCCAATCTGTCCTTCAATCTTCTCCTTCACCCAGTCAATCACTCGGCAGGTTGTTTGATGAAGAAATCGACCCAGAAACTCCTCCAGGGGCCGAGCTGCCTGTGGGGAGGAGAGACCAGCAACAAAACGGAGAAATATCTCAAATCGCCCATCTTTCTTGCTGTGGGCTTCTCGGAGGAGTTTCAGGATGTCCCCAGGATCTGAAGTCAGGAATTGTGCGAGTGCGGCTACAAACTCTTGGATGGTGAGGTGTGGGAATGTGTACACCATGCTCTGGACAGAATCATCTCTCTCCAGAAGTTCCATCATGAACCCAGACAGGAACTGGGAAGGTTGCAGATTGTACTTGATCAAATCTCCATTTCCAAACACAATCTTCTTCTCGGAGACTCCTGTGAAGGCCATCTCTCCGAGCTTCAGTAACACATCACGGGGGCTTGCAATCTCTCGGCCATGGTTTTTCAGAATGTTGTAAATATAGTAGGAATATAGTTGGGTGATGGTCTTGGGAACTCGCCGATTCCTGTCTCTTTGTGTAAAGAAGGGGCCCAGTGACAGACCGAGGATCCAGCAGTAGGAAGGGTTGTAGCACATTGTGTACAGGATCTCGTTCTCCTCCACGTGTTTGAAAACAGCTGCTGCCACCGTTTGATCTTCAAAAAACTTGTTGAAATATTCCTTCCGTTCTTCACCAACAAACCCCAGGATTTCAGCCCAGACACTGATCTCAGCCTTTTCCAATAAATGTAATGCAGTGGGGCGGCTGGTCACTAGCACTGAACATCCTGGGAGCAGCTTGTGCTGTATTAAACTGTACACAATGTCAGACACTCTACATCGGCATTCGGGATCCGTGCACCTGTGCTGAGGTTCTGTATTTCTCCGATTGTCAGCAAAATCGATCCTGTCCTTGAATTCATCCAAACCATCGAATATAAACAGCAATACCTTTGGGTTCTTCCAGAGCTCTCCCAGAATATTCCTCAAGTAAGGATAGAAAATGAGTATCAGATTCCACAGGTTTATTTTACAGTTAATAGCGTTCAAATCCCGGAATTTAAAGCTGAAAACAAATTGAAAGTTTGGGTATATTTTCCCAGTGGCCCAGTCATGAACAATCTTTTGTACCATTGTTGTTTTTCCAATCCCTGGGACTCCGCTCACTGCTCCTGAACTCCCCCGTACTTCACTCACTGCTCCTGAACTCCCAGATTTGGATTCTCTCTGGGAAAAACTGCTGTGGAACAATTGATCAGTTCGGATTTTTTCCAGCACTCCCCGTAGATGTTGTTTTCTCCACTCTTCATGGTCTCGGCCTCTTGCCAGCAGTTCATGTTCTACAAGTGTCCGATCTCGAACAGTAGAAATGATCGTTAGTTCAGCGTATCGATCAACCAGCTGGAAAATCTTAACTTTCTCCTTTATTAGGATAGTGTTCAGTCTCAGTGTTTCAGTTTGTACCCGGAGTGTTTCCTTGTGTTTCTGCTGAACATCTTCAATTAGAACAGACAGAAAGTGGTTTCAATGTTAGTTGTATTGACAAAAAACAACTTCTCAATAACATTTAATGTTCAGTAAAATATTGCACGGTTTAATTCACAGCTTCAATAGACGTGCGTGTAGAAATTAAATCTCAGTTAATGGAAACCTCGCTTGAAAGCGAACAATGGTCGAGAAAAGTTTCAAATCCTCACTTGATTCTAATGTTCACTGAACATGGAGGTTTCAATGAAGGTGATATTTTCCCTATGATGGTTAATACTCTCCGGCCTGCACTGTGCTTTAGAAATCACATTACAAATCCACACATGATCCTGTTTATATGACAGTAGAAGTTCTAGTGGATCAAACTCTGAAACCGTCAGTGGTGCTTCCCTTCTGAAGCAATGGAAAACGGGATTGATTGCTCACCGAGAGGGACAATGTGCAGAAGACCCGCCGTTAGTGTATCAGACCGTGGGCTGGTTATCTGTGTTAGTGTGTACACTGGGAGAGGGACAGACTGTGAATGGACAGAACTTGCACTGTTACTGTATCAGACCGTGGGCAGGTTATCTGGGTTAGTGTGTACACTGGGAGAGGGACAGACTGTGAATGGACAGAACTTGCACTGTTACTGTATCAGACCGTGGGCAGGTTATCTGGGTTAGTGTGTACACTGGGAGAGGGACAGACTGTGAATGGACAGAACTTGCACTGTTACTGTATCAGACCGTGGGCTGGTTATCTGTGTTAGTGTGTACACTGGGAGAGGGACAGACTGTGAATGGACAGAACTTGCACTGTTACTGTATCAGACCGTGGGCAGGTTATCTGGGTTAGTGTGTACACTGGGAGAGGGACAGACTGTGAATGGACAGAACTTGCACTGTTACTGTATCAGACCGTGGGCAGGTTATCTGGGGTAGTGTGTACACTGGGAGAGGGACAGACTGTGAATGGACAGAACTTGCACTGCTACTGTATCAGACCGTGGGCAGGTTATCTGGGTTAGTGTGTACACTGGGAGAGGGACAGACTGTGAATGGACAGAACTTGCACTGTTACTGTATCAGACCGTGGGCAGGTTATCTGGGTTAGTGTGTACACTGGGAGAGGGACAGACTGTGAATGGACAGAACTTGCACTGTGTGGTAAACCACTGTTATTGTTACACTGTTGTTATCACTGTTTACACTGTTGTTATCACTACACAAGGTTACCTCTTGCCTCGCACGCTGTTATACCTAGGCATACCTCAGCTGACTCCGCCCATGGCTCCGCCTGCTTGCCCAGGTATAAAGGTGATTGCTTGGCTAGTATTCTTCCTTGCTGGAACCGATCACCCACGAGGGTGGGCTCTGTTATTTAGCCAATAAAAACCTATAGTTACTATCTTAACTCGTCGCTTTTCATGGAATGAATTGATAGGTATATCAATTTTATTGGCTAAATTTTGAAATGACTGACCAGCCCCAGCAGCTGACTTGGCTGCGAGCCCTCCGACCGCCGTACCTGGATCTAAACCCACAGGCAACGAATTCAGCCCTCGACTTCGATCACTGGCTGAGCTGCTTTGAATCCTACCTGGTAGCCTCCGGCGTGCCATCGGAAGCCGACAAACTAAGAGTTCTGACCACCCAGGTGAGCCCTAAAGTATTTGCACTCATCCGGGACCTTGATACATATGAGGAGGCCCTCGACCTGCTAAAATAGCAGTACCGGAGCCCAGTAAATTCAATGTATGCCAGACATCTCCTAAGATCCCGCTCGCAACAGCCAGGAGAGTCTGTAGATGAATTTTTACGGGCGCTACAAACACTCGGCAGGGACTGTGACTTTAAAGCTGTATCGGCTGCACAACATGCTGAAGGAAATATCTGTGATGCCTTCGTGAAAGGCCTTCGGTCCGACTACTCACGGCAAAGACTGCTTGAATCAAAGGACCTCGGCTTGAAAGCAGCTGCAGCCATCGCTCGCTCCCTGGAAGTGGCCCATCGAGACCTCGAGGCATACTCCGGGTACAGTGCTGCGCGACCGTGGGACTCGGGCCCGACTCCGGCCGCAATACCCCTCGCACCGCCGCCCCTGGGACCTACTACGGCGTCGGTGTCCCGGAATCGATCGGGACCGCCAACCCCGGGACCTGCTGCGGCAGCGGAGCCCCGCGATCGGGCCGCCAGCTACTATTTCTGTGGCCAGGCGAGACATCAAAGGGCGCGCTGCCCTGCAAGGAACGCGACCTGCTCCAGCTGCAGAAAAAAAGGCCACTTCGCGAACGCCTGCAGAGGGAAAGCCACAGACGCCAGCAGTGCCTCATGTGAGTCGTGGGGGCGGCCATCTTCTCCGCCATTTTGTTCAACTTCGACCTCGTGGGGATCCGCGTCATGGGCGCCGCCATTTTGTTCGCCGCACTCGGCCGCCATGTTGTCTCCAGACCCGACCACCGCCTCACCTGCCGACGACAGCAGCTCACTCAGCCATACACTACCCTCCGTCACGCTTGACCAAGCTCTCCCGCATCATCTGTCCAGGTCCATGATGGACATCGAGGTAAACGGCCACGCCACGACCTGCCTGTTCGACAGCGGGAGCACGGAGAGTTTTATTCACCCAGACACGGTGCGCAGCTACTCACTCACTGTCCGGCCAACGCGCCATCGGATCGCGATGGCGTCGAAGTCCCATTCAACAGACGTCAGCGGCTACTGTGTGGTGACACTGTCGGTTAGGGGCACGGAATATAAAAACTTTAAACTTCTCGTCCTGCCCCAGCTCTGTGCTGCCGTCCTACTATGGCTGGATTTCCAATGCCACCTCCAAAGTGTCACTTTGACATACGGTGGACCCCTCCCCCCACTCACAGTCTACAACCAGCAGTTTTTAAACCGCCCGCCGCATACCACCTGCGGCCTCTCCACTCTCAAAGTCCCGCCCCCCCCCTTGTTCGCTAACCTCACCCGCGACTGTAAACCCGTCGCTACCAAGAGCGGGCGTTACAGCGCCGGGGACAGAGCTTTTATTAGCTCTGAGGTGCAGCGTCTCCTGAAGGAGGGCATCATCGAGGGGAGCACCAGCCCCTGGCGTGCCCAGGTCGTAGTCGTTAACACCGGCAATAAAAACTGCCTGGTCATCGACTACAGCCAAACCATAAACCGGTACACCCAGCTGGACGCATACCCCCTTCCCCGCATATCTGACATGGTCAACCAGATTGCACAGTACCGGGTATTCTCCACCATCGACCTTAAGTCGGCCTATCACCAACTCCCTATCCGCCCTGAGGACTGCCAGTATACCGCCTTCGAGGCGAATGGCCGCCTCTACCACTTCCTTAGGGTTCCCTTCGGCGTCACCAACCGGGTTTCGGTCTTCCAAAGGGAGATGGACCGAATGGTTGACCAGAACGCGCTGCAGGCCACGTTTCCTTATCTAGATAACGTCACCATCTGCGGCCATGACCAGCAGGACCACGATGTTAATCTGGAGAAATTCCTCCGTACGGCCCAACGGCTGAATCTCACTTACAATAAGGAGAAATGTATGTTTAACACCTCGCGCCTTGCCATCCTCGGCTGCGTAGTAGAGAACGGAGTCATCGGCCCCGACCCCGAAAGAATGCGCCCCTCATGGAGCTTCCCCTTCCCCACTGTCAAAAGGCACTGAAGAGAACCCTGGGGCTCTTCGCTTACTATGCCCAATGGGTGCCCAATTGTGCGGACAAAGCCAGACCCCTCATGAAGTCCACCTCCTTCCCCCTGACAGCTGAAGCATGCGCAGCCTTCTCCCTCATAAAAGGAGACATTGCGAAGGCCACAATGCACGCGGTGGATGAGTCCATCCCTTTCCAAGTGGAGAGCGATGCATCCGACTTCGCCCTAGCTGCAACCCTTAACCAGGCGGGGAGACCTGTGGCCTTCTTCTCAAGGACCCTCCAGGGCCCTGAGATCCGACAGTCTTCTGTCAAGAAGGAGGCCCAGGCGATTGTGGAAGCGGTACGATGCTGGAGGCATTACCTGGCAGGCAAACGATTTACCCTCCTCACCGACCAGCGTTCGGTTGCTTTTATGTTTAATAACAAGCTGAGGGGCAAAATCAAGAACGACAAGATCTTGAGGTGGAGAATTGAGCTCTCCACCTACGCTTACGATATCTTGTATCGGCCTGGTAAACTCAACGAGCCCCCAGATGCTCTATCACGAGGTACATGCGCCAACGCGCAAGTTGATAGACTGCGGACCCTCCACAACGACCTCTGCCACCCCGGGGTCACTAGGCTTTACCACTTGATTAAGGCCCGCAACCTGCCCTGCTCCATCGAGGAGGTCAGGACCATGACCAGGAACTGCCAAGTCTGTGCCGAATGCAAACCGCATTTCTATAGGCCGGACAGAGCAAGCCTGATCAAGGCCACCCGCCCCTTCGAGCGCTTGAGCATCGATTTTAAGGGGCCCCTCCCGTCCTCTGACCGTAATGCGTACTTCCTCAACATTATTGACGAGTACTCCCGTTTCCCCTTTGCCATCCCCTGCCCAGACATGACCAGTACCACGGTCATCAAATGCCTGAACGACCTCTTCGCCTTGTTCGGGTTCCCGAACTATATACATAGCGACCGGGGCTCATCCTGCATGAGCGAGGAACTTCGCCAGTTCCTGCTCGCGAGAGGTATTGTTGCGAGCAGGACCACCAGCTACAGCCCCCGGGGGAACGGCCAGGTGGAAAGAGAGAACGCGACAGTTTGGAAGGCCGTTCTCTTAGCCTTAACGTCTAAGGGCCTCCCAACCTCTCGCTGGCAGGAAGTCCTCCCGGCAGCGCTCCATTCCATCTGGTCACTGCTTTGTACTGCCATTAACGCCACCCCTCATGAGCAAATGTTCGTTTTCCCCAGGAAGTCGACTACGGGAACCTCGCTACCAACATGGCTGACTTCTCCGGGGCCCGTCCTGCTGCGGAAGCACGTGAGGACCCATAAAACGGAGCCCCTGGTCGAGAGGGTGAACCTCCTGCACGCCAACCCCCAGTATGCCTATGTGGAATACCCAGACAGGCGGGAGGACACAGTCTCCTTGCGAGACCTCGCACCCTCGGGCACCCCTGAGATACCACCGTTATCCCCCACCACTCCCCCAAATCCAGCTCCTGTAGGCGGCATGCCGGAACCCCAGGGGCCTTAGTCGACCACGCAGACACCAGCATTAACATCGGATACTGCACCACCGCCGCCGCGCCGGTCAGAAAGGCTTACGAGGCCTCCTGATAGACTGACATACACGAACTAGTAGTACACTTCACCCCGCCGGACTCAATTTTAAACAAGGGGTGAATGTGGTAAACCACTGTTATTGTTACACTGTTGTTATCACTGTTTACACTGTTGTTATCACTACACAAGGTTACCTCTTGCCTCGCACGCTGTTATACCTAGGCATACCTCAGCTGACTCCGCCCATGGCTCCGCCTGCTTGCCCAGATATAAAGGTGATTGCTTGGCTAGTATTCTTCCTTGCTGGAACCAATCACCCACGAGGGTGGGCTCTGTTATTTAGCCAATAAAAACCTATAGTTACTATCTTAACTCGTCGCTTTTCATGGAATGAATTGATAGGTATATCACACTGTTACTGTATCAGACTGTGGGCAGGTTATCTGGGTTAGTGTGTACACTGGGAGAGGGACAGACTGTGAATGGACAGAACGACAGAGCAGCGGCGGCAGGCAGCGAGAGAGGCGGGACCTGTGGGAGACTTGGCGGCGGCGAGGTACAAAAGGCGGCAGCGAGGCCAGGAGAGACCTCAGCAGCGGCGGCAGGCAGCGAGAGAGGCGGGACCTGTGGGAGACTCGGCGGTGGCGGCGAGGTACTTAAGGCGGCAGCGGGGCCAGGAGAGGCCTCAGAGCAGCGGCGGCAGGCAGCGAGAGAGGCGGGACCTGTGGGAGACTCGGCGGTGGTGGCGAGGTACTTAAGGCGGCAGCGGGGCCAGGAGAGGCCTCAGAGCAGCGGCGGCAGGCAGCGAGAGAGGCGGGACCTGTGGGAGACTCGGCGGCGAGGTACAAAAGGCGGCAGCGGGGCCAGGAGAGGCCTCAGCAGCGGCGGCAGGCAGCGAGAGAGGCGGGACCTGTGGGAGACTCGGCGGCGAGGTACAAAAGGCGGCAGCGGGGCCAGGAGAGGCATACCAAACTCCAGTCTGCGAGCTCAGAAGTTGCAGAGAGGTAAAAAGTAATCGGGGTGTGACGTCACCAGGGAGCAGGTAAGTGATTGGTTGGTGAGTATTTCTCTCTTTTCATTACAAGCTTGAATTCTGTGGTGTTAAATTTCTAGGGTCTCTGTGTTGTAGTGAGGACAGTTGGTAAATAAAGCGCCCTAGAGTATACCTGTAACTGGGGTATTGAATAAATTTTTAGATTAATTAAAGGAGTAAGTCATGGCAGGAGAGCTCAGACCCGTGTTCTGCTCCTCTTGCTCCATGTGGGAAGTCAGGGACGCTGCCAGTGTCCCTGGTGACCATGTGTGCGGGAAATGCATCCAGCTGCAGCTACTTGTAGACCGCATTGCGGCGCTCGAGCTGCGGGTGGATGAGTTTTGGAGCATGCGCGATGCTGAGAGGGTCGTGGATAGCACGTTCAGCGAGTTGTTCACGCCGCAGGGTAGGGCTGCACGGGCAGAAAGAAACTGGGTGACCATCAGGCGGAGCAACAGAGGCAGGCAGGAAGTGCAGGGGCCCCTGCGGACATCCCCCTTTCAAACAGGTATACCAAGTTGGATACTGTTGAGGGGGATGACTCACCAGGGGAAGGCAGCAGCAGCCAGCTTCCTGGCACCAGGGACGCTTCTGCTGCTCAGAAAGGGAGGAAAAAGAGTGGGAGAGCAATAGTGGTAGGGGATTCTATGGTAAGGGGTACAGATAGGCGTTTCTGTGGCCGCAAACGTGACTCCAGGATGGTTTGTTGCCTCCCTGGGGCCAGGGTCATGGATGTCACTGAGCGGCTACAGGGCATTCTTAAGGGGGAGGGTGAGCAGGCAGAGGTCGTGGTCCACATTGGGACCAACGACATAGGTAGGAAGGGGGATGAGGTCCTGCATCAAGAATTTAGGGAGCTAGGTAACAGATTAAAGAGCAGGACCTCAAAGGTTGTAATCTCTGGATTACTCCCAGTGCCACATGCTAGTGAGTATAGGAATAGGAGGATAGAGCAGATGAATGCGTGGCTAAAGAGTTGGTGTAGGGGTGAGGGTTTTACTTTCCTGGATCACTGGGCCTGCTTCTGGGAAAGGTGGGACTTGTACAAGTCGGACGGGTTGCACCTGAACCAGAGCGGGACAAATATCCTTGCGGGGAGGTTTGCTAGCACTGTTGGGGGGGGTTTAAACTAACTTGGCAGGGGGATGGGATACAGAGGGGAGCTGAAATAGGGGGTGATGTGCTGCCAATTATAGAGAAAAAAAGTCAGCTTGGTAGACAGGGCAAATATACAAGGGCAAGGCTGGATGGCATCTATTTTAATGCAAGGAGTCTTGCAAATAAGGTGGATGAACTGAAGGTGTTGATAAACACATGGGAGTATGATATTGTTGCTATCACGGAGACATGGTTGAGGGAGGGGCAAGACTGGCAGCTCAATATTCCGGGGTACAGAATCTTCAGGCGAGACAGAGGGGGGGGTATAAGAGGAGGGGGTGTCGCAATATTAATTAAGGAGTCAATTACTGCAGTAAGGAGGGATGACATATTAGCAGGTTCCTCTAATGAGGCCATATGGGTGGAGCTTAAAAACAAGAAGGGGGCAAGCACTTTGCTGGGAGTGTGCTATAGGCCTCCAAACAGTCAGGGGGAGATAGAGGAACAGATATGTAGGCAAATCTCAGAGAAATGTGCAAATAATAGGGTAATAGTAATGGGGGATTTCAACTTCCCCAATATTAACTGGGATAGTCAGAGTGTGAAAGGCACAGAGGGTGTAGAATTCTTAAAGTGCATCCAGGAGGGCTTTTTGAGCCAGCATGTAGAAGGTCTTACAAGAGAGGGGGCGGTACTGGACCTAATTCTAGGGAATGTGGCCGGCCAAGTGGAAGAAGTGCTAGTAGGTGAGCACTTTGGTGTCAGTGGCCATAATATGGTGAGATTTAAGGTGGTCATGGAAAAGGACAGGGATGGGCCGGAAATAAAGGTTCTAAATTGGGGGAAGGCCGATTTTAATAGGATAAGGCAGGATCTGGCCAAAATGGACTGGGATCAGCTACTTGTAGGATAATCCACATCGGAGCAATGGGAGGCTTTCAGAAGGGAGATTGAGATCATACAATGGCAACATGTTCCCGTAAAGGTCAAGGGTGGTTCCAAAAACCACAGGGAACCTTGGATGTCAGGGGATATAAGAGAATGGATTAGAAAAAAGAGGGCTTTTGGCAGATACAAAAGGCTAAAGACGGAGGAAGCCCTAGAGGAGTACAAAAAGTGCAGGGGGATACTTAAAAAAGAAATTAGGAGATCAAGGAGGGGCCATGAAATAACACTGGTGAGCAAAATAAAAGGAAAATCCTAAGATGTTTTATAAGTATATTAAGGGTAAGAGGATAACTAGGGAAAAAATAGGGCCCATTAGGGACAAAAGTGGAAATCTGTGTGTGGAGCCGGAAGATGTAGGAGGGGTTCTAAATGAACTTTTTGCATCTGTTTTCACTATGGAGAGGGACGATGTAGACATAGAAATAGGGCAGGGGGACTGTGATATGCTCGAACATATTAACATCGAGAGGGAGGAGGTATTGGCGGTTTTAGCAGGCCTAAAAATGGATAAATCCCCAGGCCCAGACGAAATGTATCCCAGGCTGCTGTGTGAGGCAAAGGAAGAGATTGCGGGGGCTCTAACACACATATTCAGAACCTCTCTGGCCACAGGGGATGTGCCAGAGGACTGGAGAACCGCTGATGTAGTTCCATTATTCAAGAAGGGGAGTAGGGAAAAACCGGGGAACTACAGGCCAGTGAGCCTAACATCAGTGGTGGGAAAATTATTGGAAAAAATTCTGAGGGACAAAATTAGTCTCCACTTGGAGAGGCAAGGATTAATCAGGGATAGTCAACATGGCTTTGTCAAGGGAAGATCATGTCTGACTAATTTGATTGAATTTTTTGAGGGGGTGACTAGGTGTGTGGATGAGGGTAACGCAGTGGATGTGGTATACATGGATTTCAGTAAGGCCTTCGATAAAGTCCCGCACAGGAGACTGGTCAAGAAGGTAAGAGCCCATGGAATCCAGTGTGCCTTGGCACGTTGGATACAAAACTGGCTTAGTGGCAGAAGGCAGAAGATGATGGTCGAAGGTTGTTTTTGTGACTGGAAGCCTGTGGCCAGTGGGGTACCACAGGGATCGGTGCTGGGTCCCTTGCTGTTTGTGGTCTACATTAATGACTTGGATATGAATGTAAAAGGTATGATCAGTAAGTTCGCGGATGATACAAAAATTGGTAGGGTGGTAAATAGCGAGGAGGGTAGTCTTAGTCTGCAGGACGATATAGATGGGTTGGTCATATGGGCGGAACAGTGGCAAATGGAATTTAACCCAGAAAAGTGCGAGGTGATGCACTTTGGGGGGACTAACAAGGCAAGGGAATACACAATGAATGGTAAGACCCTAGGCAAGACGGAGGGTCAGAGGGATCTGGGTGTGCAAGTACACAGATCCCTGAAGGCGGCGGAACAGGTGGATAAGGTGGTAAAAAAGGCATATGGGATACTTGCCTTCATTAGCCGAGGCACAGAATATAAGAGCAAGGAGGTTATGATGGAGCTGTATAAAACACTGGTTAGGCCACAGCTGGAATACTGTGTGCAGTTCTGGTCGCCACACTACAGGAAGGATGTGATAGCTTTGGAGAGGGTGCAGAGGTGATTCACCAGGATGCTACCAGGGCTGGAACGCTTCAGCTATGAAGAGAGACTGGGCAGATTGGGTTTGTTTTCCTTGGAGCAGAGGAGGCTGAGGGGGGACATGATTGAGGTGTACAAAATTATGAGGGGCATAGATAGGATGGATACTGAGGAGCTTTTTCCCTTAGTAGAAGGGTCAATAACTAGGGGGCATAGATTCAAGGTAAAGGGCGGGAGGTTTAGAGGGGATTTGAGAAAGAACTTTTTCACCCAGAGGGTGGTTGGAGTCTGGAACTCACTGCCTGAAAGGGTTGTGGAGGCTGGAACCCTCACAACATTCAAGAAGCATTTGGATGAGCACTTGAAATGCCATAGCATACAAGGCTACGGACCAAATGCTGGAATATGGGATTAGATTAGACAGGGCGTGATGGCCGGCGCGGACACGATGGGCCGAAGGGCCTCTATCCGTGCTGTATAACTCTATGACTCTAACTTGCACTGTTGCTGTATCAGACCGTGGGCAGGTTATCTGGGTTAGTGCGTACACTGGGAGAGGGACAGACTGTGAATGGACAGAACTTGCACTGTTACTGTATCAGACCGTGGGCAGGTTATCTGGGTTAGTGCGTACACTGGGAGAGGGACAGACTGTGAATGGACAGAACTTGCACTGTTACTGTATCAGACCGTGGGCAGGTTATCTGGGTTAGTGCGTACACTGGGAGAGGGACAGACTGTGAATGGACAGAACTTGCACTGTTACTGTATCAGACCGTGGGCAGGTTATCAGGGTTAGTGTGTACACTGGGAGAGGGACAGACTGTGAATGGACAGATCTTGCACTGTTACTGTATCAGACCGTGGGCAGGTTATCTGGGTTAGTGTGTACACTGGGAGAGGGACAGACTGTGAATGGACAGAACTTGCACTGTTACTGTAACAGACCGTGGGCAGGTTATCTGGGTTAGTGTATACACTGGGAGAGGGACAGACTGTGAATGGACAGAACTTGCACTGTTACTGTATCAGACCGTGGGCAGGTTATCTGGGTTAGTGCGTACACTGGGAGAGGGACAGACTGTGAATGGACAGATCTTGCACTGTTACTGTATCAGACCGTGGGCAGGTTATCTGGGTTAGTGTGTACACTGGGAGAGGGACAGACTGTGAATGGACAGAACTTGCACTGTTACTGTATCAGACCGTGGGCAGGTTATCTGGGTTAGTGTGTACACTGGGAGAGGGACAGACTGTGAATGGACAGAACTTGCACTGTTACTGTATCAGACCGTGGGCAGGTTATCTGGGTTAGTGCGTACACTGGGAGAGGGACAGACTGTGAATGGACAGAACTTGCACTGTTACTGTATCAGACCGTGGGCAGGTTATCTGGGTTAGTGCGTACACTGGGAGAGGGACAGACTGTGAATGGACAGAACTTGCACTGTTACTGTATCAGACCGTGGGCAGGTTATCAGGGTTAGTGTGTACACTGGGAGAGGGACAGACTGTGAATGGACAGATCTTGCACTGTTACTGTATCAGACCATGGGCAGGTTATCTGGGTTAGTGTGTACACTGGGAGAGGGACAGACTGTGAATGGACAGAACTTGCACTGTTACTGTATCAGACCGTGGGCAGGTTATCTGGGTTAGTGCGTACACTGGGAGAGGGACAGACTGTGAATGGACAGAACTTGCACTGTTACTGTATCAGACCGTGGGCAGGTTATCAGGGTTAGTGTGTACACTGGGAGAGGGACAGACTGTGAATGGACAGAACTTGCACTGTTACTGTATCAGACCGTGGGCAGGTTATCTGGGTTAGTGTGTACACTGGGAGAGGGACAGACTGTGAATGGACAGAACTTGCACTGTTACTGTATCAGACCGTGGGCAGGTTATCTGGGTTAGTGTGTACACTGGGAGAGGGACAGACTGTGAATGGACAGAACTTGCACTGTTACTGTATCAGACCGTGGGCAGGTTATCTGGGTTAGTGTGTACACTGGGAGAGGGACAGACTGTGAATGGACAGAACTTGCACTGTTACTGTATCAGACCATGGGCAGGTTATCTGGGTTAGTGTGTACACTGGGAGAGGGACAGACTGTGAATGGACAGAAGTTCCACCGTTTGTCTATCAGACCCTGGGCAGGTATTGTGTGCCCTTCTGATCACAGGAATATTATTATTGAAATGGTGAAAGTGCAAAGGGAAATAAGATGACTGTGTGTCAGGAATTGATCAGAATTTCTAATCAAAGTCACAAACTTAATGCCGGAATGAGATTCATAAAGAACACAATTAATTAAGGGAAAACTGACTAACTCGCCAGGAGTAAGAAGGGAAATCAGGGTAATATTTTTCACTGAAGGGTAGTAGAGTGGGAGACCAGTTACCAGGGAGGACACTAAGGGGCAGTGTGATTGGGGACAAGAGACAATTGGTTGTGTTTCTGTGTGAAATCAGGGTAATATTTCTCACTGAAGGGTAGTAGAGTGGGAGACCAGTTACCAGGGAGGACACTAAGGGGCAGTGTGATTGGGGACAGGAGACAATTGGTTGTGTTTCTGTGTGAAATCAGGGTAATATTTTTCACTGAAGGGTGGTAGAGTGGGAGACCAGTTACCAGGGAGGACACTAAGGGGCAGTGTGATTGGGGACAAGAGACAATTGGTTGTGTTTCTGTGTGAAATCAGGGTAATATTTCTCACTGAAGGGTAATAGAGTGGGAGACCAGTTACCAGGGAGGACACTAAGGGGCAGTGTGATTGGGGACAGGAGACAATTGGTTGTGTTTCTGTGTGAAATCAGGGTAATATTTTTCACTGAAGGGTAGTAGAGTGGGAGACCAGTTACCAGGGAGGACACTAAGGGGCAGTGTGATTGGGGACAAGAGACAATTGGTTGTGTTTCTGTGTGAAATCAGGGTAATATTTTTCACTGAAGGGTAGTAGAGTGGGAGACCAGTTACCAGGGAGGACACTAAGGGGCAGTGTGATTGGGGACAAGAGACAATTGGTTGTGTTTCTGTGTGTGAAATCAGGGTAATATTTCTCACTGAAGGGTAGTAGAGTGGGAGACCAGTTACCAGGGAGGACACTAAGGGGCAGTGTGATTGGGGACAAGAGACAATTGGTTGTGTTTCTGTGTGAAATCAGGGTAATATTTTTCACTGAAGGGTAGTAGAGTGGGAGACCAGTTACCAGGGAGGACACTAAGGGGCAGTGTGATTGGGGACAAGAGACAATTGGTTGTATTTCTGTGTGAAATCAGGGTAATATTTTTCACTGAAGGGTAGTAGAGTGGGAGACCAGTTACCAGGGAGGACACTAAGGGGCAGTGTGATTGGGGACAGGAGACAATTGGTTGTGTTTCTGTGTGAAATCAGGGTAATATTTTTCACTGAAGGGTAGTAGAGTGGGAGACCAGTTACCAGGGAGGACACTAAGGGGCAGTGTGATTGGGGACAAGAGACAATTGGTTGTGTTTCTGTGTGAAATCAGGGTAATATTTTTCACTGAAGGGTAGTAGAGTGGGAGACCAGTTACCAGGGAGGACACTAAGGGGCAGTGTGATTGGGGACAAGAGACAATTGGTTGTGTTTCTGTGTGAAATCAGGGTAATATTTTTCACTGAAGGGTAGTAGAGTGGGAGACCAGTTACCAGGGAGGACACTAAGGGGCAGTGTGATTGGGGACAAGAGACAATTGGTTGTGTTTGTGTGTGAAATCAGGGTAATATTTTTCACTGAAGGGTAGTAGAGTGGGAGACCAGTTACCAGGGAGGACACTAAGGGGCAGTGTGATTGGGGACAAGAGACAATTGGTTGTGTTTCTGTGTGAAATCAGGGTAATATTTTTCACTGAAGGGTAGTAGAGTGGGAGACCAGTTACCAGGGAGGACACTAAGGGGCAGTGTGATTGGGGACAAGAGACAATTGGTTGTGTTTCTGTGTGAAATCAGGGTAATATTTTTCACTGAAGGGTAGTAGAGTGGGAGACCAGTTACCAGGGAGGACACTAAGGGGCAGTGTAATTGGGGACAAGAGACAATTGGTTGTATTTCTGTGGATAAACTGAAGAGAGGAAGGTGAGTTCATCTCGAACAGGGACAGACTGGTTTGGACCAAAGTAGCCTTTTGTTCCCCTAAACATCCTCCTGTTGTGTTTCAGAAAATGCGATCAGCTTTCAGTAATTTTACATTTATATTATTTTTAGATAACAGTCTCATCAGATAACCGATCAGAATCAGAACTAGAACTACCGCCCACTTCACTCAGTATTACGTTAGGGAAGACAGACTTCATTTCAACAGTTACTATTATTAAACTCCATCGTTTCATTTGGATACGAGTTGCCGATAATGTAGTTTTGAAAATTATAAATATGTTTGTGATAATAATTAAATTGGGATTCAAAATCCCCCTGAATGAAATAGCGGTTCTTTCAGTACAACAAGATTCTCTGTGCCTAGTTTGTCTGTTTTACTGCCAGAGGTAATCGGCACAGTCAATTTCAAATCACCCATAACATGGCCTATTGCTCATGTTCCTCCTCAGTTAATGTTTGATTGTGAAACTCTGAACATCTTCTCAGATTAGAGCGAACACTATCGGATGTTCATGAGGTGATGTACAATGGTAATGCTTAACCTTTTCCCAATTCTCCACCACTGACCACAGTTTGTGCTGAATAGCTGCCCAGGGGCAGAGATAACATCCACATCAGGCACAAAGGCATTCGTTTCACACGGTATAATGGTCTGGCCAGGTGTGTATGGGGTTTCACCGTGTATCGGGATCCTGCCTGGTGTGTATGGGGTTTCACAGTGCATCAGGATCCTGCCAGGTGTGTATGGGGTTTCACAGTGTATCGGGATCCTGCCAGGTGTGTATGGGGTTTCACCGTGTATCAGGATCCTGCCAGGTGTGTATGGGGTTTCACAGTGTATCAGGATCCTGCCAGGTGTGTATGGGGTTTCACAGTGTATCAGGATCCGGCCAGGTGTGTATGGGGTTTCACAGTGTATCAGGATCCTGCCAGGTGTGTATGGGGTTTCACAGTGTATCAGGATCCTGCCAGGTGTGTATGGGGTTTCACAGTGTATCAGGATCCTGCCAGGTGTGTATGGGGTTTCACAGTGTATCAGGATCCTGCCAGGTGTGTATGGGGTTTCACAGTGTATCAGGATCCTGCCAGGTGTGTATGGGGTTTCAGTGTATCAGGATCCTGCCAGGTGTGTATGGGGTTTCAGTATATCAGGATCCTGCCAGGTGTGTATGGGGTTTCAGTGTATCGGGATCCTGCCAGGTGTGTATGGGGTTTCACAGTGTATCAGGATCCTGCCAGGTGTGTATGGGGTTTCAGTGTATCAGGATCCTGCCAGGTGTGTATGGGGTTTCAGTGTATCGGGATCCTGCCAGGTGTGTATGGGGTTTCAGTGTATCAGGATCCTGCCAGGTGTGTATGGGGTTTCAGTGTATCAGGATCCTGCCAGGTGTGTATGGGGTTTCACAGTGTATCAGGATCCTGCCAGGTGTGTATGGGGTTTCACAGTGTATCAGGATCCTGCCAGGTGTGTATGGGGTTTCAGTGTATCAGGATCCTGCTAGGTGTGTATGGGGTTTCACAGTGTATCAGGATCCTGCCAGGTGTGTATGGGGTTTCACAGTGTATCGGGATCCTGCCAGGTGTGTATGGGGTTTCACAGTGTATCAGGATCCTGCCAGGTGTGTATGGGGTTTCAGTGTATCAGGATCCTGCCAGGTGTGTATGGGGTTTCACAGGGTATCAGGATCCTGCCAGGTGTGTATGGGGTTTCACCGTGTATCAGGATCCTGCCAGGTGTGTATGGGGTTTCACCGTGTATCAGGATCCTGCCAGGTGTGTATGGGGTTTCACAGTGTATCAGGATCCTGCCAGGTGTGTATGGGGTTTCACCGTGTATCAGGATCCTGCGAGGTGTGTATGGGGTTTCACCGTGTATCAGGATCCTGCCAGGTGTGTATGGGGTTTCAGTGTATCAGGATCCTGCTAGGTGTGTATGGGGTTTCACAGTGTATCAGGATCCTGCCAGGTGTGTATGGGGTTTCACAGTGTATCGGGATCCTGCCAGGTGTGTATGGGGTTTCAGTGTATCAGGATCCTGCCAGGTGTGTATGGGGTTTCACCGTGTATCAGGATCCTGCCAGGTGTGTATGGGGTTTCACCGTGTATCAGGATCCTGCCAGGTGTGTATGGGGTTTCACAGTGTATCAGGATCCTGCCAGGTGTGTATGGGGTTTCACCGTGTATCAGGATCCTGCCAGGTGTGTATGGGGTTTCACCGTGTATCAGGATCCTGCCAGGTGTGTATGGGGTTTCACCGTGTATCAGGATCCTGCCAGGTGTGTATGGGGTTTCACAGTGTATCAGGATCCTGCCAGGTGTGTATGGGGTTTCACCGTGTATCAGGATCCTGCCAGGTGTGTATGGGGTTTCACAGTGTATCAGGATCCTGCCAGGTGTGTATGGGGTTTCACAGTGTATCGGGATCCTGCCAGGTGTGTATGGGGTTTCGCAGTGTATCAGGATCCTGCCAGGTGTGTATGGGGTTTCACAGTGTATCGGGATCCTGCCAGGTGTGTGTGGGGTTTCGCAGTGTATCAGGATCCTGCCAGGTGTGTATGGGGTTTCACAGTGTATCAGGATCCTGCCAGGTGTGTATGGGGTTTCACAGTGTATCGGGATCCTGCCAGGTGTGTATCGGGATCCTGCCAGGTGTGTATGGGGTTTCACAGTGTATTGGGATCCTGCCAGGTGTGTATGGGGTTTCACAGTGTATCAGGATCCTGCCAGGTGTGTATGGGGTTTCACCGTGTATCAGGATCCTGCCAGGTGTGTATGGGGTTTCACAGTGTATCAGGATCCTGCCAGGTGTGTATGGGGTTTCACCGTGTATCAGGATCCTGCCAGGTGTGTATGGGGTTTCACAGTGTATCAGGATCCTGCCAGGTGTGTATGGGGTTTCACAGTGTATCAGGATCCTGCCAGGTGTGTATGGGGTTTCACCGTGTATCAGGATCCTGCCAGGTGTGTATGGGGTTTCACAGTGTATCAGGATCCTGCCAGGTGTGTATGGGGTTTCACAGTGTATCAGGATCCTGCCTGGTGTGTATGGGGTTTCACAGTGTATCAGGATCCTGCTAGGTGTGTATGGGGTTTCACAGTGTATCAGGATCCTGCCAGGTGTGTATGGGGTTTCACAGTGTATCAGGATCCTGCCAGGTGTGTATGGGGTTTCAGTGGATCAGGATCCTGCCAGGTGTGTATGGGGTTTCACAGTGTATCAGGATCCTGCCAGGTGTGTATGGGGTTTCACAGTGTATTAGGATCCTGCCAGGTGTGTATGGGGTTTCACAGTGTATCAGGATCCTGCCAGGTGTGTAAGGGGTTTCAGTGGATCAGGATCCTGCCAGGTGTGTATGGGGTTTCACAGTGTATCAGGATCCTGCCAGGTGTGTATGGGGTTTCACAGTGTATTAGGATCCTGCCAGGTGTGTATGGGGTTTCACAGTGTATCAGGATCCTGCCAGGTGTGTATGGGGTTTCACAGTCTATCAGGATCCTGCCAGGTGTGTGTGGGGTTTCACAGTGTATCGGGATCCTGCCAGGTGTGTGTGGGGTTTCACAGTGTATCAGGATCCTGCCAGGTGTGTATGGGGTTTCACAGTGTATCAGGATCCTGCCAGGTGTGTATGGGGTTTCACACTGTATCAGGATCCTGCCAGGTGTGTATGGGGTTTCACAGTGTATCAGGATCCTGCCTGGTGTGTGTGGGGTTTCACCGTGTATCAGGATCCTGCCAGGTGTGTATGGGGTTTAACAGTGTATCACGATCCTGCCAGATGTGTATGGGGTTTCACAGTGTATCGGGATCCTGCCAGGTGTGTGTGGGGTTTCAGAGTGTATCAGGATCCTGCCAGGTGTGTATATGGTTCCTGTGGTGATTATTCTTTATGTTTAGTAAGAAATATTGTGATTGGTTGTTTGTTTCCTGCCTTGGGATATATGCTGTAATCTCATTGGTAGTTGATGTCATGTGATTTGTGGTGGCCATCTTAAATTCAGTTCTTTCCAGCCTTTAGTTGGGACTGGGTGTTGAAGATGTGCTACTGGATTTTTAAGTTAATAAAGCCTAGATTAGAAAGGCAAATCTATTCTTTATTTCAATTTATTAACTTTATGTCAGAATGGAGCGATATCTTCAACCAGAACGATTCAATGCTGACCCTAATTCTGCAGGAGTGGATGATAAATGGAAACATTGGTAATGTACATTTAAAAACTTTTTGGGCGTGTTGGATCAAGAGTCTCTAAATAAGCTGAATATGCTGATCAACTACATTGCTCCGGATGTGTATAAGTATATTTTGGACTGTAAAACTTACGAAGTGGCTATTTCTACATTGGAAAAGATTTTTGTTAAACCAAAGAATGAGGTATTTGCACGTCACCTTCTATCTGCCCGTAGGCAGCAGGTGGGAGAATCTTTGGATACTTATTTACAAACACTTCGGTGCCTTAGTGTTAACTGTAATTATAAGGCCGTGACGGCTGAAGAATATAAGGAAGAATCGGTACGGGATGCTTTTATTAATGGATTACTGTCTAGATCAATTTGTCAGCGGCTGTTAGAAAATAAGACTTTGGACCTTAAGAGTGCTTTTGAGCAAGCTTCTACATTGGATGTGGCTCAGAGAAGTTCAGATTCTTATGCTCTTTTTAATCAGCCTGTGACTGTGGTTTCGGCAGTTCCGGATGAAAAGGAATTATGTGGACTTAATAGGAGTGGTTTACTAGATTCTGAAACAGTTTCTACTTCAGCGGCTGTTGCCTCTAGGATTCAGAAGTGTTATTTTTGTGGGAACGTCCGGCACCCTCGTCTGAAGTGTCCTGCTCGGGAGGCTGTGTGTAGTAAATGTGGCAAGAGAGGTCATTACGCACGTGTGTGTAAATCATCAGGTTCAATTACCTCCTCTGTGATTATTCAGCCTTTAGATAGGGTGTTTATTGCATCAATTTCTGCTGCATTTGCTCATGGCCTAAACAAAGCTATAGTTACGGCCCAAGTTAATGGGTTGGAAGTGAAGGCCCTTATAGATACGGGCAGTACTGAGAGTTTTATAAGTCTTCAGTTTGCAAAGGAGAAGCATTTGAAAATTTCGCCTGTTTCCTATCAGGTGTGTATGGCTCAGACGACTCTCACTTCACAAGTAGCTGGTTGTTGCCTTGTGAAATTGATTCTTCTAGGTAATACGTATACTGATATACGCCTATCTGTTTTGCCTAATCTCTGTGCGGATATTTTGATTGGTCATGATGTGCTTCAGTTACACGAGAGTCTCAGTCTTTCATTTGGAGGGACTAAGCCACCTTTATCTATTTGTGGATTAACCTCTTTCTCCATTTCTCCATTATCACTTTTTTCCAATTTGATGCCGGATTGTAAGCCAATTGCTACCAAGTCAAGAAGGTATAGCAGTCAGGATAGAGAATTTATTAATTCTGAAGTTCAACGTCTCTTATTGGAAGGAATCATTGAACCTAGTTGTTCGCCTTGGCAAGCACAGGTAGTTGTCACGACTAACGAGAGACATAAGAAACGAATGGTGATAGACTATTCCCAAACTATTAATATGTATACTCAATTAGATGCGTACCCTTTGCCTAAGATTGATGAGCTTATCAATAAAGTATCTCAGTATAAGGTTTTTAGCACTATTGCCCTAAAGAGTGCTTATCATCAGATTCCTATTGTTAAGAAGGATCAACCATATACGGCCTTTGAGGCTGGTGGAAAGCTGTATCAGTTTTGCCGAATACCATTTGGTGTTACTAATGGTGTTGCTTGTTTTCAACGGGCAATGGATGCTTTTATAAGTGATAACTCTCTCTCTGACACCTTTTCATATTTAGATGACATCACGGTGTGTGGCAAATCAAGGGTGGAGCATGATTCTAATTTAGAAAGATTCCTTCAAGCTGCGGAAAAAGTTGGTTTAACTTTCAATAAAGAGAAGTGTACCTTTTCGACCACTGAGGTAAATCTACTGGGGTACATTATCTCGGGAAACAAGATTAAACCAGACCCAGAACGTCTGCGACCATTGATTGATTTACCTTGTCCTACTAATTGGAAGGCTTTGCAACGAGTTGTTGGACTGTTTTCTTACTATTCTAATTGGATTGCAAATTTTTCACAGAAGATCCGGCCTCTTATTTGGGTTACGACATAGCCTCTATCATGGGAGGCCAGGACGTGTTTTGATAATTTTAAAAAGGATATCCTTGGAGCAGTTGTGCATTCTATTGATGAGCAGGTTCCTTTTGTGATTGAGACGGACGCTTCTGATTTTGCAATTGGGGCTACTCTGAACCAAAATGGAAGACCTGTGGCCTTTTTCTCACGTACCTTGAACAATAGTGAAAAAAGGCATTCTTCAATAGAGAAAGAGGCGTATGCAATAGTAGAAGCACTGTGTAAATGGAGACATTATTTATCGGGGCGACATTTTACGTTGGTAACTGATCAAAAGTCGGTGTCCTTTATGTTTGATGTCAAACATTTTGGAAAGATTAAGAATGATAAAATGAGGTGGAGGATTGAGTTGGCATGTTACCATTTTGATATAGTTTATCGTCCGGGGAAGGACAATGTTGCTGCTGATGCGCTGTCGAGGGCTTATTGTTCTGTGATTCACGGAGATACGCTTATTAATCTTCACAATGCCTTATGCCATCCTGGGGTTACGAGGATGATACACTTCGTACACAGTAAGAATTTGCCCTTTTCAGTTGAAGACATCAAGCGGATGACTTCATCATGTTCTATCTGTGCTCGGTGTAAACCGAATTTCTTTAAGCCTCAACGAGTTCATCTTATAAAGGCTACTTCTCCTTTTGAACGTTTGAGCGTCGATTTCAAGGGGCCTCTTCCTTCAACTACTCAAAACTGATATATATTTACTGTTGTGGATGAGTTTTCAAGGTTCCCTTTTGCTTTTCCTTGCGCAGATGTATCAGCTGCTACAGTTATCAAATGTCTGACTCAACTTTTTGTCATCTTTGGGATGCCTGCGTATATCCCTTCGGATCAGGGAAGTTCTTTTATGTCTTCCCAGTTGAAGGAATACCTTCAGAGTCGGGGAATTTCTACTAGCAGAACTACCCCGTATAATCCCCAGGGTAATGGACAGTGCGAACGATACAATGGGGTGATCTGGAAGGCAGTTATGTTGGCTTTGACATCCCGGAACCTTAAGAATACACAGTGGGAAATGGTACTGCCTGATGCCCTGCATTCCATTAGATCATTGCTTTCAACGGCTACTAATGTGACCCCCCATGAAAGGCTCTTTAACTATCCGCGGAGATCTACTACGGGATATTCGGTACCTTCATGGCTTACTATGCAGGGACCTGTGCTGCTTCGACGCCATGTTAGATTGTCAAAATATGATCCTTTAGTGGAGGAGGTGGAGCTGTTGGAGGCAAATTCCCAATATGCTCATATTCGATTCGAAGATGGGAAAGAAAGTACCGTTTCAATTAAAGACTTGGCTCCTTGTGGTGGCCAGCCCTCTTCTGAGGATATTAACAATAGTCATGATTCAGATAATGTGGATGCTGTTACAGATACTACGAATATTTCCAATCCGACTGCAGATAATTATACTTCTATTAGTCAGCCCTCGATGGATGTTCATGACCGTCCCAGTTTACCTCCTGATGGGATTTCTAATCCGGAAACCGTTGAAAATCGGGATATGGATAGCCTTCCTGCAGAAGATACTTCTGTGTCTCCTGGTGTGGGAGGGCAAGGAATTTCACCAAGGTTGAGAAGGTCGACACGAACAAGATATCCGGTCGACCGATTGAAAATGGACTTTTAAATTGATAGTAATGTTTTAAAATTGTTGAAATATTATATTATATTGTTTTAGTTAAGAGATACTTAATACTTATGTGCAATGTTACTATTTGTTGTTGCTCACTTAGTATTGTGTCATGTTGAATAGTTTTATTTTGTCTGTGCATAGTTTTAGTTGTAAATAATTAATTATAAATTGTAAAGGTTATTTAGGTTGGAGTATATTTTAAAAGGAGGGGCGAATGTGGTGATTATTCTATGTTTAGTAAGAAGTATTGTGATTGGTTGTTTGTTTCCTGCCTTGGGATATATCCTGTAATCTCATTGGTAGTTGATGTCATGTGATTTGTGGTGGCCATCTTAAATTCAGTTCTTTCCAGCCTTTAGTTGGGACTGGGTGTTGAAGATGTGCTACTGGATTTTTAAGTTAATAAAGCCTAGATTAGAAAAGCAAATCTATTCTTTATTTCAGTACCACAGTGTATCAGGATCCTGCAGGTGTGTATGGTGTTTCAGTGTATCAGGATCCTGCCAAGTGTGTATATGGTTCCACAGTGTATCAGGATCCTGCCAGGTGTGTATGGGGTTTCTCAGTGTATCGGGATCCTGCCAGGTGTGTGGGGGATTTCGCAGTGTATCAGGATCCTGCCAGGTGTGTGTGGGGATTCACAGTGTATCAGGATCCTGCCAGGTGTGTATGGGGTTTCACAGTGTATCAGGATCCTGCCAGGTGTGTATGGGGTTTCACAGTGTATCAGGATCCTGCCAGGTGTAGGCAATGTGCAGTTGGATTAACTGGAGCATACAAGACCTGCAAATTTACCAATAATTCAAAAATCGGCTTTATTTGTAAATTGAATCTATGCAGAACTTTTGTGGATTAATCACGAATCCAAATAATGTTCAATCCTATTCCCTGAGCCTTGGACCTTCTCATTCACAGATTCTGACAACATTTAAACAAATCAGCTCCAGTCAAATATTTGGATTCTATAGTGAAATAAACAGTTTGAAACCTCCATTTCATCACTTACCTCTCAGGTGACTGGGTACTTCGGATAAACCTCGTGCGATGTTCATGTAATCAAATGGTTCAGAACCTGTTTAAATCAATTAGCGTTCATGAAATCAGATCTGTGTAATATTATAGTAAAATCCTGTTTGAATGTGAAATTGAATTCAGCGTGTGATTTTACCGTACCAAGTTCCTGTATTTCTTTCAGTATTTTGTCCAGCTTTGGTACCCCATGGCGCATTTTCACAAAGGATTCCCACATCACCCTTCGGGCCCGAGAGCCTTTCTCCATCACCAGAGTTAGGAGAAGTTTGGAACTGTCTGCCTGGTTTCCCTTCTCTGCGAGCTCAGTGACTTCCTGTAAAGAATAGTAATGAATGAATTGAGGAGCTGAGTGAAATATAAACACCGAGAATGAGAAGGAAAGGATCTGCTCAGTGATGGGATCTCCCAGTTGTTGAGCACAGGAAGCAGTCACTGTGCCGGGTTCTGATCCATTCTGAACATGGGCTGAATATTCTGTAAACATCTTGATTCAGTCATTAATGGCAAAGAAATTTGATGAATTATAGTTCTCGGAGAGTGAGGAATCACTGAGAAGCTGCAGCAGTTTTAACGTGATTATTTGTCTCTGTCCTTCAGTGTCCAACATGACATCAGATTACTGACTGACAATATGATAGACTCCTTTCTCTCAGTTTTTCCTGCTGCTGCACTTTGTGATTTCCTGAGAAATAAAAAAGCAGCGAGTCAGAACTCTAGTGGCAGGGAAGGAACAAATCTGAAGTGAAAGAAACAGCTAGAAAACTGCCTGAGAAATTACACTGACTAACCGAAACAATCACTGTTGGTGTAGGGCTGGAGAATCGACCAATAAAAATAATGAAAAATCTAATCGCTTTCCCCCCCGGTAATTGAAATGTCCGACACCCGTTATTTTACACATCCGCTGCCGGTATGAAACCTCGGTAACCGGGAACAGATATCCAGCAATGGGGTTGGTGTAGTCAGGACTTTCATCATCAAAGATTACATTTATATAACACCTTTAATGCAGAAAAGAAAGCGTCGAAAGGTACTTCACAGAGGTGCAATCAGACAATGGACACAGAGATGATGAGACGTCGAGAACGATAGCCTGTTGGTTATGTTACTGGACAAGTAATCCTGAGATAACGGTCCAAATATCATCGTGGACGTTTCATGAATTTGAATTCAAATTTGAAACATTTCAAAACAAAAAGCTGATATTAGTAAAGATTGTCGTAAAACCCAATGCCCTTTACACCTGGTCTATACGTGACTCCAGTCCTTCACCAATGTGATGGCCTCTGAAATGGCCTAGAAAGCCTCTTGAAAGAAGGATACAGAAGAATAAAACTGGGCGGACCGCTCGGCTTCTGCATTGGATTCGGACACGGCGCAGGAACACCCAGCTCAGTCAACCCTGCCAATCCCTCCTCACTAATTCCTGGGGACTGGTGCCAAGTAGGGAGAAGTGGACCACACATTAGTCAAGCAACTGTGTGACGTAGTGATACATTTAAAATCATAGTTATTAGGCAAAGTCCCAGGTACCTCCATCAGCAGTCATCGGACAGGACAGACCCACCAGTGGTGGGGCGCAGTGATGTACCCTCAGATGCAAGTGTCCTTCGTGTCATTAACATTGACTCCAGAGCCAAGGAAATCTCATGCCTTCAGGTCAAACATGGGCAAGGAAACCTCCTGCTGATTACCACCTACCGCCCTCCCTCAGCCGATGAATCAGTGCTCCTCCATTTTGAACACAACTTGGAGGAAGCACTAAAGGTGACAAAAGTTCCAGAATGTACAGGTGGTGTGAGATTTAGTGCAGAGTTCCCCCGCATTTCAGTATCAAGAAACAAATGAATGAACTGGGCACAGCAAATGCTAAAGGTCCCGTCAATATTCTGGCTGTGGTGTTGAAGATCTGTGCTTTGGAACTAACCGCACATCTAGTGAAGTTGTTCCAGTATATCCACATCACTGGAATCTGCCCGACAATGTAAAGAGTTGTCCAGGTATGTCCTGTTCACAAAGAGCAGGACAAATCCAACCCGATCAATTACCGCCCTATCAGCCTGCTCGCAAATCATCAAAGTGTTGGAAGGAGTTATAAACACTGCTATCAAGCAGCACTTCGTCACAAATAAGCTGCTCACCGAGGCTCAATTTGAGTTCCACCAGGACCAATCGACTCCAAACAAAGGACCAAAGAACTGAATTCCAGCTGTGAGGTGACAGTGACTGTGCTTGACATCAAGGCAGTGTTCGACATGTGTGGCACCATGGAGTGTGGTTATTGGAGGAGAATCATCTCAGCACCAGGACATCACTGCAGGAGCTCCTCGGGGCAGTGTTCGACATGTGTGGCACCATGGAGTGTGGTTATTGGAGGTGAATCGTCTCAGCACCCGGACATCACTGCAGGAGATCCTCGGGACAGTGTTCAACACCATGGAGTGTGGTTATTGGAGAATCATCTCAGCACCAGGACATCACTGCAGGAGCTCCTCGGGGCAGTGTTCGACGTGTGTGGCACCATGGAGTGTGGTTATTGGAGGAGAATCGTCTCAGCACCAGGACATCACTGCAGGAGCTCCTCGGGACAGTGTTCGACATGTGTGGCACCATGGAGTGTGGTTATTGGAGGAGAATCGTCTCAGCACCAGGACATCACTGCAGGAGCTCCTCGGGGCAGTGTTCGACATGTGTGGCACCATGGAGTGTGGTTATTGGAGGAGAATCGTCTCAGCACCAGGACATCACTGCAGGAGATCCTCGGGGCAGTGTTCGTCGTGTGTGGCACCATGGAGTGTGGTTATTGGAGCATCGTCTCAGCACCAGGACATCACTGCAGGAGTTCCTCGGGGCAGTGTTCGTCGTGTGTGGCACCATGGAGTGTGGTTATTGGAGCATCGTCTCAGCACCAGGACATCACTGCAGGAGCTCCTCGGGGCAGTGTTCGACATGTGTGGCACCATGGAGTGTGGTTATTGGAGGAGAATCGTCTCAGCACCAGGACATCACTGCAGGAGATCCTCGGGGCAGTGTTCGTCGTGTGTGGCACCATGGAGTGTGGTTATTGGTGCATCGTCTCAGCACCAGGACATCACTGCAGGAGATCCTCGGGACAGTGTTCGACGTGTGTGACACCATGGAGTGTGGTTATTGGAGCATCGTCTCAGCACCAGGACATCACTGCAGGAGTTCCTCGGGGCAGAGTCTTTGGACTAACCACTTCAGCTGCTTTGCCAATTACCTTCCCTCCATCATAAAGCCAAGAGTGGGGATGTTCTCTGATGATTGCAGTGTTCAGCTCCATTTTCAATTAGTCAGATAATGAAGCAGCCTGTGCTCGAATGCAGCAAGTCCTGGACAAAATCTAGACTTGGGCAGACAAGTGGCAAGTAACATTTGCACCCCACAAGTGACAGGCAATGCCCATCTCTCACAGGAGAGTCCAACCATGTCCCTTTGTCATTCACTGGCATTGCCATCGTCAAATCCCTACCATTGACTAGCCACAAAAAACTCGTGGCTGCTAGAGCAGGTAAGAGGCTGGGTATTCTGTGGCGAGTGGCTCAACTCCCGGCCACCCAGGAGCCTCTCCTGCACCTATAGGTACAACTGCGGCGTGTGATGGAAAACTCGCCACTTGCCTGGATAGATGCTGCTGCAACAACACTCAAGAAGCTCCCCGCAATCCAGGACAGAGAAATACGCTTCATCAGCAGCCCACCCACCACCTTAAACATCCAATCCCTCCACCAACGGTGCACCATCACTGCAGTGTGTGCTGTTTACAGAAAGAACTGCAGCAGTTCGCCAAGGCTTCTTTGACAGCACCTCTCAAACCCGCGCCCTCTGCCACCTAGGACAAGAGCAGCATCCGCATGGAAACTCCACCACCTCCAAGTTCCACTTCAAGTAACATACGATCCTGACTTGAACATGTATCGCCGTTCCTTCATCCTCAGTGTAAATTAGAGCCAAAACACCCAGCGCCCTCTACAGAGGGAACAGGAGAAGCGACTATGTTTCCATAACCAATCAACTTAAAGAATCCTTACGCAAAGTCTGAACCAGGAAGTCTTAGTTAGAATATAGAATGCAATGTCAAATCACATTCAGGAAGTGAAATAAAGAGAGGGAAAGAAAGATTGGATTCAGAATGCTTCTCACTGAAACATACAACGTTCTTACAGGGCTTGACAGGGTAAATCTTCATTAAGATTGAGTGTGAAGTAGTTGACTCAGAGACTAAGGTCCTGAATTTAAATAAAGGAAACTATGATGGTATGAGGTGTCAGTTGGCTAGGATGGATTGGGGAATGTTACTTAAAGGGTTGATGGTGGATAGGCAATAGCAAACATTCAAAGACCGCATGGATGAACTACAGAATTTGTTCATCCCTTTTTGGCATAAAAATAAAACAAAAAAGGTGACTCAACCGTGGGAAATTAGGGATAGCATAAGATCCAAGGAGAGGGCATATAAATTGGCCAGAAAGAGCTGCAAACCTGAGGATTGGGAGCAGTTTAGGATTCAGCAAAGGAGGACAAAGGGATTAATTAAGAGGGGGAAGATAGAATATGAAAGTAAGCTTGCAGGGAACATAAAAACTGACTGTAAAAGCTTCTATAGATATGTGAAGAAAAAATGATTGGTGAAGTCAAGTGTAGGTCCCTTGCAGTCAGAATCAGGGGAATTTATAATGGGGAACAAAGAAATGGCTGACCAATTCAATACATACTTTGGTTCTGTCTTCACAAAGGAGGACACAAATAAACTCCGATATGTCGGGGAACATAGGGTCTAATGAGAGGGAGGAATTGAATTAAATCAGCATTTGTAGGGAAATGGTGTTAGGGAAATTGATGGGATTGAAGGCTGATAAATCTACATCCTAAGGTACTTAAGGAAGTGGCCCTAGAAATAGTAGATGCATTGCTGGTCATCTTCCAAAATTCTATAGGCTCTGGAACAGTTCCCATGGATTGGAGGGTAGCTAATGTAACCCCACTATTTAAAAAAGGTGGTAGAGAGAAAATGGGGACTTATAGACCGGTAAGCCGGACATCGGTAGTGGGGAAAATGCTAGAGTCCATTATAAAAGATGTAATAGCAGAGCACTTAGAAAACAGTGACGGGATCGGACAAAGTCAACATGGATTTACAAACGGTAAATCATGCTTGACTAATCTACTGGAATTTTTTGAGGATGTAACTGGTAGAATAGATAAGGGAGAACCAGTGGATGCAGTATATTTGGACTTTCAGAAGGTTTTCGATAAGGTCCCGCATAAGAGATTAGCGTGCAAAGTTAAGGCACTTGGGATTGGGGGTAAGGTACTGACTTGTATAGAGAACTGGTTGGCAGACAGGAACAAAGTGTTGGAATAAATGTGTCTTTTTCCAAGTGGCAGGCAGGGACTAGTGGGGTACCACAGGGATCGGTCCTAGGACCCCAGCTATTCACAATATATGTTAATGATCTGGACGAGGGAGCTAGATGTAATATCTCCAAGTTTGCAGATGACACAAAGCTGGGTGGGCGTGTGTGCTGTGAGGAAGATGCACAGATAATCCATTATGATTTGGACAGGTTGTGTGATTATTCTGCATTTGCCATGCATCTGCCCAATGTGGATGAATGAAAGGTTATCCACTTTGGTGGCAAAAACAGGAAGACAGATTATCTGAACGGCAATAGATTGAGAAAAGGGGAAGTGCAACATGACCTGGGTGTCCTTGTGCACCAGTCGCGGAAGGTAAGCATGCAGGTGCAGCCAGTGTTTAAGAAGGCAAGTGGTATGCTAGTCATAGAGTCATAGAGTAATACAGCACGGATAGAGGCCCTTCGGCCCATCGTGTCCGCGCCGGCCATCAAGCCCTGTCTAATCTAATCCCATATTCCAGCATTTGGTCCGTAGCCTTGTATGCTATGGCATTTCAAGTGCACATCCAAATGCTTCTTAAATGTTGTGAGGGTTTCTGCCTCCACAACCCTTTCAGGCAGTGAGTTCCAGACTCCAACCACCCTCTGGGTGAAAAAGTTCTTTCTCAAATCCCCTCTAAACCTCCCGCCCTTTACCTTGAATCTATGCCCCCTAGTTATTGACCCCTCTACTAAGGGAAAAAGCTCCTCAGCATCCATCCTATCTATGCCCCTCATAATTTTGTACACCTCAATCATGTCCCCCCTCAGCCTCCTCTGCTCCAAGGAAAACAAACCCAATCTGCCCAGTCTCTCTTCATAGCTGAAGCGCTCCAGCCCTGGTAACATCCTGGTGAACCTCCTCTGCACCCTCTCTAACGCGATCACATCCTTCCTGTAGTGTGGCGACCAGAACTGCACACAGTATTCCAGCTGTGGCCTAACCAGTGTTTTATACAGCTCCATCATAACCTCCTTGCTCTTATATTCAATGCCTCGGCTAATGAAGGCAAGTATCCCATATGCCTTTTTTACCACCTTATCCACCTGTTCCGCCGCCTTCAGGGATCTGTGTACTTGCACACCCAGATCCCTCTGACCCTCCGTCTTGCCTAGGGTCTTTCCATTCATTGTGTATTCCTTTGCCTTGTTAGTCCCCCCAAAGTGCATCACCTCGCACTTTTCCGGGTTAAATTCCATTTGCCACTGTTCCGCCCATCTGACCAACCCATCTATATCGTCCTGCAGACTGAGGCTACCCTCCTCGCTATTTACCACCCTACCAATTTTTGTATCATCCGCGAACTTACTGATCATACCCTTTACATTCATATCCAAGTCATTAATGTAGACCACAAACAGCAAGGGAACCAGCACCGATCCCTGTGGTACCCCACTGGCCACAGGCTTCCAGTCACAAAAACAACCTTCGACCATCACCCTCTGCCTTCTGCCACTAAGCCAGTTTTGTATCCAATGTGCCAAGGCACCCTGGATTCCATGGGCTCTTACCTTCTTGACCAGTCTCCTGTGCGGGACTTTATCGAAGGCCTTACTGAAATCCATGTATACCACATCCACTGCGTTACCCTCATCCACACACCTAGTCACCCCCTCAAAAAATTCAATCAAATTAGTCAGACATGATCTTCCCTTGACAAAGCCATGTTGACTATCCCTGATTAATCCTTGCCTCCCCAAGTGGAGACAAATTTTGTCCCTCAGGATTTTTTCCAATAATTTTCCTACCACTGATGTTAGGCTCACTGGCCTGTAGTTCGGCTCACTGGCCTGTAGTTCCCCGGTTTTTCCCTACTACCCTTCTTGAATAATGGTACTACATTAGCGGTTCTCCAGTCCTCTGGCACATCCCCTGTGGCCAGAGAGGTCCTGAATATATGTGTTAGAGCCCCCGCAATCTCCTCCTTTGCCTCACACAGCAGCCTGGGATACATTTCATCCGGGCCTGGGGATTTATCCATTTTTAGGCCAGCTAAAACCGCCAATACCTCCTCCCTCTCGATGTTAATATGTTCGAGCATATCACAGTCCCCCCGCCCTATTTCTATGTCTACATCGTCCTTCTCCATAGTGAAAACAGATGCAAAAAATTCATTTAGAACCCCTCCTACATCTTCCGGCTCCACACACAGATTGCCACTTTTGTCCCAAATGGGCCCTATTTTTTCCCTAGTTATCCTCTTACCCTTAATATACTTATAAAACATCTTCGGATTTTCCTTTATTTTGCTCGCCAGTGTTATTTCATGGCCCCTCCCTGATCTCCTAATTTCTTTTTTAAGTATCCCCCTGCACTTTTTGTACTCCTCTAGGGCTTCCTCCGTCTTTAGCCTTTTGTATCTACCAAAAGCCCTCCTTTTTTTCCTAATCCATTCTCGTATATCCCCTGACATCCAAGGTTCCCTGTGGTTTTTGGAACCACCCTTGACCTTTGCGGGAACATGTTGCCATTGTATGATCTCAATCTCCCTTCTGAAAGCCTCCCATTGCTCCGATGCGGATTTTCCCATAAGTAGCTGATCCCAGTCCATTTTGGCCAGATCCTGCCTTATCCTATTAAAATCGGCCTTCCCCCAATTTAGAACCTTTATTTCCGGCCCATCCCTGTCCTTTTCCATGACCACCTTAAATCTTACCATATTATGGTCACTATCACCAAAGTGCTCACCTACTAGCACTTTCTCCACTTGGCCGGCCACATTCCCTAGAATTAGGTCCAGTACCGCCCCCTCTCTTGTAGGACTTTCTACATGCTGGCTCAAAAAGCTCTCCTGGATGCACTTTAAGAATTCTACACCCTCTGAGCCTTTCACACTCTGACTATCCCAGTTAATATTGGGGAAGTTGAAATCCCCCATTATTACCCTATTATTTGCACATTTCTCTGAGATTTGCCTACATATCTGTTCCTCTATCTCCCCCTGACTGTTTGGAGGCCTATAGTACACTCCCAGCAAAGTGCTTGCCCCCTTTTTGTTTTTAAGCTCCACCCATATGGCCTCATTAGAGGACACTGCTAATATATCATCCCTCCTTACTGCAGTAATAGACTCCTTAATTAATATTGCGACACCCCCTCCTCTTATACCTCCCCCTCTGTCTTGCCTGAAGATTCTGTACCCCGGAATATTGAGCTGCCAGTCTTGCCCTTCCCTCAACCATGTCTCCGTGATAGCAACAATATCATACTCCCATGTGTTTATCAACACCTTCAGTTCATCCACCTTATTTGCAAGACTCCTTGCATTAAAATAGATGCCATCCAGCCTTGCCCTCATATATTTGCCCTGTCTACCAAGCTGACTTGTTTTTTTCTCTATAATTGGCAGCACATCCCCCCCTATTTCAGCTCCCCTCTGTATCCCATCCCCCTGCCAAGTTAGTTTAAACCCCCCCCAACAGTGCTAGCAAACCTCCCCGCAAGGATATTTGTCCCGCTCTGGTTCAGGTGCAACCCGTCTGACTTGTACAAGTCCCACCTTTCCCAGAAGCAGGCCCAGTGATCCAGGAAAGTAAAACCCTCCCCCCTACACCAACTCTTTAGCCACGCATTCATCTGCTCTATCCTCCCATTCCTATACTTACTAGCACGTGGCACTGGGAGTAATCCAGAGATTACAACCTTTGAGGTCCTGCTCTTTAATCTGTTACCTAGCTCCCTAAATTCTTGATGCAGGACCTCATCCCTCTTTTTACCTATGTCGTTGGTACCAATGTGGACCACGACCACTGGCTGTTCACCCTCCCCCTCCAGAATGCCCTGCAGCCGCTCAGTGACATCCTTGACCCTGGCACCAGGGAGGCAACAAACCATCCTGGATTCACGTCTACGGCCACAGAAACGCCTATCTGTTCCCCTTACTATAGAATCCCCTACCACTATTGCTCTCCCACTCTTTTTCCCCCCTTCCTGGGCAGCAGGAGCACCCCCAGTGCCAGGAAGTTGGCTGCTGCTGCCTTCCCCTGGTGAGTCATCCCCCTCAACAGTATCCAAAGCGGTATACTTGTTTGAAAGGGGGATGTCCGCAGGGGTTCCCTGCACTACCTGCCTGCCTTTGTTGCTCCGCCTGATGGTCACCCCCTGTGCTGCCCTACCCTGAGGCGTGAACAACTCGCTAAACGTGCTATCCACGAGCCTCTCAGCATCGCGCATGTTGGCCTTCGTAGGGAGAGGATTAGAGTACAGGAGCAAGAATGTCTTGCAGCATTTGTACAGGGCCTTGGTGAGACCACATCTTGAGTATTGTGTGTAGTTTTGGTCGCCTTATCTGAGGAAGGATATTCTTGCAATGGAAGGAGTGCAGCAAAGATTCACCAGACTGATACTTGGGATGGCAGGAATGATGTATGAAGAGAGATTGGTTCAATTAGGCTTATACTCGCTGGAGTTTAGAAGAATGAGAGGGGATCTCATTGAAACTTATAAAATTCTGACAATACTGGACAGACTAGATGCAGGAAGGATGTTCCCGATGGCCGGGGAGTCCAGAACCAGGGGTCACAGTCTAAAGATAAGGGGTAAGCCATTTAGGACAGAGATCAGGAGGAATTTCTTCACCCAGAGTGGTGAACCTGTGGAATTCTCTGCCACAGAAGGCAGTTGAGGCCAATTCATTAAATATATTCAAGAAGGAGTTGGATATATTTCTTAAGGCTAAAGGGATCAAGGGATATGGGGAGAAGGCAGGGACAGGGTACTGAATGTGGATGATCAGCCATGATCTCATCGAATGGCAGAGCAGACTCGAAGGGATAAATGGGCTCCTGCTATTATTTCTTATCTTATGTTCAGAGGGAACGAAAAAAGTGACAAAGAAAAGGTACCAACATTATTGAATTTTTGTTTGTACAGCTCCAACAATGATTAAAATCTGAAGGAATGAGACTCCACAGGTGTAAAGGTTAATTTTCAGTGCAAGAGAGGTTGTCTGGCATCAGTTAAGACTGATCACGCCGTTAAACAAATAATTACACTGGAATAGGCAAGTCCTGACGTTTCCTGGTGAGTTTCCTGTGTATCTATCAGGTAAGTACAGTAATTTTACGCCGTTCCATTTCAATGGCGAGTCACTCGGCGAGACACCATCCTCGCGCAGCTTGCTGAACAACAGGGCAACTCGGACAGGACCTTCCCGATTTTCCTGTTTATCTCCGCATGTGCGGTCACTGGAAGTTACTGTCCAATTAACACTTTAATAACAGTGAGCGCTGCTAGCCCCACCGTTATTTCTACCGCAAAATCTGGCCTATTGCAAAAATATGAAACTACCACTATTTCATCCCCCAGTCACCCAGTCCTTGAACAAAATGGTGCAGAAACCAAACCATTAAAGTGAGCGGATGGAAAATGACAGACTCAGTAATTTCAATTTCCTCATGTTCCCCCTGGGGAGTGACGTCCCACACCAAGAGCACAGGGGCTGGTAATTACAGACTGAGAAATCTCAATCCAGATTTCTCAGTCTGTAATTACCTGCCCCTGTGCTCTTGGTGTGGGACGTCACTCCCCAGGGGGAACATGAGGAAATTGAGATTTCTCAGTCTGTAATTACCTGCCCCTGTGCTCTTGGTGTGGGACGTCACTCCCCAGGGGGAACATGGGGAAATTAGAGAGTGCGATTTGAGAACGTTGGGCTCATTCCACTAGAGGTGAGCAGGTTAAGTGAGGAGTTCTGATCAAATAAATAGTTACTGATAGTTTCCACTGATTGAATTAGCCTAAATATGTGCCCCCTGGGCAAAAAATTGGGGTGAAGGTTGATAAATGTAATTACACATGCGGTGGTTAGAAAGCAGAATTCAATCCCACAAGCTATGGTAGAAGCAACTGGACATTTATTTACTAAAATCTTTCTATTGCTGCGTGGATAGAAAGGAATGTTGGAGTATGGGGAGTGAACAGAAGATTGCACCTGGACTGACTGGGATACTAACCTTAATGTGGTCAACAGGAGGTTGGGATTAGACTAGGTGGGATATTAACAGTAATGGGTAGTGAGCAGGAGGTTGGGATTAGACTAGGTGGGATAATAACAGTAATGGGCAGTGAGCAGGAGGTTGGGATTAGACTAGGTGGGATATTAACGGTAATGGGCAGTGAGCAGGAGGTTGGGATTAGACTAGGTGGGATATTAACAGTAATGGGTAGTGAGCAGGAGGTTGGGATTAGACTAGGTGGGATATTAACAGTAATGGGCAGTGAGCAGGAGGTTGGGATTAGACTAGGTGGGATATTAATGGTAATGGGTAGTGAGCAGGAGGTTGGGATTAGACTAGGTGGGATATTAACAGTAATGGGTAGTGAGCAAGAGGTTGGGATTAGACTACGTGGGATATTAATGGTAATGGGTAGTGAGCAGGAGGTTGGGATTAGACTAGGTGGGATATTAACAGTAATGGGCAGTGAGCAGGAGGTTGGGATTAGACTAGGTGGGATATTAACAGTAATGGGCAGTGAGCAGGAGGTTGGGATTAGACTAGGTGGGATATTAACAGTAATGGGTAGTGAGCAAGAGGTTGGGATTAGACTACGTGGGATATTAATGGTAATGGGTAGTGAGCAGGAGGTTGGGATTAGACTAGGTGGGATATTAACAGTAATGGGCAGTGAGCAGGAGGTTGGGATTAGACTAGGTGGGATATTAACAGTAATGGGCAGTGAGCAGGAGGTTGGGATTAGACTAGGTGGGATATTAACAGTAATGGGCAGTGAGCAGGAGGTTGGGATTAGACTAGGTGGGATATTAACAGTAATGGGCAGTGAGCAGGAGGTTGGGATTAGACTAGGTGGGATATTAACAGTAATGGGCAGTGAGCAGGAGGTTGGGATTAGACTAGGTGGGATATTAATGGTAATGGGTAGTGAGCAGGAGGTTGGGATTAGACTAGGTGGGATATTAACAGTAATGGGTAGTGAGCAAGAGGTTGGGATTAGACTACGTGGGATATTAATGGTAATGGGTAGTGAGCAGGAGGTTGGGATTAGACTAGGTGGGATATTAACAGTAATGGGCAGTGAGCAGGAGGTTGGGATTAGACTAGGTGGGATATTAACAGTAATGGGCAGTGAGCAGGAGGTTGGGATTAGACTAGGTGGGATATTAACAGTAATGGGCAGTGAGCAGGAGGTTGGGATTAGACTAGGTGGGATATTAACAGTAATGGGCAGTGAGCAGGAGGTTGGGATTAGACTAGGTGGGATATTAACAGTAATGGGCAGTGAGCAGGAGGTTGGGATTAGACTAGGTGGGATATTAACAGTAATGGGCAGTGAGCAGGAGGTTGGGATTAGACTAGGGGGGATATTAACGGTAATGGGCAGTGAGCAGGGGGTTGGGATTAGACTAGGTGGGATATTAACGGTAGTGAGCAGGAGGTTGGGATTAGACTAGGTGGGATATTAACAGTAATGGGCAGTGAGCAGGAGGTTGGGATTAGACTAGGTGGGATATTAACAGTAATGGGCAGTGAGCAGGAGGTTGGGATTAGACTAGGTGGGATATTAACAGTAATGGGTAGTGAGCAGGAGGTTGGGATTAGACTAGGTGGGATATTAACAGTAATCTGCAGTGAGCAGGAGGTTGGGATTAGACTAGGTGGGATATTAACGGTAGTGAGCAGGAGGTTGGGATTAGACTAGGTGGGATATTAACAGTAATGGGCAGTGAGCAGGAGGTTGGGATTAGACTAGGGGGGATATTAACAGTAATGGGCAGTGAGCAGGAGGTTGGGATTAGACTAGGTGGGATATTAACAGTAATGGGCAGTGAGCAGGAGGTTGGGATTAGACTAGGTGGGATATTAACAGTAATGGGCAGTGAGCAGCAGGTTGGGATTAGACTGGGTGGGATATTAACGGTAATGGGCAGTGAGCAAGAGGTTGGGATTAGACTAGGTGGGATATTAACAGTAATGGGCAGTGAGCAGGAGGTTGGGATTAGACTAGGTGGGATATTAACGGTAGTGAGCAGGAGGTTGGGATTAGACTAGGTGGAATATTAACAGTAATGGGCAGTGAGCAGGAGGTTGGGATTAGACTAGGTGGGATATTAACGGTAATGGGTAGTGAGCAGGAGGTTGGGATTAGACTAGGTGGGATATTAACGGCAATGGGCAGTGAGCAGGAGGTTGGGATTAGACTAGGTGGGATATTAACAGTAATGGGTAGTGAGCAGGAGGTTGGGATTAGACTAGGTGGGATATTAACGGCAATGGGCAGTGAGCAGGAGGTTGGGATTAGACTAGGTGGGATATTAACAGTAACGGGCAGTGAGCAGGAGGTTGGGATTAGACTAGGTGGCACATTAACGGTAATGGGCAGTGAGCAGGAGGTTGGGATTAGACTAGGTGGATATTAACAGTAATGGGTAGTGAGCAGGAGGTTGGGATTAGACTAGGTGGGATATTAACAGTAATGGGTAGTGAGCAGGAGGTTGGGATTAGACTAGGTGGGATATTAACAGTAATGGGTAGTGAGCAGGAGGTTGGGATGAGTGTAAGTTTCCTAGATTACCAACTTGGAAAGTTGGTAGCAGGTCGACTGTCCATTATACCCTACCCGATTATCATTTCCATTTAGTTCTATTCCATTACAGGTAACTGTCAGAACAGTACAGGCTGCTTGCTGTAATTTCCTGAAGTGCTGTCCCGGGGAGTGACTCTCCACGACAGGTTCTACCGCCAGTGCTGAGTCTGCCGAAGTTGGAATTGACTCCCGGTGATGCAGGGGGAGGAAAAACCTGCACAGCCTCGGGTTTTCAATCCTCATTCTTTGGGTTTAGTTTTCCTGTTCGTGTCTCAGACATTTGAACCATTTTCCCATTTTGTTTTTGTTCTTGAAAAACCTCTCATTTACTCCACCGATGATTGTTGTCATCTCCCGGTTCCTTAATTTACTTTAAGTAGTTTCCAGGTCAGTAAACTCATGACATTCCCTGTAATTCCTGTCTGTTGCCTCTCCTTTTCCCAGTCCCACTTAAACTGTTCCCTTTGTTTTCAGTCCACAAAGAAGTTCTACCCGAACCGTTCCCCTGTCCTTTGTACAGATACTGACGGAGCCGCTGGGTATTTTCACCTCTTCATATCATTGTTTCAGATTCACAATATTTTCAGTTTATCTATTTAGTTCCTATTTGACGAGTTTCTCTTCAGTAACATTCTGTGATTCTAAGATCTGATATCCTGTCAGTTCTGTGATGTTTGGATAATCCAGACTCATTCTGTGTCCCTCCCACTTACCCGATGTTCTTGTCCACTGAAATGCCTCTTGAGTGTTAACAACGAGCTCAGTCCGTCCACCCCTCCTTCAATCGCCTGTTCCAGTCTGTCCCAGTAGAATTTCGTGAACTGGAACAGCTGGTAATCGTCACACTTTGTCAAGAACTCAGTGATTGTAGAGTTCGGATCTGTGAACACAAATGGAGAAAACTAAACACATTATCCACATTCTACCCAGGCGGCTACATTTCATCATATACCAAACGGCGACAGCTTCCTGTGAGCCACATTATCAAACACCTTCTGGTGAGCCACATTATCAAACACCTTCCGATAACCCACATACACCACATGTACAAAATTCCATCAACCTGTATAGTCACGGCTCCACAAAACTACATCTTAATGTGTTGGGAGATTGGGCACATGACTGGCAAATGGTGTTTAGCTTGGATAAGTGCCGTGTTATGCCTGTGGGCAGTGCGAGTGCTCAACATTCATACACCCTTCATGGCATTAAATAAGGGGGAGAAAGGAAGATCCAGGTATTCTGGTAGATACATCTCTAAAGGTACAGGAGCAATGCCGTGAATTGATAGCTAGAACAAAGGGGGTATTGGGGCATTCATAGGACAGTAGGGTATAAGACGACCTATTCTGTCCTAGTACAAGACCTTGGTAAAGGCTTCACTTGGAATACTGTGTCCAGTTATAGTCCCCACATAAGGTGGGTGGTATTTAGGCTTTGAACCTGTTGCAGAGGAGGGACATTAGACTAATTCCCAGTATAAAGCACCTTAGTTATCAAGATAGGCTAAGAATGTGGACTCTACACTTTAGAGAAGCAAAGACCGCATCATCATCTTTATCGCTAAATGCTCGCTAATTCGACCTGGATTAACAGATTTGAGGAGTTTCTACACAATGGTCTCTGGTTACCAGGTTGATCCTCTCTCCACATTAGAACAGAATCACTTGCGCTCCTTCAGTCCACCTGTATATTTTTGAAATTAAACCTGGGTTGAAATGCTGTGCTCAGTCCCTCCTATCTCCGCTCTGACTTCCTCTAACAGTCTGGGGTGCATTATCTCTGAGCCCAGTGACTTCTCCACCTCGGCTATTTTACTCAGATCCAAATCCTTCTCTACAGTGATGTCTAACTGTGGGCCCACATCCTCCTCTAGTACATCAAAACTTCACTTCCACCATCATTTTTAGAAAGTTGAGGAAATATTTTGTATCTACCCCAAATTGCATCCGTCAGAGCTAGTTTCCCCAGTCCCACCTCTCTCACCTCCACAGCTCGCTGAACTGTAAAACCCACTGAGAATTGGGCTATCTTCCTTCCTATTGCTGCACTGTGTACATATGGATTCCATCTTAGCATTGCTCCCTGGAACACCCTTACCTTCTAAACCTCTCTGCCTCGCTCTCCTCCTTTCAGGCATTCCTTAAAAACTTTACCTGTCCTAATATCTCCTTGTGACTTGGTGTCAAATTTTGATTGGTCACACTCTTGTGAAGCACCTCGAGAGGTTTAAAGGCGCTATATAAACCCCAGTTTGTTCTTGTTGTTGCTGCGTTGTCATAGAATGTTTTATTAATACTGGTGTCCTCAAAATGTTATCACCAGGAACACCTCCCTCTGAGTCCTGTGAAAACCAAGGCCCTGTCTTATAGATACTAGATCACATCTCATGTTTCTGAATGTTTGGAATGATTTGTTCACTCACACACAACTCAATACTAGCTCCAACACTTGGAATGTTGACTTGTCCCCGTTTCAAGTGAATTTGTCACTCACTATTTCAAGTCCTCTTTCCTTTTTCTTGCTAATACCTTTTTCTTCAATCTTCTGTTGCAACTCCAGCATTTTTATTAATTCCTCTCTCTAGTCTGAGATCCAGTTATTTCCCACTCTCCAGTCACATCCAGATACCCTCCCACTGCTCCATTCATCTTTTCTGTAAAACCATTAATGTTGGTCGGTACAGATCGCGGCCGTCCCTTCCCCTCTCACTGAACTCACCCTAGTGCCCCAAGAACGTGAACACTTCCCTCCTGCTCCAGCCCTCAGCCGCACATTGACCTGCCTCATATTACCCGTCTTAAGCAGCCCAGTGGTAAACAATCCGGAGATCAACAGCTTGAGGCCTGGTTTCTTAGTTTAGTGCCTCAGTCTCAATAGTCCCTCTATAAAATGTATTTCTATCCGTGTTACTGGCTCTGACCGTGGCTATTTTCTGCTCTCCTTTCCTTCCCAGAGGTGGTCCCACCGGTGGATGTTCTTCCCTCGGCACAGGGAGGTAACTAACCATTCAGGAGCTGCTCAGGGGCGCAGAAGAGGTTGTTTGTTCCCCCGACTATACAATCTGCCACCAGTCCCGCTCTCCCATTCCTGTACCCCACCTGCCACTCACTCTCACCCCGCTGGGTGGTCTCCTGCTCTCTGGGCCACACTGTTTGCTCAAGAATACGATCCTGAGTCACTGTCTCTCTCCACCTTACAGTCCCCAATACCAGGTATCTATTGGACAGTTCCAGTACTCAGGGGCTCCCTCCACCTGTGACTGCAGTGTCCCTCTAGATGGTCACTCAATCCCCTCTTTGTACTCAGTCTCTGTCCTGTTCCCTCGACCTGAGAGAGCTGCAGGTTCAGGCAATAGATCTGGACCTTTTGTCAGGACAGAAATTGTATTTTACAGAGTTTTGTGAACCTACCTGTGTCCATTCTCATTCTTGAAGATGTTGGATCTTCTCCCCTGTCTGGACCTTCAGCCATGGTGGTGACAGGCGTTCCCAGGCTCTGATGCTCTGTAACAAATATAATATTAATGGAGGGTTTGAGGGAAATATTAAAATGAGAAGAACGTTGCCTTGTTAACATGATATCAAGTCCCTCCTCCCCCATCAGTACAGCAGCTGGTAGCTCTGGGATCTCAGAAAACACCATGAATATACAACTGGTGAATGTGACTGCGGTTTTACAATCATAATTCTCCATTCGTGTGTGAGCCCGCGCACGTGCGGCCATTGAAACTATCAATCAGCGGCCTTTCCTTTCCCCACTGTGGAAATGTCAAAGCGATTCCGTTAATTCAGTACCAGTTTGAGTCTTTGTAAAATTCAGTACTTTGCTGTTTCACTAACGCTGCCACTAGTGGAATAAACACACAACAGCAACAGAGGGGCAAGGAGAATGTGTGAGAAATGATTAGTGGTAACATAATAGGGAACACTAACGCCTTTTATAAACATATAGTGAAAGAATAGTCCAAGGAAAGGTGGGGCCGATTAAGGACCAAAAAGGCAACCATCTTGTGGAAGCAGAGGACATGACTGAGGTACTAAATTAACACTCTGCATCCGTATTCACTAAAGGAGGATGCTGCCAATCGTACAGTAAAGGAGGAGGTGGTAGAGAAATTGGACAGGATATACATCGATTAGGACGATGAACTAAAACGGTTGACAGGGCTCAAAGTAGAAATGTCACCCGCTCTGCCACAATCTTCCAATCCTTGGATATGGGAAAGGTGCCAGAGGACGGGAGGGCTGCAAACGTTACTTCCCTGTTCAAAAAAGGAGCGTGCGATGAACCAAATAACTACAGGCGACTCAGCTTAACATCGGTGTTATTTCCGAAACACAATTAACCGTTACTTGGAAGAACATGGGTTAATTAGCGACAGACAAAATGGATTTTATTTAAAGGCAAATCAAACCTGGCTGACTTGAATGAGCCAATGGATGAAATAGGAGAGGGTTGATGAAGGTGGTGCAGTTGATGTTCTGTATATGAACTTTCAGAAGGCCTTTGATAAAGTACCTCATAATAGACTGGTTAACAAAATTGGAGCCAATGATATTAAAGGAGCAGTGGAAGCGTGGATACTAAATTGGCGAAGGGACAGAAAACAGACAGTAGTTGTGAACCGATATTGTTCACACTGGAGGGAAGTTTACAGTGTCCCCAGGGGTCGGGATTAGGACCACTGCTCTTTTTGATATATTTCAGTGACATGGACTTAGGTATATAGGGCATAAGTTAAAAGTTTGTCGGTGACATAATCTCAGAAAAGTCGTAAACCGTGAGGAGGATAGCAGAAGACCTCAGGAGGAAATAGAGACACTGGTGAAATGGGCAGACACATGGCAGGTGAAATTTAATGCAGAGAAGTGCAGAGTGTGCAAAATTAAGGCACATGGGATTGGGGGCAAGGTATTGACTTGGATAGAGAACTGGTTGGCGGACAGAAAGCAAAGAGTTGGAATAAACAGGTCGTTTTCCGAGTGGCAGGCAGTGACTAGTGGGGTACCGCAGGGATCGGTCCTAGGACCCCAGCTATTCACAATATATATTAATGATCAGGACAAGGGAATTGGATGTAATATCTCCAAATTTGCAGACGACACAAAGCTGGGTGGGAGGGTAAGCTGTGAGGAGGATGTCGTGAAACTCCAGGATGATTTGGACAGGTTGGGTGATTGGGCAGAAACATGGCAAATGCACTATAATGTGGATAAATGTGATGTTATCCACTTTGGTGGCAAAAACTAGAAGGCAGATTATTCTTTGAATGGCAATAGATTGGGAGGGGGGAAGTGCAAAGAGACCTGGGTGTTCTTGTGCACCAGTCGCTGAAGGTAAGCATGCAGGTGCAGCAGGCGGTTAAGGCGGCAAATGGTATGTTGGCCTTCGTAGCAAGAGGGTTCGAGTGCAGGAACAAGGATGTCTTGCTACAGTTGTACAGGGCCTTGGTGAGACCACACCTTGAGTATTGTGTGCAGTTTTGTTCGCCTTACCTGAGGAAGGACGTTCTTGCCATGGAAGGAGTGCAGTGAAGATTCACCAGGCTGATACCTGGGATGGCAGGAATGACGTATGAGGAGAGATTGTGTCAATTGGGCTTATACTCACTGGAGTTTAGAAGATTGAGAGGGGATCTCATCGAAACCTATAAAATTCTGTCAGGCCTGGACAGACTAGATACAGGAAGAATGTTTCTGATGGCCGGGGAGTCCAGAACCAGGGGTCATAGTCTAAGGATAAGGGGTAAGCCATTTAGGACTGAAATTAGGAGGAATTTCTTTACCCAGAGAGTGGTGAACCTGTGGAATTCTCTACCACAGAAGGCATTGGAGGCCAATTCATTAAATATATTCAAAAAAGAGTTGGATATATTTCTTAAGGCTAAAGGGATCAAGGGATATGGGGAGAAGGCAAGGACAGGGTACTGAGTTTGGATGATCAGCCATGATCTCATTGAATGGCGGAGCAGGCTCGAGGGGCCGAATGGCCTACTCCTGCTCCTATCTTCTATGTTTTCTATGTCTATGTTTTCTATGAAATGCTGCATTTTGGAAGGAAGAATGAGGCGATGCAATTTAAACCAACTGGTACAATTTAAAGGGGTTGCAGGAACAGAAAAACTTGGGGGTATAGATACAGAAATCTTTTGACGGTGGCAGGACAGGACGATAAGGCTTTTAGAAATGTATATGGGAGCATTGGCTTTATAAATAGAGGCCCAGGAACATCGGAACAGGAGTAGGCCGCTCATTCGTTCCAGCTTGTTCCTCCATTCAATTCGATCATGACTGAGCTGTATCTTAATTCCATCTCCCCGCCTTGGTTCCATATCCCTAAATACCATTGCCTAACACAAATCGATCAATCACAGTTTTGTCATTTTCAATTGACCGAACCTCAACAGCTTCTTCAGGGCGAGTGTTCCAGATTTCCACTACACTGTGTCTGAAGAAATGCTTTCTAACATCACCCCTGAACGGCCTCGCTCTGCGGTTAAGGTTATGCCCCCTTTTTCTGGACTAGTCCACCGAAGGACATAGTTTAACCCTTTCTATGCTAACAATTCCGTTGATCATCTTAAACACCTCAATTAGATCACCCCTTAACTTTGTATAATCAAGGGAATTAAAGCTTCGTCTGTGCAATCTATCCTCAATTTAAATCTTTTAGTCCCGGGATCGTTCTGGTGAATCTGAACTGCACCACCTCCAAAGCCAAGATATTGTTGCCGAGGTGCGGTTCTCTAAATGGGTCTAACCAGAGCTCTGTACAGCTGGGACAGAACTTCTACCCCTTTGTATTCCAGCCCGCGAGATAAAGTCCAACATTCCATTAGACTTTTACTTATTATTGGTCCCTATCAACTAGCTTCTAGTGATTTCTGTACTCGGACCCCTCGTTCTCTCTGCCCATCTACAGTTCCTAACTTCTAACATCACCCCTGAACGGCCTCGCTCTGCGGTTGTTACGTGGACCCCTAGTTCTCTCTGCCCATCCACAGTTCCTAACTTCTAACCATTTAGAACATTCTCTGATCGATCCTTTTTAGGTCCAATGTGAATGAGCTCATTGTGTTCTGAAGTGAGGGGAGTGCGACAAACTCGCTCAATCCACTCCAGGAGGGTGGGTTCTCCGGCGTTCTGAATGATATTTAATATTGGTGTCGCGAGTCTAACGCCCTGGAACGTATATGTGGATACAGTGTCAAGATGTAATGAGAGTGGGAGGAGGCTCCCATGGAGTATAAACACAGCATAGACCACTTGAGTCGAATGGACTGTTTCTCTGCTGCAGTTTCGATGTAAATCTAATCTGCCCCGAACTGTCACAAACTCCAATCTCTGTGACTGTGACCATGGGGTGTAACCCTTCCTTGTCCATCATTCACCTTCCCACAGCATTCGATATAGTCTCATCTGGCATTCTTTTCCATGTCATGGCCTCCACTGTCCATCCCATAAAACTGATCCTCGTGTGCTTCCTGTCCTAGCTCTCTGATCGCAGATCAAAAATCTCCAGCAATGGGTTAACTTTCGTCTTTCTAGCCACACCTATATTGTTGGCCAATATTGAACCGATGATGCTGCTGCTGGTGCACAGTAACCGATTACTGTAGCGCCGGAGGCAGATTGGATTGTTTCAATACCTGCTTCTTGGGATTTGCCGGGGCATTGAAATCTCTGCTGAGATCGCCTCATCAGGCACCTCGATTGACGAGGCGAGGCTGCACCATAGAATCAGAATATGATACAGCACAGAAGGTCATTCAGCCCGTCAGGCACCTCCATTGACGAGGCGAGGCTGCATCATAGACCCATAATATGATACAGCACAGGAGGTCATTCAGCCCATCACACCGGTGCTGACTCTTTGGAAGAGCGATCCCATTATTACCACTGTCCCTCTCTTTCCCCATAGCCCTGTAAATGTTTTCCCTTCAAGTATTTATCCAATTCCCTTTTCAATGTTACAACAGAATCTGCTTCCTCCACCCTTTCGGGCAATGCATTCCAGGTCACACTAACTCGCTGTGTAACACAATGTTACCTCACCACCCTCTCGGGCAATGCATTCCAGATCTCACTAACTCGCTGTGTAACACAATGTTACCTCACCACCCTTTCGGGCAATGCATTCCAGATCACACTAACTCGCTGTGTAACACAATGTTACCTCACCACCCTCTCGGGCAATGCATTCCAGATCTCACTAACTCGCTGTGTAACACAATGTTACCTCACCACCCTTTCGGGCAATGCATTCCAGATCACACTAACTCGCTGTGTAACACAATGTTACCTCACCACCCTCTCGGGCAATGCATTCCAGGTCTCACTAACTCGCTGTGTAACAAAATGTTACCTCACCACCCTTTCGGGCAATGCATTCCAGATCACACTAACTCGCTGTGTAACACAATGTTACCTCACCACCCTTTCGGGCAATGCATTCCAGATCACACTAACTCGCTGTGTAACACAATGTTACCTCACCACCCTTTCGGGCAATGCATTCCAGATCACACTATCTCGCTGTGTAACACAATGTTACCTCACCACCCTTTCGGGCAATGCATTCCAGATCTCACTAACTCGCTGTGTAACACAATGTTACCTCACCACCCTTTCGGGCAATGCATTCCAGATCACACTAACTCGCTGTGTAACACAATGTTACCTCACCACCCTTTCGGGCAATGCATTCCAGATCACACTAACTCACTGTGTAACACAATGTTACCTCACCACCCTTTCGGACAATGCATTCCAGATCACACTATCTCGCTGTGTATCACAATGTTACCTCACCACCCTTTCGGGCAATGCATTCCAGATCTCACTAACTCGCTGTGTAACACAATGTTACCTCACCACCCTTTCGGGCAATGCATTCCAGATCTCACTAACTCACTGTGTAACACAATGTTACCTCACCACCCTTTCGGGCAATGCATTCCAGATCTCACTAACTCACTGTGTAACACAATGTTACCTCACCACCCTTTCGGGCAATGCATTCCAGATCACACTAACTCGCTGTGTAACACAATGTTACCTCACCACCCTTTCGGGCAATGCATTCCAGATCTCACTAACTCACTGTGTAACACAATGTTACCTCACCACCCTTTCGGGCAATGCATTCCCGATCACACTAACTCGCTGTGTAACACAATGTTACCTCACCTTGCCTGTGGCTCTTTTTCCACTCACTTTAAATCTGCATCGTCTGGTTACTGACCCTTCTGCCAATGGAAACAGTTCCTCCTTATTTACTCATCAAAACCAATCATGAGTTTCAACAGCTCTATAAAATCTTCGTTTAACCAACTCTGCTCTAAAGAGAACAAACCAGCCTCTGAACTGAAGTCCCTGATCCTTGGTACAATTCTCTCAAATCTCTTCTGCACCATCTCCAAGGCCTTGATATCCTTCCTAAAGTGCGGTGCCCAGAATTGAAAACCATACTCCAGCTGAGGCCTAACCAGTCTTTTATAACAGTTTAACATAACTTCTTTGCTGTTATTCGCTATTCCTCTTGTAATAAAGCCGAGGACATCGCTCATGGTGTCAGCAGTTGACTAATGAGCACTGTCGGAGGCGAGGACATTCACCACTGCTCCACTAATATTAACAGTGGTGTCACTTTAAGCAGATTGGTGACGCACTATCTTTAGGGGTCTTACAATATCTGGAAATGTCAAATACATAACTGGTTTGATCTGACTGCTGTTTTACAATTATAATTCTCCACGTGTGCGCGTGTCCCGCTGTGTGTCTAACAAACTCTCAGTCAGCGTCCTTCCCTTTCCCCACTGGGGAAATGTGAAAGCGATTCAGTCCCGGATCAGTAAATTCTCCAAACTTAAGTTGATGTTATTCGCCGGCATTAAGTTATAACCCAATTTGAGACCTTGTAAGATGGAGTTTTCTGCTGTTTGACACACGCAGACTCTGGTATAATAAACACACGACAACAACAGCAGCACCGTAGGGAATCAAGCTGAATACAGAAAGTACAGAGGAGAAATCAAAAACAAACTAAGAGGGGCACGGAAAAACTGAGGAAAGATTAGTGGGAATATAATAGGGAACATTAAAATCTTTCTTAAACATGTAAAGCCTCAAAGGAGAGTCAACGGAAAGGTGCGATGATTAAGGAGCAAAAGGGCAATCTTCTGGTGGATGCAGTGGGCATGGCTGAGGTACTGAATGAGTACTTTGCATCTGCCTTCACTAAAGAAGAGGATGCTGCCAATGTTACAGTGAAGGAGGGGGTGGTAGTGAAATTGGACAGGATATAAATAGACCAAGAGGATGTAGTGAAACAGTTGACAGCGCTCAAACTGGAAGTGTCATGGTCTGGATGGGATGCATCCTGGGTTACTGAGAGAAGGAAGGCTCTGGCCACAATCTTTGAATCCTCCTTGGATAGGGGAGTGGTGCCACAGGACTGGGGATTTGCAAATGTTACCCCCTCGTTTAAAAACGGAGCGTGTGGTAAACCAATGAACTACAGGCGAATCAGTCTAGCGCCGGTGTTCAGGAACCTTCTGGAGATAAATCATTGAGAACCTGCTAAGATATCATCCCTCCTTACAGCAGTAATTGACTCCTTGATTGATATTGCGACACCCACTCCTCTTTTACACCCCCCCCTCTGTCTTGCCTGAAGATTCTATACCCTGGAATACTGAGCTGCCAGTCCTGCCCCTCCCTCAACCATGTCTCTGTGATAACAATATCATACTCCCATGTGTTCATCAACACCTTGAATTCATCTGCTTTACTCGCAAGACTCCTTGCATTAAAATAAATGCCATCCAGCCTTGCTATGCTCCCTTGTGCCGTTACATATTTGCTCTGCCTTCCAGGCTGACTTGTTTTTTCCTCTATATTTGGCTCTGCATCACACCCTACTATAGCTCCACTTTGTATCCCATTGTGGTGATTATTCCTTGTTTAGTAAAAGTATTGTGATTGGTTGTTTGTTAACTGCCTTGGGATATATGTTGTAATCTCATTGGTAGTTGATGTCACATGATGTGTGGTGGCCACTTTAAATTCAGTTCTTTCCCAGCTTTGGTTGGGACTGGATGTGGAAAGATGTGCTGCAGATTTTAAAGTTAATAAAGCCTAGCTTTGGAAGGCCAATCTATTCTTTATTTCAATTTATTAACTTTATGTTAGAATGGAGCGATATCTTCAACCAGAACGATTCAAGGCTGACCGCAATTCTGCTGGAGTGGATGATAAATGGAAACATTGGTATTGTACATTTAAAAACTTTTTGGGCGTGTTGGATCAAGAGTCTCTAAATAAGCTGAATATGCTGATCAACTACATTGCTCCGGATGTATAGAAATATATTTTGGACTGTAAAACTTATGAAGTGGCTATTTCTACATTGGAAAAGATTTTTGTTAAACCAAAGAATGAGGTATTTGCACGTCACCTTCTATCTGCCCGTAGGCAGCAGGTGGGAGAATCTTTGGATACTTATTTACAAGCACTTCGGTGCCTTAGTGTTAACTGTAATTATAAGGCCGTGACGCCTGAAGAATATAAGGAAGAATCGGTGCGGGATGCTTTTAATTAATGGATTACTGTCTAGATCAATTCGTCAGCGGTTGTTAGAAAATAAGACTTTGGATCTTAAAAGTGCTTTTGAGCAAGCTTCTACATTGGATGTGGCTCAGAGAAGTTCGGATTCTTATGCTCTTTTTAATCGGCCTGCGACTATGGTTTCGGCAGTTTCGGATGAAAAGGAATTATGTGGACTTAATGGGAGTGGTTTACTAGATTCTGAAACAGTTTCTACTTCGGCGGCTGTTGCCTCTAGGATTCAGAAGTGTTATTTTTGTGGGAATATCCGGCACCCTCGTCTGAAGTGTCCTGCTCGGGAGGCTGTGTGTAGTAAATGCGGCAAGAGAGGTCATTATGCACGCGTGTGCAAATCATCAGGTTCAATTACCTCCTCCTCTCCTGGTGTGGGAGGGCCCTCCTCTACCACCTCCTCCTCTGTGACTATTCAGCCTTTAGATAGGGTGTTTATTGCATCAATTTCTGCTGCATTTGCTCATGGCCTAAACAAAGCTATAGTTACGGCTCAAGTTAATGGGTTGGAAGTGAAGGCCCTTATAGATACGGGCAGTACTGAGAGTTTTATAAGTCTTCAGTTTGCGAAGGAGAAGCATTTGAAAATTTCGCCTGTTACGTATCAGGTGTGTATGGCTCAGACGACCCTTACTTCACAAATAGCTGGTTGTTGCTTTGTGAAAATGATTCTTTTAGGTAATACGTATACTGATATACGCCTATCTGTTTTGCCTAATCTCTGTGCGGATATTTTGATTGGACATGATGTGCTTCAGTTACACGAGTCTCTTAGTCTTTCATTTGGAGGGACTAAGCCACCTTTATCTATTTGTGGATTAACCTCTTTATCCATTTCTCCATTATCACTTTTTTCCAATTTGATGCCGGATTGTAAGCCAATTGCTACCAAGTCAAGAAGATATAGTAGTCAGGATAGAGAATTTATTAATTCTGAAGTTCAACGTCTCTTATTGGAAGGAATCATTGAACCTAGTTGTTCGCCTTGGCAAGCACAGGTAGTTGTCACGACTAATGAGAGACACAAGAAACGAATGGTGATAGACTATTCCCAAACTATTAATAGGTATACTCAATTAGATGCGTACCCTTTGCCTAAGATTGATGAGCTTATCAACAAAGTATCTCAGTATAAGGTTTTTAGCACTTGATTTAAAGAGTGCTTATCATCAGATTCCTATTGTTAAGAAGGATCAACCATATACGGCCTTTGAGGCTGGTGGAAAGCTGTTATCAGTTTTGCCGAATACCATTTGGTGTTACTAATGGTGTTGCTTGTTTTCAACGGGCAATGGATGCTTTTATAAGTGATAACTCCCTATCTGACACCTTTTCATACTTAGATGACGTCACAGTGTGTGGCAAATCAAGGGTGGAGCATGATTCTAATTTAAAAAGATTCCTTCAAGCTGCGGAAAAAGTTGGTTTAACTTTTAATAAAGAGAAATGTATCTTTTCGACTACTGAGGTAAATCTATTGGGGTATATTATCTCGGGAAACAAGATTAAACCAGATCCAGAACGTCTGCGACCATTGATTGATTTACCTTGTCCTACTAATTCTAAGGCTTTGCAACGAGTTGTTGGACTGTTTTCTTATTATTCTAATTGGATTGCAAATTTTTCATGGAAGATCCGGCCTCTTATTCGGGTTACGACATATCCTCCATCATGGGAGGCCAGGACATGTTTTGAGAATTTTAAAAAGGATATTTTAGGAGCAGTTGTGCATTCTATTGATGAGCAGGTTCCTTTTGTGATCGAGACGGATGCTTCTGATTTTGCAATTGGGGCTACTCTGAACCAAAATGGAAGACCTGTGGCCTTTTTCTCACGTACTTTGAACAATAGTGAAAAAAGACATTCTTCAATAAAGAGGCATACGCAATAGTAGAAGCATTGCGTAAATGGAGACATTATTTATCGGGGCGACATTTCACGTTGGTAACTGATCAAAAATCTGTGTCCTTTATGTTTGATGTTAAACATTTTGGAAAGATCAAAAATGATAAAATAATGAGATGGAGGATTGAGTTGGCATGTTACCATTTTGACATAGTTTATCGTCCGGGGAAGGATAATGTTGCTGCTGATGCACTGTCGAGGGCTTATTGTTCTGTGATTCACGGAGATACGCTTATTAATCTTCACAATGCCTTATGTCATCCTGGGGTTACGAGGATGATACACTTCGTACGCAGTAAGAATTTGCCCTTTTCAGTTGAAGACGTCAAGCGGATGACTTCATCATGTTCTATCTGCGCTCGGTGTAAACCGAATTTCTTTAAGCCTCAACGAGCTCATCTTATAAAGGCTACTTCTCCTTTTGAACGTTTGAGCGTCGATTTTAAAGGGGCCTCTTCCTTCAACTACTCAAAACCGATATATTTTTACTGTTGTGGATGAGTTTTCAAGGTTCCCTTTTGCTTTTCCTTGTGCAGATGTATCAGCTGCTAGTTATCAAATGTCTGACTCAACTTTTTGTCATCTTTGGGATGCCTGCGTATATCCATTCGGATCAGGGAAGTTCTTTTATGTCTTCCCAGTTGAAGGAATACCTTCAGAGTCGGGGAATTTCTACTAGTAGAACTACCCCGTATAATCCCCAGGGTAATGGACAGTGCGAACGATACAATGGGGTGATCTGGAAGGCAGTTATGTTGGCTTTGACATCCCGGAACCTTAAGAATACACAGTGGGAAATGGTACTGCCTGATGCCCTGCATTCCATTAGATCATTGCTTTCAACGGCTACTAATGTGACCCCCCATGAAAGGCTCTTTAACTATCCGCGGAGATCTACTACGGGATATTCGGTACCTTCATGGCTTACTATGCAGGGACCTGTGCTGCTTCGACGCCATGTTAGATTGTCAAAATATGATCCTTTAGTGGAGGAGGTGGAGCTGTTGGAGGCAAATTCCCAATATGCTCATATTCGATTCCAAGATGGGAAAGAAAGTACCGTTTCAATTAAAGACTTGGCTCCTTGTGGTGGCCAGCCCTCTTTTGAGGATATTAACAATAGTCATGATTTAGATAATGTGGATGCTGTTACAGATACTACGAATGTCTCCAATCCGATTGCAGATAATTATACTTCTATTAGTCAGCCCTTGATGGATGTTTATGACCGTCCCAGTTTACCTTCTGATGGGATTTCTAATCCGGAAACCGTTGAAAATCGGGATATGGATAGCCTTCCTGCTGAAGATACTTCTGTGCCTTCTGGTGTGGGAGGGCAAGGAATTTCACCAAGGTTAAGAAGGTCGACACGAACAAGATATCTGGTCGACCGATTGAAAATGGACTTTTAAATTGATAGTAATGTTTTAAAATTGTTGAAATATTATATTATATTGTTTTAGTTGAGAGATACTTAATACTTATGTGCAATGTTATTATTTGTTGTTGTTCACTTAGTATTGTGTCATGTAAACAGTTTTACTCTTGTGCATAGTTTTAGTTGTAAATAATTAATTATAAATTGTAAAGGTTATTTAGGTTGGAGTATATTTTAAAAGGAGGGGTGAATGTGGTGATTATTCCTTGTTTAGTAAAAGTATTGTGATTGGTTGTTTGTTAACTGCCTTGGGATATATGTTGTAATCTCATTGGTAGTTGATGTCACATGATGTGTGGTGGCCACCTTAAATTCAGTTCTTTCCCAGCTTTGGTTGGGACTGGATGTGGAAAGATGTGCTGCAGATTTTAAAGTTAATAAAGCCTAGCTTTGGAAGGCAAATTATTCTTTATTTCACCCATCCCCCTGCCAAGTTAGTTTACACTCCCCCCAACAGTACGAGCAAACCTCCCCGCAAGGATGTTGGTCCCGTTCCGATTCATGTGCAACCCGTCCGACTTGTACAGGTCCCACCTTCCCCAGAAGCAGAGCCAGTGATCCAGGAAACTAAAGCCCTCCCTCCTGCACAAACTCTTCAGCCACGCATTCATCTGCTCTATCCACCTATTCCTATAAATAATCACTACCACGTGGCACCGGGAGCAACCCAGAGATTACAACCTTTGAAGTCCTGCTTTTTAATCTGCTACCTAGCTCCCTAAATTCTTGTTGCTGGACCTCATCCCGCTTTCTACCCATGACCTTGGTACCAATGTGAACCACGACCTCTGACTGTTCGCCCTCCCCCTTCAGAATGCCCTGCAGCCGTTCAGTGACATCCTTGACCCTGGCACCAGGGAGGCAACATACCATCCTGGAGTCACGTCTGCGGCCACAGAAACGTCCATCTGTTCCCCTTACGATAGAATCCTCTATCACTAATGCTCTCTCACTCTTTTTGCTCCCCTCCTGTGCAGCTGAGCCACTCGTAGTGCCACGGACTTGGCTCTTGCTGCATTCCCCTCAGAAAGCATCTCCCCAGCAGTATCCAAAATGGAAAATCTGTTGGAGAGAGAGATGGACCCAGGGGACTCCTGCACTACCTTCCTAGTTCTTTTACTCTGTCTGGCAGTCACCCATTTCCTGTCTGCCTGTGCACTCTTTACCTGCGATGTGACGACCTCGTTAGACAAGCTATCCATGAAGAACTCAGCTTCGCAGATGCTCCACAGTGACTCCAGCCGCAGCTCCAAAACGCAGATTGCGAGTAGCTGCAGCTGGAGACACTTCCTGCACACATGTTCGCCCTGGACACCAAAAGTGTCCCCGACTTCCCACATAGCACAGGAGGAGCACGCCACACTGCTGAGCTGCTCTGCCATGTCCTACCCTTAATTGGCAGCACGGTGGCATAGTGGTTAGCACTGTTGCCTCACAGCGCCAGGGACCCGGGTTCGAATCCGGCCTCGGGTGACTGTCTGTGTGGAGTTTGCACATTCTCCCCGTGTTTGCGTGGGTTTTCTCCGGGTGCTCCGGTTTCCTCCCACAGTCCAAAGATGTGCAGGTTAGGTTGATTGGCTATGATAAAAATTGACCCTTAGTGTTAGGGGGATTAAATACGTGGGGTTACGGGGATAGGGTGGGATATGTGTTGGTGTAGGGGTTACGGGGATTGGGAGGGATATGTGTCGGTGCAGGCTCGATGGGCCGAAATGGCCTCTATCTGTACTGTGAGGTTTCTGTGATTTCTGACTCCCTTTAAATATTAAATACATTAGGGACCTTAGTTCCCTTTAAACACTACTTACGCTAAACTAGAGACCTTACTTTTACTTTAACGACTGGACTGTAGAAATACTCACCAGGTCCTACTTACCAATCAGCTCCTTCCCTGGTTGTGATGTCACTTTAGCGGTTTTGCAGTTGTAGTTTGACTGCTCCCGCTCTCGGATTCTTTCCTGCAGTCCTGTGACGTCACTCCTTGATTTTGCTGTTCTTTTGGAATTCGCCGGATATGTATCGGCCTCCTCACTGCTGCCGACTCCTCGCAGGTCCGCGCTGTCCTCGGCCTCCTGCTGTTCAGCGAACGAGGCCCGACCAGAGCGGACCTGTGAGCGAGCAGCTGAGGAGTTTCAAAAACCGGCAGCAGTTGGGGAGCAGCAGCTGATTCAGCGAACGAGGCCCGACCAATTCAACAGCAGGGGAGAGAGGTAAAAAGTAATCAAATTGCGATGTCACCAGGAAGCAGGTAAGTGATTGGTTGGTGATTATTTCTCTTTTTAAACTTTAACTCTGGTTTATAGTTTCTAAGGTCTCTCTAGTGTAGCAGGGGCTGTTGGTAAACCAGTTAACTGTAGTGTAATTAGTGGGATTGATTGATTTAATTTAAATTCAATTAATTAAAGGGTAAGTCATGGCAGGACAGCCGGGCCCCGTGATATGCTCCTCCTGCAGTATGTGGGAACTCGGACACTTCCTGTGTCCCTGACAACTACATGTACAGGAAGTGTATCCAGCTGCAGCTACTGACAGACCGCATTGCAGCGCTGGAGCTGCGATTGGATACATACTGGAGCGTTCACGATGCTCAGGACATTGTGAATAGCACATTTACGGAGTTGGACACACCGCAGGTAGAGGTTGGACAGGAAGAAAGGGAACGGGTGACCAACAGGCAGAGTACTAGGCGCAGGCAGGTAGTGCAGGGGGTCCCTGTGGCCATCCCCTTCTCCAACAGATACACCACTTTGAGTGCTGTTGGGGGGGATGGCTTATCAGAGGAAGGCAGCAGCAGCCAACTTCCTGGCACCAGGGGTGGCTCTGCTGCACAGAATGGGAGGAAAAAGAGGGGTAGAGCTATAGTAATAGGGGATTCAATTGTAAGGGGAATAGATAGGCATTTCTGCGGCCGCAAACGAGACTCCAGGATGGTGTGTTGCCTCCCTGGTGCAAGGGTCAAGGATGTCTCCGAGCGGCTGCAGAACATCTTGGAAGGGGAGGGTGAACAGCCAGTTGTCGTGGTGCATGTAGGCACCAACGATATAGGTTAAAAGCGGAATATAGGGAGTTAGGAGATAAATTAAAAAACAGGACCTCAAAAGGTAGTAATCTCAGGATTGCTCCAGTGCCACGTGCTAGTCAGAGTAGAAATAGAAGGATACTTCAGATGAATGCGTGGCTAGAGGAATGGTGCCAGGGGGAGGGATTCAAGTTCCTGGGACATTGGAACCGGTTCTGGGGGAGGTGGGACCAGTTCAAACCGGATGGTTTGCACCTGGGCAGCGCTGGGACCGATGTCCATGGGGGAGTGTTTGCTAGTGCTGTGGGGGAGGGTTTAAACTAAAATGGCAGGGGGTTGGGAACCTGAGCAGGGAGACAGAGGAAAGGGAAACAAGGATAAAAGCAAAAGATAGGAAGGAGAAAAACAAAAGTGGCAGTCAAGAGAAATCAACGGTTTAAATCAAACATGGCCACAGTAAATAATAATTCTAATAGCTCTAAGAGCGTTAAAAAAACAAGCCTGAAGGCTTTGTGTCTTAATGCGAGGAGCATTTGTAATAAGGTGGATGAATTGGCTGCACAAATAGAAGTAAACAAATACGATTTGGTTGGGATTACGGAAACGTGGCTCAAGGATGGCCAAGACTGGGAACTCAACATCCAGGGGTATTCGATATTCAGGAAAGATAGGCAAAAAGGAAAGGGAGGTGGGCTAGCATTACTGGTTAAAGAAGGGATTAACACAATTGTAATGAAGGATATTAGCTCCGATGAGGTGGAATCTGTATGGGTAGAATTGAGAAATACTAAGGGGAAAAAAAAGTTAGTGGGAGTGGTTTATAGACCTCCAAACAGTAAGGCGGAGGTTGGGGATGGCATTAAGAAGGGAAATTAAAGAAGCGTGCAATAAGGGCACAGCAGTCATCATGGATGACTTTAATCTACATATAGATTGGGCCAACCAAATGAGTAACAATACTGTGGAGGAGGAATTCCTGGAGTGTTTACGGGATGGTTTCCTGGACCAATATGTCGAGGAACAAACCAGAGATCAGGCCATCTTAGACTGGGTATTATGTAACGAGAAAGGATTAATTAGCAATCTTGTTGTACGAGGCCCCTTGGGTCAGAGCGATCATAATATGATCGAATTCTTCATTAAGATGGAGAATGAAGTAGTTGACTCGGAGACTAGGGTCCTCAATTTAAATAAAGGAAACTACAATGGTCTGAGGAGCGAGTCGGGTAGGATTGATTGGGGAATGGCGCTCAAAGGGTTGACGGTGGATAGGCAATGGCAAACATTCAAAGACCGAATGGATGAACTACAGAATTTGTTCATCCCAGTTTGGCATAAAAATAAAAAAGTGACCCAACCGTGGCTAACAAGGGAAATTAGGGATAGCACAAGGTCCAAGGAGAGGGCATATAAATTGGCCAGAAAAAGCAATAATCTTGAGGATTGGGAGCAGTTTAGGATTCAACAAAGGCGGACAAAGGGATTAATTAAGAAAGGGAAAATAGAATATGAGAGTAGGCTTGCAGGGAACACAAAAACTGACTGTAAAAGCTTTTATAGATATGGGAAGAGAAAAAGATTGGTGAAGTCAAGCGTAGGTCCCTTGCAGTCAGAATCGGGGGAATTTATAATGGGGAACAAAGAAATGGCAGACCAACTAAATACATATTTTGGTTCTGTCTTCACAAAGGAGGACACAAATAACCTCCCAGAGATGCCGAGAAACATAGGGTCTGATGAAAGGGTGGAACTGAAAGAAATCAGTATTTGCAGGGAAATGGTGTTAGGAATATTGATGGGACTGAAGGCCGATAAATCCCCAGGGCCTGATAATCTACATCCTAGGGTACTTAAGGAAGTGGCCCTAGAAATAGATGCATTGCTGGTCATCTTCCAGAACTCGATAGACTCTGGAATGGTACCCATGGATTGGCGGGTAGCTAATGTTACCCCACTATTCAAAAAAGGTGATCGAGAAAAGGCGGGGAATTATAGACCGGTAGTGGGGAAAATGCTGGAGTCCATTATAAAAGATGTAATAGCAGAGCACTTGGAAAGCAGTGACTGGATCGGACAAAGTCAACATGGATTTACAAAAGGTAAATCATGCTTGACTAATCTACTGGAATTTTTTGAGGATGTAACTGGTAAAATAGATAAGGGAGAACCAGTGGATGTGGTGCATTTGGACTTTCAGAAGGCTTTCGATAAGGTCCCGCATAAGAGATTAGCGTGCAAAATTAAGGCACATGGGATTGGGGGTAAGGTATTGACTTGGATAGAGAACTGGTTGGCGGACAGAAAGCAAAGAGTTGGAATAAACGGGTCGTTTTCCAAGTGGCAGGCAGTGACTAGTGGGGTACCGCAAGGATCGGTCCTAGGACCCCAGCTGTTCACAATATATATTAATGATCTGGACGAGGGAATTGGATGTAATATCTCCAAATTTGCAAACGACACTAAGCAGGGTGGGAGGGTATGCTGTGAGGAGGATGTCGTGAAACTCCAGTACGATTTGGACAGGTTGGGTGATTGGGCAGAAACATGGCAAATGCACTATAATGTGGATAAATGTGAGGTTATCCACTTTGGTGGCAAAAACAGGATTATTTGAATGGCAATAGATTGGGAGAAGGGGAAGTGCAAAGAGACCTGGGTGTTCTTGTGCACCAGTCACTGAAGGTAAGCATGCAGGTGCAGCAGGCGGTTAAGAAGGCAAATGGTATGTTGGCCTTCGTAGCCAAAGTGTTCGAGTACAAGAACAAGGATGTCTTGCTGCAGTTGTACAGGGCCTTGGTGAGACCACACCTTGAGTATTGTATGCAGTTTTGGTCGCCTTACCTGAGGAAGAATGTTCTTGCCATGGAAGGAGTGCAGCGAAGATTCACCAGGCTGATACCTGGGGTGGCAGGAATGACGTATGAGGAGAGATTGTGTCGATTGGGCTTATACTCACTGGAGTTTAGAAGATTGAGAGGGGATCTCATTGAAACTTATAAAATTCTGTCAGGCCTGGACAGACTAGATGCAGGAAGGATGTTTCTGATGGCCGGGGAGTCCAGAACCAGGGGTCATAGTCTAAGGATAAGGGGTAAGCCATTTAGGACTGAAATGAGGAGGAATTTCATCACCCAGAGAGTGGTGAACCTGTGGAATTCTCTACCACAGAAGGCAGTGGAGGCCAATTCATTAAATATATTCAAGAAGGAGTTGGATATATTTCTTAAGGCTAAAGGGATATGGGGAGAAGGCAAGGACAGGGTACTGAAATTGGATGATCAGCCATGATCTCATTGAATGGCGGAGCAGGCTCGAGGGGCCGAATGGCCTGCTCCTATCTTCTATGTTTCTATGTATTTATGCCTCCTCGCTGCTGCTGCCAACTCCTCGCAGGTTCTCTTTAGAGCAGAAAATGTTAATTGGGAGATTTAATAGAGGTGTTCAAAATCATGAAGGTGTTTCCATAGAGTAAATAAGGAGCAACTGTACCCACTGACAGAAGGGTCGGTAAACAGAGGAGACAGATTTAATGTAATTGACAAAACACCAGAGGGGAGGTAAGATAAGATTGTTTTTTGGCATTGTGTTATGATCTTGAATGCAATGTCTGAATGAGTGATGGGAGCAGAGACAATAGTAACTTTTAAACCTGAATTAGTGAAACACACGAAGGGGAGAACGTTAGCAGTGCTCTGGGCACAGAGCAGGGGAGTGGGACACATTGGCCTGCTCTTTCAAAGAGCCGGTACAGGCCCGCTGGGCCCAATGGCCTCATTCTGTGCTGTCTGGTCCCAAGTTTCTATGGTATCAACCTCAAACTCTTTGTTCCTAAGCGTGTAATAAACGATAAATGTACCTGAATGCTATTTACAGAAGCAGACCTTCAGCGTCTGAAATTGCATTTGGAAGTTTAATTCTGTTAACCAGCACACGATGACCAAAAATTGATAAAAAAGGGAGAAAATTGACTGAGTATACTAGCAAGAAACATTAAAAAATTGTAGGAGCTTCTGAAAGTAAGTAAACATGGAGAGTAGCAAAAGTAAGCATTGGTCCCTTAGAGGCCGAGACAGGAGAAATTATAAATGGGAAATGAGGAAATGGCAGATTTTAAACAAATATTTTGTATCTGTCTTCACAGTAGAAAACACAAATAGCGCACCAAAAATAGCAGGGAACCAAGGGACTAATGAAAGGACTGACATCAATTACTTTAAGTTCCTTCGAGGAAAAAAAGTACTCGAGAAACTAATGGGACTAAAAACCGACAAATCCCCTGGACCTGACGGCCGACATCCTAGGGTTCTACAAGAGGTGGCTGAAGAGAGAGTGGATGCATTGGTTGTGATCTTCCAAAATTCCCTAGATTCTGGAACAGTCCCAGCTGATTAGAAGGTAGAAAAAGTAACCCCGCTATTCTAGAAAGGGGGAAGAGAGAAAGCAGGGAACTACAGGCCAGTGAGCCTGGCGTCAGGAAAATGCTGGAATCCATTATTAAGGGAGGGGTAAGCGGGCACTTAGAAAATCATAATATGATCAGGCTGAGTCAACATGGCTTTATGAAAGAGAAATCATGCTTAACCAATTTATTAGTGTTTTGAGGATGCAACTAGCTGGATAGATAATGGGGAACTGGTGGATGTAATATATTTGGATTGCCAAAAATAAATCAAAAAAGGTGACTCAACCGTGGCTAACAAGGGAAATTAGGGATAGCATAAGATCCAAGGAGAGGACATATAAATTGGCCAGAAAAAGCAGTAAACCCAAGGATTGGGAGCAGTTTAAGATTCAGCAAAGGAAGACAAAGGGATTAATTAAGAGGGGGAAAATAGAGAATGAGTGTAAGCTTTCAGGGAACATAAAAACTGACTGTAAAAGCTTTTATAGATACGTGAAGAGAAAAAGATTGGTGAAGTCAAGCGTAGGTCCCTTGCATTCAGAATCAGGGGAATTTATAATGGGGAACAAAGAAATGGCAGACCAATTAAATACATACTTTGGTTCTGTCTTCACAAAGGAGGACACAAATAACCTCCAGAGATGTCGGGGAACATAGGGTCTGATGAGAGGGAGGAACTGAATGAAATCAGTATTTGTAGTGAAATGGTCATGGTGTGGAGATGCCGGAGTTGGACTGGGGTGGACAAATGTAAAAAGTCACACAACACCAGGTTATAGTCCAACAGCTTTATTTGAAATCACAAGCTTTCGGAGCGCTGCTGAAAAGCAGCGCTCCGAAAGCTTGTGATTGCAAATAAAGCTGTTGGACTATAACCTAGTGAAATGGTGTTAGGGAAACTGAATCGATTGAAGGCCGATAAATCCCCAGGGCCTGATAATCTACATCCTAGGGTACTTAAGGAAGTGGCCCTAGAAAAAGTAGATGCATTGCTGGTCATCTTCCAAAATTCAATAGACTCTGGAATAGTTCCCATGGACTGGAGGGTAGCTAATGTTACCCCACTATTCAAAAAAGGTGGTAGAGAGAAAACAGGGAATTATAGACCGGTAAGCCTGACATCGGTAGTGGGGAAAATGCTAGAGTCCATTACAAAAGATGTCATAGCAGAGCACTTGGAAAACAGTCATATGATCGGACAAAGTCAACATGGACTTACAAAAGGTAAATCGTGCTTGACTAATCTACTGGAATTTTTTGAGGATGTAACTGGTAGAATAGATAAGGGAGAACCAGTGGGTGTGGTGTATTTGGACTTTCAGAAGGCTTTCGATAAGGTCCCACATAAGAGATTAGCATGTAAAGTTAAGGCACATGGGATTGGGGGCGAGGTACTGACTTGGATAAAGAACTGGTTGGCAGACAGGAAGCAAAAGAGTTGGAATAAACGGCTCTTTTTCCGAGTGGGTATGGGTATGGGTATGGGTGTAATGTGTAATATATATATCTATCTATATATATAAATCGGTACTTCTGTCTTTCTGTCTGTCTATCTGTCTGTCATCGCGTGTGCGTTGCGGGTATGCACTCGAAAGTTACAGGGCGTACCTATGCACGCGTTACCTCCAAAGAAAGCTTACGCTTCCGAGACGGTTTTAAGCGTATTTACGTTTCGGCCGGGCTAAAATTGCGCCCGCGGTATCCCAAAAACCTTCAACATTCCGCTCATTAGCATCTCATTATCCGCTCATTAGCGACAGAGTGACCTCGAGCTCGACCAATTGTACGCCGGGTTGCTGGCGTGTGCCGCCGGGCCAATCGGTGCGCGTGTGGCCGGGCTTTATCGTTCTGAACCGAGGTGAGTCGCCGCCATCTTGATTCCAAACTTATCCTTTCTTTTTCCCGCTTTCTGCGTCTTAAAAAAAAACGTTGCTTTTAAAACACATATTGTTTTTTAAAAAAATGATTTAGAAAGTAATTAACTTATCTAATCTCATTAATTTTCCTACCTTTCCCCGTTTTTCCAGGTAGGCCTAGAAGCCTCGGCGTCTCCTCCGCACCCACGCCCGAGCTAGGCACCTCCCGGCCCCACTCGAAGGCTGGAGGGCCGAGCCTCAGCCCAGCGCCGCTAGGGTGCGCGCGCAGCAGGAGCTGAGACGTCTCTCTCTGCCGGGGCTTGCTGAGCGTCCAGCGTTACCCTGGCAACGGGCGCAATTGGCGGTCTTCACCTCGGGGGAGGGGGGGGCGGCCGCGACCCTCGGGGGGGGGGGGGGCCGCGCGCGCAGCAGGAGCAGCTGAGACGCGGCGTCGCTCTCTCTGGCTTGGTCAGTGTCACGGTTGCCCTGGCAACCGGGCCCGCCGGCCGAGAGAGACGCTGCGTCTCAGCTCCTGCTGCGCGCGCAATCGGCGGTCTTCACCTCCGGGGGGGGGGGCGCGACCCTCGGGGGGGGGGGGGGGGGGGGGGGCGCCCGCCGCCCTCCCTCCCCTCCGCCCTCCATCCTCCCCCGCCCTCCCTCCCGCCCTCCCCTCCCCTCCCCCCCGCCCTCCCTTCCCCCCCTCCCTCCCTTCCCCTCCCCTCCCCTGCCCTCCCTTCCTTCCTTCCCCCCTCCCCGCCCTCCCTTCCCCCCCCCACCCCTCCCCTCCCTCTCTTCCCCCCAGTTGCGCTCTCTCTTCCCCCCAGTCGCTCTCTCTCTTCCCCCCAGTCGCTCTCTCTCTCTCTTCCAACAACAACATGCCCTCGAAAAAGCCTCGGCACCGCCGGGCACTTCAGCTAGTAATATATAAATCGGTCGATCTGTCTGTCTGTCATTCTGTCAGTCAGTCATCGCCTGTGCGTCTGTCGGGCTATGCGCTCGAAAGTTACAGGGCGTACCTACGCGCGCGTTACCTCCAAAGAAAGCTTACGCTTCCGAGACGGTTTTAAGCGTATTTACGTTTCGGCCGGGCTAAAATTGCGCCCGCGGTATCCCAAAAACCTTCAACATTCCGCTCATTAGCATCTCATTATCCGCTCATTAGCGACAGAGTGACCTCGAGGTCGACCAATCGTACAGCGGCTTGCTGCCGCGTGCGGCCAGGCCCTCCTACGGTCGAGTGACGGGACGGTTGACCAATCCTACGCTTTGGTGACCTGACGGTCGACCAATCGGTGCGTGTGTGGGCGGGCCTTATCGTTCTGAACCGAGGTGAATCGCCGCCATCTTGCTTCCATTCTTTTTCCTGCTTTCTGCGTCTTTCTTTTCAAATATACATTTCCAGCAAAATAAAATTCAATTTATTAAATTCTTTTAAAATAAATCATTCATTTGTAAATATTTTATCTCACCTGAACATTCTTTTTCCTACCTTTGCCCGTTTTTTTCTTAGGCCTGAAAGCCTGGGCCTTTCTTGTCCAGCCAGGCCCGAGCTAGGTAACTGGGCTGCTGCTAAGCTCCTCACCACCCGCCCCCCCGTCACGTTACCCGGGGCAACGGCGTCAGCCACGGGGGTCAGGGTGCGCGCGCAGCAGGAGCAGGTGAGACTCTGTTCCGCGCTCGGCTCGGGCGTGGGGGGGGGGCGGGGCTCTCGAGAGTGCGGATCGGGTTACCCCGGCAACGGGAGTGCGGGCCGGCTGGGGCTTGGAGAGCGCGGCTCTCGGCCGGGGGGGCGGGGCTTGGAGAGCGCGGCTCTCGGCCGGGGGGGGCGGGGCTTGGAGAGCGCGGCTCTCGGCCGGCGGGGGGGGGCGCTTGGAGAGCGCGGCTCTCGGCCGGGGGGGGGCGGGGCTTGGAGAGCGTGGCTCTCGGCTGGGGGGGGCGGGGCTTGGAAAGCTCGGCTCTCGGCCGGGGGGGGGCGGGGCTCGGAGAGCGCGGCTCTCGGCCGGGGGGGGGGGGCGGGGCTCGGAGAGCTGGGCTCTCGGCAGTGTGGGGCGGCGCGGCAGGGTTACCACGGCAACCGGGCGTGGCCGTGCCTGTCTCTCGGCCTCAAGCCCTCCCTCCCCCCCCCGCCCTTCCTTCCCTTCCCCCCCCTCCCTTCACCCCCCACCCTCCCTTCCCCCCCCGCGCTCTCTCTCTACCCCCCCCAGTCACGCTTTCTCTCTCTCTCCGCCCCCCCCCTCCCCAGTCGCTCTCTCTCTCTCTCTTCCAACAACAACATGCCCTCGAAAAAGCCTCGGCACCGCCGGGCACTTCAGCTAGTAAAGCGGCTCTTCTGTCTGTCCCGCTGTCTGTCTGTGTTCTCTATATGTTTGAAAGTTATAGAGCGTACCGACGCGCGCGTCGCCTCAAAAGAAAGCTTGCGATTCCGGACCAGTCATAGGCGTATTTACGTTTCGGCCGGACAAAAACCGCGCCCGCGGTATCCGAAAAACGTTCAGCCTTCCGCTCATTAGCATCTCATTAGCGACCGTGTGACAGCGAGGTCGACCAATCGGACGGCGGGTTCCTTCCTACAGTTGAGTGTCGAGTGACTTGACGATTGACCAATCCTACGCTTCGGTGACCTGCGTGTGTGGGCGGGCCTTATCCTTCTGAACCGAGGTGAGTGGCCGCCATCTTGATTTTTCACGATTTTTTCCCCCACACTTTCAGTGTGTTAGGGAAGTAAGGTAAATATTTGAATTATGTGTTAGGGAATTAATTAACAATTTGAGTTTTATATTGTGTTTAGCAACCCCCCCCCCCTCCTCCTCACCCTCGCGCAGGGGGAACTCGGGGCCTGAAGCTCAAAAAATTTCTCTCTCTCTCTCTCTCTCTCCTCCTCTTCCCTCTCTCTCCCCTCTTCCCTCTCTCTCCCCTTCTCCTCTTCCCTCTCTGTCTCTCTCTCTACTTCCCCCTCAGGTTTCACGGTGTCGCGGACGGAGCGCGGGCGGGCCGGCCGCCCGAAGTTCCCCGCTCGCTAAGGGCCGCCAAGCCGCCCTTGCCTGCTCCCCGCGGGCCGCCTCGCGCCGCCCGCACTGACCGCGCATGCGCCGCCCGCCCGCAGCGGCCGTCCATCAGCCGCGCGATACGCGGGGGACCTCAGCTCCGGTCCGTCCCGGCCTCAGAACGGCACCGGACCTCAGGCGCTAGGCAGGGGGAGGGGCCGGAGAGAGGGACAGAGGGGAGTGGGTGGGCGAGGGGAGGGGGTGGGGGGAGGGAGACAGGGGAGGGGAGGGATGGGGGGGAGGGGAGGGAGAGGAGGGATAGGACAGGGAGAGGACATGACAGGGAGAGGGGGGACACACAGGGGCAGGGAGACCAAGAGATATAAATGATCTAGACGAGGGAACTAGATGTAATATCTCCAAATTTGCAGATGACACAAAGCTGGGTGGGCGTGTGTGCTGTGAGGAGGATGCCAAGAAACTCCAGTATGATTTGGACAGGTTGGGCGATTGGGCAGAAGCATGGCAGATGCAGTATAATGTGTATAAATGCAAGGTTATCCACTTTGGTGGCAAAAACAGGAAAGCAGATTATCTGAATGGCAATAGATTGGGAGAAGGGGAAGTGCAACGAGACCTGGTTGTCCTTGTGCACCAGTCGCTGAAGGTAAGCATGCAGGTGCAGCAGGCGGTTAAGAAGGCAAATGGTATGTTGGCCTTCGTAGCGAGAGGGTTTGAGTACAGGAACACGGGTGTCCTGCTGCAGTTGTACAGGGCCTTGGTGAGACCACATCATAGTATTGTATGCAGTTTTGGTCACCTTATCTGAGGAAGGATGTTCTTGCCATGGAGGGAGTGCAGCAAAGATTCACCAGACTGACACCTGGGATGGCAGGAATGACATATGAGGAGAGATTGGGTCGATTGGGCTTATACTCGCTGGAGTTTAGAAGAATGAGAGGGGATCTCATTGAAACTTATAAAATTCTAACAGGACTAGACAGACTAGATGCTGGAAGGATGTTCCTGATGGTCGGCGGGTCCAGAACCAGGGGTCACAGTCTAAGGATAAGGAGTAAGCCATTTAGGACTGATGAGGAGGAATTTCTTCACCGAGAGTGGTGAACCTGTGGAATTCTCTACCACAGAAGGCAGTAGAGGCCAATTCATTAAATATATTCAAGAAGGAGTTGGATATATTTCTTAAGGCTAAAGGGATCAAGGGGTATGGGGAGAAAGCAGGAACAGGGTACTGAATTTGGATGATCAGCCATGATCTCATTGAATGGCGGAGCAGGCTCGAGGGGCCGAATGGCCTACTCCTGCTCCTATCTTCTATGTTTCTAAAAGGCATTTGATAAGGTGCCACATAAAAGGTTGCTGTGCAAGATAAGGACTCATGGGGTTGAGGGTAATATGTTAGCTACAAGGGCAGGTTAGAGAAGCTCGATTTGTTTTCATTAGAGCAAAGGAGGTTGAGGGGTGATTTGATAGAGGTGTACAAGATTATGACGGGTTTGGATAGGCTAGACAGGGAAAGGCTGTTCCCACTAATGGATGGTACAAGGACCAGGGGACACAGATTTAAGGTTTTGGGCAAGAGATACGGGGGGGGGGGGGGATGAGAGTAAAAACCTTTTTACACAGCGAGTGGTGAGGACCTGGAACTCGCTGCCGACGGAAGTGGTGGAAGCGGAGACACTCAATGTTTTCAAGGGGAGACTGGATAGGCACTTGAGGGAAATTAACTTGCAGGGCTACGGGGATAGAGCGGGGGAGTGAGACTGACTGGATTGCTCTACAGAGAGCCGGCACTGACTCGATGGGCCGAATGGCCTCCTTCTGTGCCGTTATGACTATTAGCATTGATAGAGGATTGGTTAACTGACAGAAAACAGAGTGTAGGAATAAACAGGACATTTTCAGCTTGGCAGGCTAGTGGGGTGCCACAAGGATCAGTGCTGGGGCCTCTGCTATTTACAATCTATATTACTGACTTAGATGAAGGGACCGAGTGCAATGGATCCAAGTTTGCTGCTGATACAAAGCTAGGTGGGACAGTAAGCTATGGGGCCACAGAGCCTGCAAAGGGATATGGGCAGTCTAAGTGTGCGGGCAGTAAGGTGACAGATGGAATATAATGTGGGGAAATGTGTGCGTATTCACTTTAGTAGGAAGAGTAGAAAAACAGAACCTTTTTTAAATGGTGAAAAATTATTAAATGTTAGTGTTCAGAGAGATTTAGGTGTTCTCGTACAGGAAACAAAGTTAGCATGCAGGTACCGCGAGCAATTGGGCAGGCGGATGGCATGTTGGCCTTTATTACAAGGGGTTGGAATACAACAGTAAGGAAGTCTTGCTAGAATTGGACAGGGCTTTGGTGAGACAACACCGGAGTACCGGGCACAGTTCTGGTCTCATATCGATAAAGGATGGGATAAAGACAGTAGGGAGAAATGATCTTAGCTCCAAATATAAAGTAAAAAAATCAGTTTGGGTGGAGCCAAGAAACAGCAAGGGGCAGAAAACATTGGTTGGAGGTGTTTATAGGCCCCCAAACTGTAGTTGTAATGTAGGGCGGCGTATCATTCAGGGAACTAGAGGTGCATGTAGCGAGGGTAATACATTAATCATGGGGGATTTTAAGCTATGTATAGATTGGGAAAACCAAATCTGCAGTAATAGTGTGGGGACATCATCTGAGTCAATGGGACTCTCTCTGACCTTTCTCCCCAGTCCATCTCCAGGACCAGTGAGTATCTGAGTCAATGGGACTCTCTCTGACCTTTCTCCCCAGTCCATCTCCAGGACCAGTGTGTATCTGAGTCAATGGGACTCTCTCTGACCTTTCTCCCTGTAGTGTATGTAACCGTCTACCTTTAAGAGAACTATTGTATGTAACCGTCCACCTTTAAGAGAACTATTTTAGGGGTTGCACTACTTTATTTTGGCTTCTGTATACTGTAATACCGGTAGTGACCACACCAGTATATAAGTGCTGGGTAAGGATTTATTGGGCAGATTCGCCCTGACCTTCGAATAGTAAAGTCCTGTTAAAAGTTACTTTTGTAGTCTGTGTATTAATTCACTATACACCCACAGACTTTACAGTGGCGACGAGTTCGATCGTACCCTGCGGCAACAATACTTCTGAAACAGTTAACGAGCGTCGAGAAGAGGCAACCGCCCTCTTGTTTTGCTGAGAGAAAACTCGAGTCTGCAGAGCAAGAAGGAAGGAAGACTTCAAACACGAAGCCTTCCATCAGCAACAGGCACTGATTGTCCCTTCTGCCACGGTGGGGAGTGAGCCGATCAGCACGAGAAGCAAGTCGGCCACGGTGACTGAGTAAAGGGAAAATAGAAAAAAATAAACGGAGGATAAGGGCAGTGAACTCGACCACGGTCGAGGGGGAAAGGAGCCGGACAGAAGTCGGGCCCAGAGGCGCTGAGACGGGGCAGCGTGGAGCACGGAAGCCGCGGTACAAGCGGGCTGGGGAGCGTTGTGAGACGGCTAGACCGCGACGGCGAAAAAGGCCGGACAACTACCGCGACCACGAGGCGCTGCGACCGGGATCGTAAGGCGCGGGAAGATATAAAAATAAATAAGCCACGGAGAACTCAGCCGCAGCCGGGGAGGAAAGCACCGGACTGCGAGAAGCTGGGAGGCGTGATTGGGGTGAAAAAGGCCGGACAGTGATCGAGGCCACGAGGCGCTGCGACCGGGATCGTAAGGCGCGGGAAGATAAAAATAAATAAATCGCGGAGAACTCAGCCGCAGCCGGGGAGGGAAACACGGACTGTGAGCGGGCTGGGAGGCGCGATTGGGAGCCCGAGCGAGCGGGAGAGACAGAGCCCGAGCGAGCGGGAGAGGCAGAGCCCGAGCAAGGAAGACTGAGCGAGATCCAGCCCAGCGGCTGAAACTGCGCCGTCAACGGGTTGTACCCAGCGCCGGTTGCCCTGCCGAGAAAAGGGAACGCCGACGCGCAGGCTGCGAACCCCGAAAGCCAGCGGCCGTCGCCAGAGGGGAAAGCTTACCCCTCCCGCCAGGGGAAGAAAGCGGGAAGCCGCCAGTAGGCGGAGAAGAAGACAGAAGCGGGAACCGCCATTTTGAAAGTGGGCGGGGAAGGAAGATAAGCGCGGGAAACTGCCATCTTGAAAAGAAAAAAAAAAGTTACAGAAATATTTCGTTGTTGTTCATCAGGAAGAGGTGAAGATGCCTAAGCGTGGTAACATCAACGATTTCAATTCCGAGGTAGAAGATTGGGCCACGTATGTAGAACGTATTGAGATATATTGTGAGGCCAATAAAATAGAGGAGGATGACAAAGCTATAACCTTACTAAACTCGATGGGGGCGAAGACATACGGGCTATTGAAGCATCTTCTAGCACCAGCTAAACCGGCGGATCAGACTTTCGATAATATTGTTGCTGTTCTGAAGGATCACTTGAGCCCCACACCGTTGATGTTGGCGGAACGATTCAAATTTTATGCGAGAACGCAACGGAAAGAGGAAAGCAACGCGGAATACTTGGTCGAACTGCGTAGATTAGCGAAATACTGCCAGTTTGGAGGAAATCTGACAGAGGCATTGCGAGACAAGTTCGTGTGCGGGTTGTCGAAGGAAGGAACGCAAAAGCGACTGCTCGAAGAGAACGACCTTACACTTGATAGGGCTGTCCTTATTGCAGCATCACACGAAGCCGCAGCGAAAGGAACTGCGGAAATGCAGCTAAAGGCAGCGGTACTCACTGTGGATCAAATTACTTCGGGTACAACAAAATGTTATCGTTGTGGGAAGACAACACATGACCAGAACCAATGCTGGTTTAAAAACCAGGAATGTCGAAAATGTGGCAAACTGGGTCACATCGCTAAAGTATGCCGGTCAGGGAAGAAGACCAACAACCAAAAAACGCCATCACAGGAAAAGTACAACAAAGTACACAAGGTGGCTGAGAAGAGTTCAGACGAACAGAATTCGGATTCAGACCCAAACGGCCAGGAACTGGGTAGTCTGAGAATTCACAATGTGAGTAAGGAAGCTGACCTACAAACTATCTGGGTCACACTAAAAATAGCCGGAGTCCAAGTGAAAATGGAATTGGACACTGGATCAGCCCTATCAGTCATAAATCGAAGGGATTACAACCGGCTATTCTCACATATACCCTTGAGAGATACCAAGTTCGTATTGCAGACATACACGGGGCATAAAGTATACCCCATGGGAAAGATAAGAGTCAAGGTGAGAGACAGGGGCAAAGAACACCCAGGAATGGACTTATATGTACTACCTGAGGGAGGACCACCACTTCTAGGACGGGAGTGGATCAAGAAAATAGACATGGAATGGCACTACCTAAAAGCAATAACGAGTGAGGACTCGGGGCAGACAATCAGCTCAGACTCTGAAACGGATGACGATAAGACCAGCCCAAGTATGAAAGACAAGTCTAAAATGGACTTGCTGACTAAGGTTGGTAGAACGAATGCGTACATAAAGGCTTATGCTCCAGAGGAGAACAAAGTTTCAGAACAGAATTCCTCTGAACAACAACAACATAGTTTGACAGAGAATTCTGAGTCTGTTCAAGTTACAGACATATATATTACTGAGGAACATCGAGCTCGAACGCAAACTTATTTCAGATTACGACAGCAATTAGAACAATTGAGTTGCCGTCTCGAGCAAGAGATGAAAGCAATGAAAAAGTTCTATGATACCGAATGGGAGAATCTGGGAAGACAACAGAAGCAGCTGAGGGAGAAAAGGGAGCAGGAGCACACAAACCGTCTGCACGAGGAGGCCAAACAAATCAAAGCTGATTCGGCTGCTGAAGGTGCGTGCTCTAATCTGGTGGAACAAGATGTGCCGCAACTGAAGGCGCTTGTTAGCAGGTTGCAGGCAGAAAAGGCGGAATTGGTCGACATGACTTCCGAGCTCCTACTGAAGTTGGGTGCAGCATCACCGGACGATTCAATTGTGGAAATTCGAATGGTGGGGGCTGCGGATGATGGCGAAGTAGAAACAGCAAAGGAGCCCCAGGGCAAGGTTCTAAACAGCCCTGCAGCTAATGGAAAATGGATGATGGCAGAAGAGTTAACAGTCAGCCAACTCCTCCAGGGCAAGGTTATAAACAGCCCTGCAGCGAATGGGAAAGGGATGATGGCAGAAGAGTTAACAGTCAGCCAACTCCTTCATATGCTGAAGGATAAGACTCTAAAATGGGAAAAACTTAAACACGAGCCTCAATCTTCAAAGGGAAGGGGTTCGGAGCCCTCAAAAGTTATTGAAAAAGCTGAGGTGGCAACACAGACTGAGAAGTCTGCAGCAGAACAGCCCTTGGATGCCAAAAGTACGCTGACGCACGTCAAGGTAGAACAACAGAATGCTGAAACAGCTATTTCAGTAGAGGGATTGAATAGTCCAATCAATCTCCGAATGAAGTTGAAGTATTGAAATCACAAATGAGGTCATTAGTAAAAGACTTGCAGGAAGCCCAGAAAAAGCGGGATGAAGCTGAATGTACGATGAAGTCTTTTCAGGACAGTTGTAGGGATTTGGAACAAAAATCGGCTAACGTCCAGCTGGGTAAGGAGGAAATAGAAGACCCTCTCGCTGGCCTAGCTCAGGACGACACCGAATATTACCATGACCTGTTGAGTGACACTGAATATTACGAGGACCTGGTCTGCCCAGCTTGTGCCGAAAACTCCCAAAGTACAGAAATCAGGATGAATCACTTAAAGTCTAAGGAACATAGGGAGATGGTGGCGTTACAGCTGGCAGCTGACAAGGGAGCCCAGAGAGTCTCCAAGAAGCAGAAAAGGAAAAGGCGAAACAGAAGATGATAACCATCTGAACCATTATCACCTCTACCAGATCACACACGTGGTCCCTCAGAACGGAGCCAAATCAGTTGGGAAGTAGGGGAACTTCCCAAGGCAATCCAACTTTTTTTTAAAAAAAGTCAGCAATGCTGGTTCAGAAGTTAGAGTTCAAGCTGTTCAGTTAGGGAAGGACTATTGGATGAGTCACTTCCGCAACGTGAACCGACTACACCACCGGGAACTGCTACACCACGGAGGCGTTGTCCGGACTGAGTCAAGAAGCGCAGGAGACGCCTCCACCGAGACTGAATCTGTGAACTGTTTTCCGCAGAGACTATATCTGTAAACTGTTTTACATGAAGTTGAATACATGTATGTTTAATGGGGAATAAGTATGTTGTAAGCTAAAAAGGGAGGATTGTAGTGTATGTAACCGTCTACCTTTAAGAGAACTATTGTATGTAACCGTCCACCTTTAAGAAAACTATTTTAGGGGTTGCACGACTTTATTTTGGCATCTGTATACTGTAATACCGGTAGTGGCCACACCGGTATATAAGTGCTGGGTAAGGATTTATTGGGCAGATTCGCCCTGACCTTCGAATAGTAAAGTCCTGTTAAAAGTTACTTTTGTAGTCTGTGTATTAATTCACTATACAACCCACAGACTTTACACTCCCCAGTCCATCTCCAGGACCAGTGTGTATCTGAGTCAATGGGACTCTCTCTGACCTTTCTCCCCAGTCCATCTCCAGTGTGTATCTGAGTCAATGAGACTCTCTCTGACCTTTCTCCCCAATCCATCTCCAGGACCAGTGTGTATCTGAGTCAATGGGACTCTCTGACCTTTCTCCCCAGTCCATCTCCAGGGCCAGTGTGTATCTGAGTCAATGAGACTCTCTCTGACCTTTCTCCCCAGTCCATCTCCAGGGCCAGTGTGTATCTGAGTCAATGAGACTCTCTCTGACCTTTCTCCCCAGTCCATCTCCAGGACCAGTGTGTATCTGAGTCAATGGGACTCTCTCTGACCTTTCTCCCCAGTCCATCTCCAGGACCGGTGTGTATCTGAGTCAATGGGACTCTCTCTGACCTTTCTCCCCAGTCCATCTCCAGGACCAGTGTGTATCTGAGTCAATGGGACTCTCTGACCTTTCTCCCCAGTCCACCTCCAGGACCAGTGTGTATCTGAGTCAATGGGACTCTCTCTGACGTTTCTCCCCAGTCTATCTCCAGGACCAGTGTGTATCTGAGTCAATGGGACTCTCTGACCTTTCTCCCCAGTCCATCTCCAGGGCCAGTGTGTATCTGAGTCAATGAGACTCTCTCTGACCTTTCTCCCCAGTCTATCTCCAGGACCAGTGTATATCTGAGTCAATGGGACTCTCTCTGACCTTTCTCCCCAGTCCATCTCCAGGACCAGTGTGTATCTGAGTCAATGGGACTCTCTGACCTTACTCCCCAGTCCACCTCCAGGACCAGTGTGTATCTGAGTCAATGGGACTCTCTCTGACCTTTCTCCCTGGTCCATCTCCAGGACCAGTGTGTATCTGATTCAATGGGACTCTCTCTGACCTTTCTCCCTGGTCCATCTCCAGGACCAGTGTGTACAAATACCGGAGAGAGGCGAGGCCCGAGACCACTCGGAGCAGCGAGGAGGAGCCGGGTACAAATACCGGAGAGAGGCGAGGCCCGAGACCACTCGGAGCAGCGGGAGCAGCGAGGAGGAGCCGGGTACAAATACCGGAGAGAGGCGAGGCCCGAGACCACTCGGAGCAGCGGGAGCAGCGAGGAGGAGCCGGGTACAAATACCGGAGAGAGGCGAGGCCCGAGACCACTCGGAGCAGCGTTAGCAGCGAGGAGGAGCCGGGTACAAATACCGGAGAGAGGCGAGGCCCGAGACAACTCGGAGCAGCGAGGAGGAGCCGGGTACAAATACCGGAGAGAGGCGAGGCCCGAGACCACTCGGAGCAGCGGGAGCAGCGAGGAGGAGCCGGGTACAAATACCGGAGAGAGGCGAGGCCCGAGACCACTCGGAGCAGCGGGAGCAGCGAGGAGGAGCCGGGTACAAATACCGGAGAGAGGCGAGGCCCGAGACCACTCGGAGCAGCGGGAGCAGCGAGGAGCAGCCGGGTACAAATACCGGAGAGAGGCGAGGCCCGAGACCACTCGGAGCAGCGGGAGCAGCGAGGAGGAGCCGGGTACAAATACCGGAGAGAGGCGAGGCCCGAGACCACTCGGAGCAGCGAGGAGGAACCGGGTACAAATACCGGAGAGAGGCGAGGCCCGAGACCACTCGGAGCAGCGAGGAGGAGCCGGGTACAAATACCGGAGAGAGGCGAGGCCCCAGACCACTCGGAGCAGCGGGAGCAGCGAGGAGGAGCCGGGTACAAATACCGGAGAGAGGCGAGGCCCCAGACCACTCGGAGCAGCGGGAGCAGCGAGGAGGAGCCGGGTACAAATACCGGAGAGAGGCGAGGCCCGAGACCACTCGGAGCAGCGGGAGCAGCGAGGAGGAGCCGGGTACAAATACCGGAGAGAGGCGAGGCCCGAGACCACTCGGAGCAGCAAGGAGGAGCCGGGTACAAATACCGGAGAGAGACGAGGCCCGAGACCACTCGGAGCAGCGGGAGCAGTGAGGAGGAGCCGGGTACAAATACCGGAGAGAGGCGAGGCCCGAGACCACTCGGAGCAGCGGGAGCAGCGAGGAGGAGCCGGGTACAAATACCGGAGAGAGGCGAGGCCCGAGACCACTCGGAGCAGCGGGAGCAGCGGGGAGGAGCCGGGTACAAATACCGGAGAGAGGTGAGGCCCGAGACCACTCGGAGCAGCGAGGAGGAGCCGGGTACAAATACCGGAGAGAGGCGAGGCCCGAGACCACTCGGAGCAGCGAGGAGGAGCCGGGTACAAATACCGGAGAGAGGCGAGGCCCGAGACCACTCGGAGCAGCGGGAGCAGCGAGGAGGAGCCGGGTACAAATACCGGAGAGAGGCGAGGCCCGAGACCACTCGGAGCAGCGGGAGCAGCGAGGAGCAGCCGGGTACAAATACCGGAGAGAGGCGAGGCCCGTGACCACTCGGAGCAGCGGGAGCAGCGAGGAGGAGCCGGGTACAAATACCGGAGAGAGGCGAGGCCCGAGACCACTCGGAGCAGCGAGGAGGAGCCGGGTACAAATACCGGAGAGAGGCGAGGCCCGAGACCACTCGGAGCAGCGAGGAGGAGCCGGGTACAAATACCGGAGAGAGGCGAGGCCCCAGACCACTCGGAGCAGCGGGAGCAGCGAGGAGGAGCTGGGTACAAATACCGGAGAGAGGCGAGGCCCGAGACCACTCGGAGCAGCGGGAGCAGCGAGGAGGAGCCGGGTACAAATACCGGAGAGAGGCGAGGCCCGAGACCACTCGGAGCAGCGGGAGCAGCGATGAGGAGCCGGGTACAAATACCGGAGAGAGGCGAGGCCCCAGACCACTCGGAGCAGCGAGGAGGAGCCGGGTACAAATACCGGAGAGAGGCGAGGCCCGAGACCACTCGGAGCAGCGAGGAGGAGCCGGGTACAAATACCGGAGAGAGGCGAGGCCCGAGACCACTCGGAGCAGCGGGAGCAGCGAGGAGGAGCCGGGTACAAATACCGGAGAGAGGCGAGGCCCGAGACCACTCGGAGCAGCGGGAGCAGCGAGGAGGAGCCGGGTACAAATACCGGAGAGAGGCGAGGCCCGAGACCACTCGGAGCAGCGAGGAGGAGCCGGGTACAAATACCGGAGAGAGGCGAGGCCCCAGACCACTCGGAGCAGCGGGAGCAGCGAGGAGGAGCCGGGTACAAATACCGGAGAGAGGCGAGGCCCCAGACCACTCGGAGCAGCGAGGAGGAGCCGGGTACAAATACCGGAGAGAGGCGAGGCCCGAGACCACTCGGAGCAGCGGGAGCAGCGAGGAGGAGCCGGGTACAAATACCGGAGAGAGGCGAGGCCCGAGACCACTCGGAGCAGCGAGGAGGAGCCGGGTACAAATACCGGAGAGAGGCGAGGCCCCAGACCACTCGGAGCAGCGGGAGCAGCGAGGAGGAGCCGGGTACAAATACCGGAGAGAGGCGAGGCCCCAGACCACTCGGAGCAGCGAGGAGGAGCCGGGTACAAATACCGGAGAGAGGCGAGGCCCGAGACCACTCGGAGCAGCGAGGAGGAGCCGGGTACAAATACCGGAGAGAGGCGAGGCCCGAGACCACTCGGAGCAGCGGGAGCAGCGAGGAGGAGCCGGGTACAAATACCGGAGAGAGGCGAGGCCCGAGACCACTCGGAGCAGCGGGAGCAGCGAGGAGGAGCCGGGTACAAATACCGGAGAGAGGCGAGGCCCGAGACCACTCGGAGCAGCGAGGAGGAGCCGGGTACAAATACCGGAGAGAGGCGAGGCCCGAGACCACTCGGAGCAGCGGGAGCAGCGAGGAGGAGCCGGGTACAAATACCGGAGAGAGGCGAGGCCCGAGACCACTCGGAGCAGCGAGGAGGAGCCGGGTACAAATACCGGAGAGAGGCGAGGCCCCAGACCACTCGGAGCAGCGAGGAGGAGCCGGGTACAAATACCGGAGAGAGGCGAGGCCCGAGACCACTCGGAGCAGCGAGGAGGAGCCGGGTACAAATACCGGAGAGAGGCGAGGCCCGAGACCACTCGGAGCAGCGGGAGCAGCGAGGAGGAGCCGGGTACAAATACCGGAGAGAGGCGAGGCCCAAGACCACTCGGAGCAGCGAGGAGGAGCCGGGTACAAATACCGGAGAGAGGCGAGGCCCGAGACCACTCGGAGCAGCGAGGAGGAGCCGGGTACAAATACCGGAGAGAGGCGAGGCCCGAGACCACTCGGAGCAGCGGGAGCAGCGAGGAGGAGCCGGGTACAAATACCGGAGAGAGGCGAGGCCCGAGACCACTCGGAGCAGCGGGAGCAGCGAGGAGGAGCCGGGTACAAATACCGGAGAGAGGCGAGGCCCGAGACCACTCGGAGCAGCGAGGAGGAGCCGGGTACAAATACCGGAGAGAGGCGAGGCCCGAGACCACTCGGAGCAGCGGGAGCAGCGAGGAGGAGCCAGGTACAAATACCGGAGAGGGGCGAGGCCCGAGACCACTCGGAGCAGCGGGGAGGAGCCGGGTACAAATACCGGAGAGAGGCGAGGCCCGAGACCACTCGGAGCAGCGGGAGCAGCGAGGAGGAGCCGGGTACAAATACCGGAGAGAGGCAGAGGCCCGAGACCACTCGGAGCAGCGAGGAGGAGCCGGGTACAAATACCGGAGAGAGGCGAGGCACACCAAATCAACAGCAGAGGAGAGAGGTAAAAAGTAATCAGAGTGTGACGTCACCAGGGAGCAGGTAAGTGATTGGTTGGTGAGTATTTCTCTCTTTTCAATACAAGCTTGACTAGTGTGGTGTTAAATTTCTAGGGTCTCTGGTGTAGTGGGGACAGTTGGTAAATAAAGCGCCCTAGAGTATACCTGTAACTGGGGTATTGAATAAATTTTAAAATTAATTAAAGGAGTAAGTCATGGCAGGAGAGTTCAGACCCGTGTTCTGCTCGTCCTGCTCTATGTGGGAAGTCAGGGACGCTGCCAGTGTCCCTGGCGACCATGTGTGCGGGAAATGCATCCAGCTGCAGCTACTTGTAGACCGCATTGTGGCGCTCGAGCTGCGGGTGGATGAATTTTGGAGCATGCGCGATGCTGAGAGGGTCGTGGATAGCACGTTTAGCGAGTTGTTCACGCCTCAGGGTAGGGCTGCACAGGGGGTGACCATCAGGCGGAGCAACAGAGGCAGGCAGGAAGTGCAGGGAACCCCTGCAGGCACCCCCCTTTCAAACAAGTATACCAAGTTGGATACTGTTGAGGGGGATGACTCACCAGGGGAAGGCAGCAGCGGCCACCTTCCTGGCACCAGGGGCGCTTCTGCTGCTCAGAAAGGGAGGAAAAAGAGTGGGAGAGCAATAGTGGTAGGGGATTCTATCGTAAGGGGAACAGATAGGCGTTTCTGTGGCCGCAAACGTGACTCCAGGATGGTTTGTTGCCTCCCTGGGGCCAGGGTCTGGGATGTCACTGAGCGGCTACAGGGCATTCTTAAGGGGGAGGGTGAGCAGGCAGAGGTCGTGGTCCACATTGGGACCAACGACATAGGAAGGAAGGGGGATGAGGTCCTGCATCAAGAATTTAGGGAGCTCGGTAACAGATTAAAGAGCAGGACCTCGAAGGTTGTAATCTCTGGATTACTCCCAGTGCCACGTGCTAGTAAGTATAGGAATGGGAAGATAGAGCAGATGAATGCGTGGCTAAAGAGTTGGTGTAGGGTGGAGGGTTTTACTTTCCTGGATCACTGGGCCTGCTTCTGGGAAAGGTGGGACTTGTACAAGTCGGACGGGTTGCACCTGAACCAGAGCGGGACAAATATCCTTGCGGGGAGGTTTGCTAGCACTGTTGGGGGGGGTTTAAACTAACTTGGCAGTGGGATGGGATACAGAGGGGAGCTGAAATAGGGGGTGATGTGCTGCCAATTATAGAGAAAAAAACAAGTCAGCTTGGTAGACAGGGCAAATATATAAGGGCAAGGCTGGATGGCATCTATTTTAATGCAAGGAGTCTTGCAAATAAGGTGGATGAACTGAAGGTGTTGATAAACACATGGGAGTATGATATTGTTGCTATCACGGAGACATGGTTGAGGGAGGGGCAAGACTGGCAGCTCAATATTCCGGGGTACAGAATCTTCAGGCGAGACAGAGGGGGAGGTATAAGAGGAGGCGTTGTCGCAATATTAATTAAGGAGTCAATTACTGCAGTAAGGAGGGATGATATATTAGCAGGTTCCTCTAATGAGGCCATATGGGTGGAGCTTAAAAACAAAAAGGGGGCAAGCACTTTGCTGGGAGTGTACTCTCGGCCTCCAAACAGTCAGGGGGAGATAGAGGAACAGATATGTAGGCAAATCTCAGAGAAATGTGCAAATAATAGGGTAATAATAATGGGGGATTTCAACTTCCCCAATATTAACTGGGATAGTCAGAGTGTGAAAGGCTCAGAGGGTGTAGAATTCTTAAAGTGCATCCAGGAGAGCTTTTTGAGCCAGCATGTAGAAAGTCCTACAAGAGAGGGGGCGGTACTGGACCTAATTCTAGGGAATGTGGCCAGCCAAGTGGAAAAAGTGCTAGTAGGTGAGCACTTTGGTGATAGTGACCATAATATGGTAAGATTTAAGGTGGTCATGGAAAAGGACAGGGATGGGCCGGAAATAAAGGTTCTAAATTGGGGGAAGGCCGATTTTAATAGGATAAGGCAGGATCTGGCCAAAATGGACTGGATCAGCTACTTGTAGGAAAATCCGCATCGGAGCAATGGGAGGATTTCAGAAGGGAGATTGAGATCATACAATGGCAACATGTTCCCGTAAAGGTCAAGAGTGGTTCCAAAAACCACAGGGAACCTTGGATGTCAGGGGATATACGAGAATGGATTAGGGAAAAAAAGGAGGGCTTTTGGTAGATACAAAAGGCTAAAGACGGAGGAAGCCCTAGAGGAGTACAAAAAGTGCAGGGGGATACTTAAAAAAGAAATTAGGAGATCAAGGAGGGGCCATGAAATAACACTGGCGAGCAAAATAAAGGAAAATCCTAAGATGTTTTATAAGTATATTAAGGGTAAGAGGATAACTAGGGAAAAAATAGGGCCCATTAGGGACAAAAGTGGCAATCTGTGTGTGGAGCCTGAAGATGTAGGAGGGGTTCTAAATGAATTTTTTGCATCTGTTTTCACTATGGAGAAGGACGATGTAGACATAGAAATAGGGCGGGGGGACTGTGATATGCTCGAACATATTAACATCGAGGGGGAGGAGGTATTGGCGGTTTTAGCTGGCCTAAAAATGGATAAATCCCCAGGCCCGGATGAAATGTATCCCAGGCTGCTGTGTGAGGCAAAGGAAGAGATTGCGGGGGCTCTAACACATATATTCAGGGCCTCTCTGGCCACAGGGGATGCGCCAGAGGACTGGAGAACCGCTAATGTAGTACCATTATTCAAGAAGGGTAGTAGGGAAAAACCGGGGAACTACAGGCCAGTGAGCCTAACATCAGTGGTAGGAAAATTATTGGAAAAAATTCTGAGGGACAAAATTTGTCTCCACTTGGAGAGGCAAGGATTAATCAGGGATAGTCAACATGGCTTTGTCAAGGGAAGATCATGTCTGACTAATTTGATTGAATTTTTTGAGGGGGTGACTAGGTGTGTGGACGAGGGTAACGCAGTGGATGTGGTATACATGGATTTCAGTAAGGCCTTCGATAAAGTCCCGCACAGGAGACTGGTCAAGAAGGTAAGAGCCCATGGAATCCAGGGTGCCTTGGCACATTGGATACAAAACTGGCTTAGTGGCAGAAGGCAGAGGGTGATGGTCGAAGGTTGTTTTTGTGACTGGAAGCCTGTGGCCAGTGGGGTACCACAGGGATCGGTGCTGGGTCCCTTGCTGTTTGTGGTCTACATCAATGACTTGGATATGAATGTAAAAGGTATGATCAGTGAGTTCGCGGATGATACAAAAATTGGTAGGGTCGTAAATAGCGAGGAGGGTAGCCTCAGTCTGCAGGACGATATAGATGGGTTGGTCAGATGGGCGGAACAGTGGCAAATGGAATTTAACCCGGAAAAGTGCGAGGTGATGCACTTTGGGGGAACTAACAAGGCAAGGGAATACACAATGAATGGAAAGACCCTAGGCAAGACGGAGGGTCAGAGGGATCTGGGTGTGCAAGTACACAGATCCCTGAAGGCGGCGGAACAGGTGGATAAGGTGGTAAAAAAGGCATATGGGATACTTGCCTTCATTAGCCGAGGCATTGAATATAAGAGCAAGGAGGTTATGATGGAGCTGTATAAAACACTGGTTAGGCCACAGCTGGAATACTGTGTGCAGTTCTGGTCGCCACACTACAGGAAGGATGTGATCGCGTTAGAGAGGGTGCAGAGGAGGTTCACCAGGATGTTACCAGGGCTGGAGCGCTTCAGCTATGAAGAGAGACTGGGCAGATTGGGTTTGTTTTCCTTGGAGCAGAGGAGGCTGAGGGGGGACATGATTGAGGTGTACAAAATTATGAGGGGCACAGATAGGATGGATGCTGAGGAGCTTTTTCCCTTAGTAGAGGGGTCAATAACTAGGGGGCATAGATTCAAGGTAAAGGGCGGGAGGTTTAGAGGGGATTTGAGAAAGAACTTTTTCACCCAGAGGGTGGTTGGAGTCTGGAACTCACTGCCTGAAAGGGTTGTGGAGGCAGAAACCCTCACAACATTTAAGAAGCATTTGGATGAGCACTTGAAATGCCATAGCATACAAGGCTACGGACCAAATGCTGGAATATGGGATTAGATTAAACAGGGCTTGATGGCCGGCGCGGACACGATGGGCCGAAGGGCCTCTATCCGTGCTGTATGACTCTATGACCAGTGTGTATCTGAGTCAATGGGACTCTCTCTGACCTTTCTCCCCAGTCCATCTCCAGGACCAGTGTGTATCTGAGTCAATGGGACTCTCTGACCTTTCTCCCCGGTCCATCTCCAGGACCAATGTGTATCTGAGTCAATGGGACTCTCTCTGACCTTTCTCCCCAGTCCATCTCCAGGACCAATGTGTATCTGAGTCAATGGGGCTCTCTCTTACCTTTCTCCCCAGTCCATCTCCAGGACCGGTGTGTATCTGAGTCAATGGGACTCTCTCTGACCTTTCTCCCCAGTCCATCTCCAGGACCATTGTGTATCTGAGTCAATGAGACTCTCTGACCTTTCTCCCCAGTCCATCTCCAGGACCAGTGTGTATCTGAGTCAATGGGACTCTCTGACCTTTCTCCCCGGTCTATCTCCAGGACCAGTGTGTATCTGAGTCAATGGGACTCTCTCTGACCTTTCTCCCCAGTCTATCTCCAGGACCAGTGTGTATCTGAGTCAATGGGACTCTCTGACTTTTCTCCCCAGTCCATCTCCAGGACCAGTGTGTATCTGAGTCAATGAGACTCTCTCTGACCTTTCTCCCCAGTCTATCTCCAGGACCAGTGTATATCTGAGTCAATGGGACTCTCTGACCTTTCTCCCCAGTCCATCTCCAGGACCAGTGTGTATCTGAGTCAATGGGACTCTCTGACCTTTCTCCCCAGTCCATCTCCAGGACCAGTGTGTATCTGAGTCAATGAGACTCTCTCTGACCTTTCTCCCCAGTCCATCTCCAGGACCAGTGTGTATCTGAGTCAATGGGACTCTCTCTGACCTTTCTCCCCAGTCCATCTCCAGGACCAGTGTGTATCTCATCGAGTCATAGAGTTATACAGCACGGAAGAGGCCCTTCGGCCCATCGCGTCCATGCCGGCCATCAAGCCCTGTTTAATCTAATCCCATTTTCCAGCGTTTTGTCCGTAGCCTTGTATGCTCTGGCATTTCAAGTGCTCATCCAAATGCTTCTTGAATGTTGCAACGGTTTCTGCCTCTACCACCCTTTCAGGCAGTGAGTTCCAGATTCCAACCACCCTCTGGGTGAAAAACTTCCTCCTCAAATCCCCTCTAAATCTCCTGCCCCTTACCCTGAATCTATGCCCCCTTGTTATTGACCCCCCTACTAAGGGGAAAAGTTCCTCTTTATCTACCCTATCTATGCCCCTCATCATTTTGTACACCTCAATCAGGTCCCCCCTCAGCCTTCTCTGCTCCAAGGAAAACAAACCCAGCCTGTCCAGTCTCTCTCCATAGCTGACGCGCTCCAGCCCAGGAAACATCCTGCTAAATCTCCTCTGCACCCTCTCCAAAGCAATCACATCCTTCCTATAGTGTGGCGACCAAAACTGCACACAGGATTCCAGCTGTGGCCTAACCAGCGTTTTGCACAGCTCCATCATAACCTCCCTGCTCTTATATTCTATGCCTCAGCTAATGAAGGCAAGTATCCCATATGCCTTTTTAACCACCTTATCCACCTGTTCTGCTGCCTTCAGGGATCTATGTACATGCACACCAAGGTCCCTCTGATCCTCTGTCTTTCCTAGGGTCCTACCATTCATTGTGTATTCCCTTGCCTTGTTAGTCCCTCCAAAGTGCATCACCTCACACTTTTCAGGGTTAAATTCCATTTGCCACTGTTCCGCCCATCTGACCAACCCATCTATATCGTCCTGCAGACTGAGGCTACCCTCCTCGCTATTTACCACCCCACCAATTTTCGTGTCATCTGCGAACTTACTGATCATACCTTTTACATTCACATCCAAATCATTAATGTAGACTACAAACAGCAAGGGACCCAGCACCGATCCCTGCGGTCCCCCACTGGACACAGGCTTCCAGTCACAAAAACAACCTTCAACCATCACCCTCTGCCTTCTGCCACTAAGCCAGTTTTGGATCCAATGTGCCAAGGCACCCTGGATTCCATGGGCTCTTACCTTCTTGACCAGTCTCCTATGCGGGACTTTATCGAAAGCCTTACTGAAATCCATGTATACCGCATCCATAGAAACATAGAAGATAGGAGCAGGAGTAGGCCATTCGGACCTTCGAGCCTGCTCCGCCATTCAATGAGATCATGGCTGATCATCCAAATTCAGTACCCTGTCCCTGCCTTCTCCCCATATCCCTTGATCCCTTTCGCCTTAAGAAATATATCCACCTCTATTTTGAATATATTTAATGAACTGGCCTCCACCGCCCTCTGTGGCAGAGAATTCCACAGGTTCACCACTCTCTGGGTGAAGAAATTCCTCCTCATTTCAGTCCTAAATGGCTTACCCCTTATCCTTAGACTATGACCCCTGGTTCTGGACTCCCCGGCCATCATAAACATCCTTCCTGCATCTAGTCTGTCCAGGCCTGACAGAATTTTATAAGTTTCGATGAGACCCCCTCTCAATCTTCTAAACTCCAGTGAGTATAAGCCCAATCGACACAATCTCTCCTCATACGTCATTCTTGCCATCCCAGGTATCAGCCTGGTGAATCTTCGCTGCACTCCCTCCATGGCAAGAACGTCCTTCCTCAGGTAAGGCGACCAAAACTGCACACAGTACTCGAGGTGCGGTCTCACCAAGGCCCTGTACAACTGTAGCAAGACATCCTTGTTCCTGTACTCAAAACCTCTTGCTACGAAGGCCAACATACCATTTGCCTTCTTAACTGCCTGCTGCACCTGCATGCTTACCTTCAGCAACTGGTGCACAAGAACACCCAGGTCTCTTTGCACTTCCCCTTCTCCCAATCTATTGCCATTCAAATAATAATCTGCCTTCCTGTTTTTGCCACCAAAGTGGATAACCTCACATTTATCCACATTATAGTGCATTTGCCATGTTTCTGCCCAATCACCCAATCTGTCCAAATCATACTGGAGTTTCACAACATCCTCCTCACAGCTTACCCTCCCACCCAGCTTTGTGTCGTCTGCAAATTTGGAGATATTACATCCAATTCCCTCGTCCAGATCATTAATATATATTGTGAACAGCTGGGGTCCTAGGACCGATCCTTGCGGTACCCCACTAGTCACTGCCTGCCACTCGGAAAACAACCCGTTTATTCCAACTCTTTGCTTTCTGTCCGCCAACCAGTTCCCTATCCAAGTCAATACCTTGCCCCCAATCCCATGTGCCTTAATTTTGCACGCTAATCTCTTATGCGGGACCTTATCGAAGCCTTCTGAAAGTCCAAATACACCACATCCACTGGTTCTCCCTTATCTATTTTACCAGTTACATCCTCAAAAAATTCCAGTAGATTAGTCAAGCATGATTTACCTTTTGTAAATCCATGTTGACTTTGTCCGATCCTGTCACTGCTTACCAAGTGCTCTGCCATTACATCTTTTATAATAGATTCTAGCATTTTCCCCACTACCGATGTCAGGCTTACCGGTCTATAATTCCCCGCTTTCTCTCGACCACCTTTTTTGAATAGTGGGGTAACATTAGCTACCCTTCAATCCATGGGTACTGTTCCAGAGTCTATCGAGTTCTGGAAGATGACCAGTAATGCATCTACTATTTCCAGGGCCACTTCCTTAAGTACCCTGGGGTGTAGATTATCAGGCCCTGGGGATTTATCGGCCTTTAGTCCCATCAATTTTCCTAACACCATTTCCCTACCAATACTGATTTCTTTCAGTTCCAGCCTTTCATCAGGCCCAATGTTCCCCGGCATCTCTGGGAGGTTATTTGTGTCCTCCTTTGTGAAGACAGAACCAAAGTATGAATTTAGTTGGTCTGCCATCCACTGCACTACCCTCATCCACACACCTAGTCACCCCCTCAAAAAATTCAATCAAATTAGTCAAACAGAGGGCAATGTGGGGGGAGGAGTTAAAGACGATTAAAATCACTAAGGAGATGGTACTCAGTAAAATTATGGGACTTAAGGCGGATAAATCCCCCGGACCCGATGGCCTACATCCTAGGGTCTTGAGAGAAGTGGCGGTAGGGATTGTGGATGCATTGGTGATTATTTTCCAGAACTCCCTGGACTCAGGAAAGGTCCCGGCAGATTGGAAAACTGCTAATGTAACACCCTTATTTAAGAAGGGAAGTAGACGAAAAGCTGGAAACTATAGACCAGTTAGCCTATCATCTGTGGTTGGCAAAATGTTGGAGTCCATTATTAAGGAAACAGTAACAGAGCATTTGGATAAACATAATTTAATAAGACAGAGTCAGCATGGTTTTACGAAGGGGAAGTCATGTTTGACAAATTTGCTCGAATTCTTTGAGGATGTAACATACAGGGTGGATAAAGGGGAACCAGTGGATGTAGTGTATTTGGACTTCCAAAAGGCATTTGACATGGTTCCACACAAAAGATTACTGATCAAGATAAGAAATCACGGGATCGGGGGTAATATACTGGCATGGGTGGAAGATTGGCTATCTAACAGAAAACAAAGAGTTGGGATAAATGGTTCATTCTCGGGCTGGCAATCAGTAACTAGTGGTGTTCCGCAGGGGTCAGTGCTGGGACCCCAACTCTTTACAAGCTATATTAACGATTTGGAGGAAGGGACCGAGTGCAACATATCCAAGTTTGCCGACGATACAAAGATGGGAGGGAAAGCAGTGAGTGAGGAGGACATAAAAAACCTGCAAAAGGACATAGACAGGCTAAGTGAGTGGGCAGAGATTTGGCAGATGCAATATAATGTTGGAAAGTGTGAGGTTATGCACTTCGGCAGAAACCATCAAAGAGCAAGTTATTATCTAAATGGAGAGAAACTGCAAAGTGCTACAGTACAAAGGGATCTGGGGGTCCTGGTGCATGAAACACAGAAGGTTAGTATGCAGGTACAGCAGGTGATCAGGAAGGCCAATGGAATCGTGGCTTTTATTGCAAGGGGGATGGAGTATAAAAGCAGGGAAGTCTTGCTGCAGTTATACAGGGTATTGGTGAGGCCACACCTGGAATACTGCGTGCAGTTTTGGTTTCCATATTTAAGAAAAGATATACTTGCTCTCGAGGCGGTTCAGAGAAGGTTCACTCGGTTGATTCCGGAGATGAGGGGGTTGACGTATGAGGAAAAGTTGAGTAGGTTGGGACTCTACTCATTGGAGTTCAGAAGAATGAGAGGCGATCTTATCGAAACATATAAGATTGTGAGGGGGCTTGATCGGGTGGATGCGGGGAGGATGTTTCCACTGATGGGTGAGACTAGAACTAGGGGGCATAATCTAAGAATAAGGGGCTGCGTTTTCAAAACTGAGATGAGGAGAAGCTTCTTCACTCAGAGGGTAGTAAATCTATGGAATTTGCTACCCCAGAGAGCTGTGGAAGCTGCAACATTAAATAAATTTAAAATGGAGATAGACAGTTTCCTAGCAGATAAGGGAATTAGGGGTTACGGGGAGAGGGCAGGGAAGTGGACGCGAGTCTAGATTCGGACCAGCCATGATCCTATTTATTGGCAGAGCAGGCCCGAGGGGCCGTATGGCCTACTCCTGCTCCTACTTCTTATGTTCTTATGTCAGACATGATCTTCCCTTGACAAAGCCATGCTGACTATCCGTGATTAATCCTTGCCTCTCCAAGTGGAGACTAATTCTGTCCCTCAGAATTTTTTCCAATAATTTCCCTACCACTGATGTTAGGCTCACTGGCCTGTAGTTCCCTGGTTTATCCCTACTACCCTTCTTGAAAAGTAGGACCTCAAAGGTAGTAATCTCTGGATTGCTACCAGTGCCACGAGCTAATAAGTTTAGAGAGAGTAAGATAGATAAGCTAAATACGTGGCTTGAGCAGTGGTGCAAGGGAGAGGGATTTAAATTCTTGAGGCATTGGAACCAGTTCTTGGGGAGGAGTGACCTGTACCAAGGGGACGGTCTACACCTGAACTGTGAGGGAGCCGATGTCCTCGGGGTAATATTTTCTAGGGCGGTTCGGGAGGATTTAAACTAATTTGGCAGGGGGATGGGAACCTAGGTAGTGGAAAAGAGGGAAGTCATATGAAGTCAGAAATAGATGGTAGAAAGGTGAGAAGCAATAAGCAAAGGAGAGAAACACAAAGGGCCAAACTAATTCATAATGAGAGTGTGAAAAAAGCAAGCCTGAAGGCTTTGTATCTTAATGCTAGAAGCATTAGGAACAAGGTGGATGAATTAGTTGTGGAAATAGAGGTAAACAAGTATGATTTGATTGGGATTACAGAAACGTGGCTGCAGGGTGGGCAAGGCTGGGAACTTAACATCCAGGGATATACAATATTTAGGAAGGATCGGCAAAAAGGTAGGGGAGGTGGGGTAGCATTGCTGGTAAAGGAGGGGATTAATGCAATGGAAAGGAAGGATATTAACTCGGATGAAACGGAATCTGTATGGGTAGAAATGAGAAATAGCAAGGGGAGGAAAACGTTAGTGGGTGTGATATATAGGCCTCCAAATAGTAATATGGAGGTGAGGGAAGGCATAAAAAGGGAAATTAGAGAAGCGTGCGATAAGAGCACAGCTGTCATCATGGGTGACTTTAATTTACATATTGATTGGACTACCCAAACTAGTAAAAATTCTGAGGAGGAGGAATTCCTGGAATGTTTTCGGGACGGTTATCTGGACCAATATGTCGAGGAGCCGACTCGAGATCAGGCCATTTTAGACTGGGTATTGTGCAATGAGAAGGGACTTATCAGCAATCTTCTTGTACGAGGCCCCTTGGGTCAGAGCGATCATAATATGATCGAGCTCTCAGTCGAGACGGAGAGTGAGGAAATTGAATCAGAGACTAAGGTCCAGAACTTAAATAAAGGGAATTACGAGGGTATGAGACGGGAATTGGGTAAGATTGATTGGGTGGTGTTTCTGGGGGGATTGACAGTGGATAGACAATGGCAAGCATTCAAAGATAGAATGGAAGAATTCCAGAACATGTTTATACCGGTTTGGCACAAAAATAAACCTAAAAAGGTGACTCAACCGTGGATAACGAGGGAAATTAGGGACAGCATAAAATAAAAAAAAAGGGCATATCAACTGGCAAAAAAAAGCACCAGACCGGAAGATTGGGGGCAGTACAAGATACAGCAAAAGAGGACAAAGGGATTAATCAGGAAGGGGAAAATAGAATACGAAAGTAAACTTGCAGCAAACATAAAGACAGACTGCAAAAGCTTTTATCGGTATATCAGGAGGAAAAGACTGGTAAAATCCCAAGTCGGTCCCTTGCAGTCCGATTCGGGAGAATATATAATGGAGAATAAGGAAATGGCAGACCAATTAAACTCATACTTTGGTTCTGTATTCACAAAGGAGGACACAAATAACCTCCCAGGAATATCGGCAAACATAGGGACTAATGAGAGGGAGGAGCTGACAGAAATTAGTATCTCTAGGGATATGGTGTTGGGTAAGTTGAGGGGACTGAAGGCCGACAAATCCCCGGGGCCTGATAAACTACATCCTAGGGTACTTAAGGAGGTGGCCCTGGAGATAGCAGATGCTCTAAGGATCATCTTCCGGAACTCCATTGACTCGGGAACAGTACCCGTGGATTGGAGGGTAGCTAATGTTACCCCAATATTTAAAAAGGGGGGTAGAGAGAAAGCAGGGAATTATAGACCAGTAAGCCTTACATCGGTTGTGGGCAGAATGCTAGAGTCCATTATTAAGGATAAAATAGCGGAGCACTTGACAAATGGGGAAAGGATCAGACAGAGTCAACATGGATTTACAAAGGGTAAATCGTGTTTGACTAATCTGCTGGAATTTTTTGAGGAAGTAACTGGTAAAATAGATGGGGGAGAGCCAGTGGATGTGGTGTACCTTGACTTCCAGAAAGCCTTCGATAAGGTTCCACACAAAAGATTATCGTGCAAAATTAAGGCTCATGGGATTGGGGGCAAAGTATTAACGTGGATAGAGAACTGGCTGGCGGATAGAAAACAGAGAGTTGGAATAAACGGCTCGTTTTCGGAGTGGCAGGCAGTGACCAGCGGGGTGCCGCAAGGATCTGTCCTGGGACCCCAGCTGTTCACAATATATATAAATGATCTGGATCAGGGAATTGGATGCAATATTTCCAAATTCGCTGACGACACTAAACTAGGAGGAGGAGTGGGCTCTGATGAGGATGTCAGGAGGCTACAGTGCGATTTGGACAGGTTGGGGGAATGGGCGGATACGTGGCAGATGCACTATAATGTGGATAAATGCGAGGTTATCCACTTTGGGGGTAAAAACAGGAGGGTAGATTATTATCTAAACGGCAATAGATTGGGAGATGGGGAAGTGCAGAGGGACCTGGGTGTTCTTGTGCACCAGTCACTGAAGGAGAGCATGCAGGTGCAACAGGCGATTAAGAAGGCAAATGGTATGTTGGCCTTCATATCAAGGGGGTTCGAGTATAGGAATAGGGATACCTTACTACAGCTGTACAAGGTGCTGGTGAGACCGCATCTGGAGTATTGTGTACAGTTTTGGTCGCCCCATCTGCGGAAGGATGTTCTTGCCATGGAAAGAGTGCAACGGCGATTCACCAGGCTGATACCTGGAATGGCGGGAATGACCTACGAAGAGAGATTAAATAGTTTGGGCTTGTACTCACTGGAGTTTAGAAGATTGAGAGGGGATCTCATCGAAACATATAAAATTATGGCAGGCCTGGACAGGCTGAATTCAGAGAGAATGTTTCCAATGGCCGGGGAGCACAGAACCAGGGGCCACAGTCTAAAAATAGCGGGCAAATCATTTAAAACAGAGATGAGGAAGAATTTCTTCACTCAAAGAGTGGTGAGCCTGTGGAATTCCCTGCCACAGAGGGCTGCGAAGGCTAATTCAATAAATATTTTCAAGAGAGAATTGAATATATTTCTGAAGGCTAAGGGGATTAAGGGTTACGGAGAAAAGGCGGGGACGGGGTACTGAACTGGTAAGATCAGCTAAGATCTCAGACGAAGATCAGCCATGATCTCATTGAATGACGGAGCAGGCTCGAAGGGCCGAATGGCCTACTCCTGTTCCTATCTCTATGTTTCTATGTTTCTTGAATAATGGTACTACATTAGCTGTTCTCCAGTCCTCCGGCATATCCCCTGTGGCCAGAGAGGTTCTGAAAATTTGTGTTAGAGCTGCTGCAATCTCCTCTTCTGCCTCACACAGCAGCCTGGGATACATCTCGTCCGGGCCTGGGGATTTATCCACTTTTAAGCCTGCTAGAACCGCCAATACCTCCTCCCTCTCGATGCTAATATGTTCGAGTATATCACAGTCCCCCTGCCCTATTTTTATGTTTACATCGTCCTGCTCCATAGTGAAAACAGATGCAAAAAATTCATTTAGAACCCCACCTACATCTTCCGGCTCCACACACAGATTGCCACTTTGGTCCCGAATGGGCCCTACTCTTTCCCTAGTTATCCTCTTACCCTTAATCTATATATATAAAGCGGCTCTTCTGTCTGTCCGCCTGGTCTCTATACGTTTGGAAGTTACAGAGCGTACCGACGCGCGCGTCGCCTCAAAAGAAAGCTTGCGATTCCGGACCGGTCATAGGCGTATTTACGTTTCGGCCGGACAAAAATCCCGCCCGCGGTATCCCAAAAACGTTCAGCGTTCCGCTCATTAGCATCTCATTAGCGACCGTGTGACGTCGAGGTCTTCCTACAGTTGAGTGTCGAGTGACTCGACGATTGACCAATCCTACGCTTCGGTGACCTGACCGGTCGACCAATCGGTGCGTGTGTGGGCGGGCCTTATCCTTCTGAACCGAGGTGAGTGGCCGCCATCTTGATTTTCCACGATTTTTTCCCCCACACTTTGTGTGCGTTAGGGAACTAAGGTAAATATTTCAATTATGTGTTAGGCAATTAATTAACAATTTATTTGAGTTTTATATTGTGTTTAGCAACACCCCCCTCCTCCTCACCTTCGCGCAGGGGGGACTCGGGCCTGAAGCTGAAAAAATTTCTCTCTCTCTCTCCTTCTCCTCTTCCCTCTCTGTCTCTCTCTACTTCCCCCTCTCAGGTGTCGCGGACGGAGCGCGGGCGCGCCGCCCGAAGTTTCCCGCT
>NW_028225186.1:17706210-17745974 GCF_052327205.1 Somniosus microcephalus | reverse complement strand
CTTTACTCTCTGTCCCCGTTCTATATTCCCCCTCTACCCCGGGTACCTCGCTTACTCTCTGTCCCCGTTATATATTCCCCTCTATCCCGGGTATCTCCCTTTACACTCTGTCCCCATTCAAAATTCCCCTCTATCCCGGGTATCTCCCTTTACTCTCTGTCCCAGTTCTATATTCCCTCCATCCAGGGTATCTCTCTTTACTCTCTGTCCCCATTCTTTATTCCCCCTCTATCCCGGGTATCTCCCCTTACTCACTGTCCCCGTTCTATATTCCCCTCCATCCCGGGTATCTCCCTTTACTCTCTGTCCCCGTTCGATATTCCCCTCTATCCCGGGTATCTCCCTTTACTCTCTGTTCCCGTTCTATATTCCCCTCTATCCCGGGTATCTCCCTTTTCTCTCTGCCCCCGTTCAATATTCCCCTCTATCCCGTGTATCTCCCTTTACTCTCTGTCCCCGTTCTATATTCCCCTCTTTCCCGGGAATCTCCCTTACTCTCTGTCCCCGCTCTATATTCCCCTCTATCCCGGGTATCTCCCTTTACTCTCTGTCGCCGATCTATATTCCCCTCTATCCCGGGTATTTCCCTTTACTGTCTGTCCCCGTTCTATATTCCCAACTATCCCCGGGTATCTCCCTTTACTCTCTGTCCCCGTTCTACATTCCCCTCTATCCCGGGTATCTCCTTTACTCTCTGTCCCCGTTCTATAATCCCCTTTATCCCGGGGTATCTCCCTTTACTCTCTGCCCCCCGTTCTATATTCCCCTCTAACCCGGGTATCTCCCTTTACTCTCTATCCCCGTTCGATATACCCCTCTATCCCGGGTATCTCCCATTACTCTCTGTCCCCGGTCTATATTCCCCTCTATCCCGGGTATCTCCCTTTACTCGCTGTCACCGGTTCTATATTCCCCTCTATCCCGCGTATCTCCCTTTACTCTCTGTCCCCGTTCTATATTCCCCTCTATCCCGGGTATCTCCCTTTACTCTCTGTCCCGTTCTATATACCCCTCTATCCCGGGTATCTCCCTTTACTCTATGTCCCCGTTCTATATTCCCCTCTATCCTGGGTATCTCCCTTTACTCTCTGTCCCCGTTCTATATTCCCCTCTATCCCAGGTATCTCCCTTTACTCTCTGTCCCCGTTCTATATTCCCCTCTATCCCGGGTATCTCCCTTTACTCTCTGTCCCCGTTCTATATTCCCTCTATCCTGGGTATCTCCCTTTACTCTCTGTCCCGTTCTATATTCCCCTCTATCCCGGGTATCTCCCTGTTTCTCTCTGTCTCTGTTCTATATTCCCCTCTATCCCGGGTATCTCCCTTTAGTCTCTGTCCCCGTTCTATATTCCCCTCTATCCCGGGTATCTCCCTTTTACTCTCTGTCTCCGTTCTATATTCCCCTCTATCCCGGGTATCTCCCTTTACTCTCTGTCCCCGTTCTATATTGCCCCTCTATCCCGGGTATCTCCCTTTACTCTCTGTCCCCGTTCTATATTCCCATGTATCCCGGGTATCTCCCTTTACTCTCTGTCCCGTTCTATATTCCCCTCTATCCCGGGGATCTCCCTTTACTCTCTGTCCCCGTTATATATTCCCCCTCTGTCCCGGGTATCTCACTTTACTCTCTGTCCCCGTTCTATATTCCCCTCTATCCCGGGTATCTCCCTTTACTCTCTGTCCCCCATTCTATACTTCCCCTCTACCCCGGGTATCTCCCATTACTCTCTGTCCCCGTTCTATATTCCCCTCTATCCCAGGTTTCTCCCTTTTATTCTCTGTCACCATTCTATATTCCTTTCTATCCCTGGTATCTCCCTTTCCCTCTATCCCGGGTATCTCCCTTTACTCTCTGTCCCCGTTCCATATTCCCCTCTGTCCCGGGTATCTCCCTTTACTCTCTGTCCCCGTTCTATATTCCCTCTATCCTGGGTATCTCCCTTTACTCTCTGTCCCCGTTCTGTATTCCCCTCTATCCCGGGTATCTCCCTTTACTCTCTGTCTCCGTTCTATATTCCCCTCTATCCGGGTATCTCCCTTTGCTCTCTGTTCCCGTTCTATATGCCGCTCTATCCCGGGTATCTCCCTTTACTCTCTGTCCCCGTTCTATATTCCCCTCTATCCCGGGTATCTCACTTTACTCTCTGTCTCCGTTTCTATATTCCCCTCTATCCCGGGTATCTCCCTTTACTCTCTGTCCCGTTCTATATTCCCGTCTATCCCGGGTATCTCCCCTTACTCTCAGTCCCCATTCTATATTCCCCTGTCTCCCGGGTATCTCCCTTTACTCTCTGTCCCCGTTCTATAGTCCCCTCTATCCCGGGTATCTCACTTTACTCTCTGTCCCCGTTCTATATTCCCCTCTATCCCGGGTATCTCCCTTTAATCTCTGTCCCCGTTCTATATTCCCATGTATCCCGGGTATCTCCCTTTACTCTCTGTCCCCGTTCTATAATCCCCTTTATCCCGGGTATCTCCCTTTACTCTCTGCCCCCGTTCTATATTCCCCTCTAACCCGGGTATCTCCCTTTACTCTCTATCCCCGTTCTATATACCCCTCTATCCCGGGTATCTCCCTTTACTCTCTGTCCCCGGTCTATATTCCCCTCTATCCCGGGTATCTCCCTTTACTCTCTGTCACCGATCTATATTCCCCTCTATCCCGCGTATCTCCCTTTACTCTCTGTCCCCGTTCTATATTCCCCTCTATCCCGGGTATCTCCCTTTACTCTCTGTCCCCGTTCTATATTCCCCTCTATCCCGGGTATCTCCCTTTACTCTCTGTCCCCGTTCTATATTCCCCTCTATCCTGGGTATCTCCCTTTACTCTCTGTCCCCGTTCTATATTCCCCTCTATCCCAGGTATCTCCCTTTACTCTCTGTCTCCGTTCTATATTCCTCTCTATCCCGGGTATCTCCCTTTACTCTCTGTCCCCGTTCTATATTTCCTCTATCCTGGGTATCTCCCTTTACTCTCTGTCCCCGTTCTATATTCCCCTCTATCCCGGGTATCTCCCTTTACTCTCTGTCTCCGTTCTATATTCCCCTCTACCCCGGGTATCTCCCATTACTCTCTGTCCCCGTTCTATATTCCCCTCTATCCCGGGTTTCTCCCTTTATTCTCTGTCCCCGTTCTATATTCCCCTCTATCCCTGGTATCTCCCTTTACTCTCTGTCCCCGTTCTATATTTCCCTCTATCCCGGGTATCTCCCTTTACTCTCTGTCCCCGTTCCATATTCCGCTCTGTCCCGGGTATCTCCCATTATTCTCTGTCCCCGTTCTATATTCCCCTCTATCCCGGGTTTCTCCCTTTATTCTCTGTCCCCGTTCTATATTGCCCTCTATCCCGGGTATCTCCCTTTACTCTCTGTCTCCGTTCTATATTCCCCTCTATCCCGGGTATCTCCCTTTACTCTCTGTCCCCGTTCTATATGCCCCTCTATCCCGGGTATCTCCCTTTACTCTCTGTCCCCGTTCTATATTCCCCTCTATCCCGGGTATCTCACTTCACTCTCTGTCTCCGTTCTATATTCCCCTCTATCCCGGGTATCTCCCTTTACTCTCTGTCTCCGTTCTATATTCCCCTCTATCCCGGGTGTCTCCCCTTACTCTCTGTCCCCGTTCTATATTCCCCTGTATCCCGGGTATCTCCCTTTACTCTCTGTCCCCGTTCTATATTCCCCTCTATCCCGGGTATCTCCCTTTACTCTCTGTCCCCGTTCTATATTCCCCTCTATCCCGGGTATCTCCCTTTACTCTCTGTCCCCGTTCTATATTCCCCTCTATCCCGGGTATCTCCCTTTACTCTCTGTACCCGTTCTATATTCACCTCTATCCCGGGTATCTCCCTTTACTCTCTGTCCCCGTCTATATTCCCCTCTATCCCGGGTTTCTCCCTTTACTCTCTGTTCCCGTTCTATATTCCCCTCTATCCCGGGTATCTCCCTTTACTCTCTGTCCCCGTTCTATATTCCCCTCTATCCCGAGTATCTCCCTTTACTCTCTGTCCCCGTTCGATATTCCCCTCTATCCCGGGTATCTCCCTTTACTCTCTGTCCCTGTTCTATATTCCCCTCTTTCCCGGGTATCTCCCTTTACTGTCTGTGCCCGTTCTATATTCCCCTCTATCCCGGGTATCTCCTTTTACATTCTGTCCCCATTCTATATTCCCCTCTATCCCGGGTATCTCCATTTACTCTCTGTCCTCGTTCTATATTCCCCTCTATCCCGGGTATCTCCCTTTACTCTCTCTCCCCGTTCTATATTCCCCTCTCTCCCGGATATCTCCCTTTACTCTCGGTCCCCGTTCTATATTCCCCTCTATCCCGGGTATCTCCGATTACTCTCTGTCCCCGTTCTATATTCCCCTCAATCCCTGGTATCTCCCTTTACTCTCTGTCCCCGTTCTATTTTCCCCTCTATCCCGGGTATCTCCCTTTACTCTCTGTCCCCATTCTATATTCCCCTCTATCCCGGGTATCTCCCTTTACTCTCTGTCGCCGTTCTATATTCCCCTCTATCCCGGGTATCTCCCTTTACTGTCTGTCCGCGTTCTATATTCCCCACTATCCCGGGTATCTCCCTTTACTCTCTGTCCGCGTTCTATAATCCCCTTTATCCCGGGTATCTCCCTATACTCTCTGTCCCCGTTCTATGTTCCCCTCTATCCCGGGTATCTCACTTTACTCTCTGTCCCCGTTCTATATTCCCCTCTATCCCGGGTATCTCCCTTTACGCGCTGTCCCCGTTCTATATTCCCCTCTGTCCTGGGTATCTCCCTTTACACTCTGTCCCCGTACTATATTCCCCTCTATACCGGGTATCTCCCTTTACTCTCTGTCCCAGTTCTATATTCCCCTCTATCCCGGTTATCTCCCTTTATTCTCTGTCCCCGTTCTATATTCCCCTCTATCCCGGGTATCTCCCTTTACTCTCTGTCCCCGTTCTATATTCCCCTCTATCCCGGGTATCTCCCTTTACTCTCTGTCCCCGTTCTCTCTTCCCTCTATCCTGGGTATCTCCCTTTACTCTCTGTCCCCGTTCTATATTCCCCTCTATCCCGGGTATCTCCCTTTACTCTCTGTCCCCGTTCTATATTCCCCTCTATCCCGTGTATCTCCTTTTACTCCCTGTCCACGTTCTATATTCCCCTCTATCCCGGGTATCTCCCTTTCCTCTCTGTCCCCGTTCTATATTCCCCTCTATCCCGGGTATCTCCCTTTATTCTCTGTCCCCATTCTATATTCCCCTCTATCCCGGGTATCTCCCTTTACTCTCTGTCCCCGTTCTATATTCCCCTCTATCCCGGGTATCTCCCTTTACTCTCTGTACCCGTTCTATATTAACCTCTCTCCCGGGTATCTCCCTTTACTCTCTGTCGCCGTCTATATTCCCCTCTATCCCGGGTTTCTCCCTTTACTCTCTGTTCCCGTTCTATATTCCCCTCTATCCCGGGTATCTCCCTTTACTCTCTGTCCCCGTTCTATAGTCCCCTCTATCCCGGGTATCTCCCTTTACTCTCTGTCCCCGTTCTATATTCCCCTCTATCTCGGGTATCTCCCTTTACTCTCTGTCCCCGTTCTATATTCCCCTCTATCCCGGGTATCTCCCTTTATTCTCTGTCCCCGTTCTATATTCCCCTCTATCCCGGGTATCTCCCTTTACTCTCTGTCCACGTTCTATATTCCCCTCTATCCCAGGTACCTCCCTTTACTCACTGTCCCCGTTCTATATTCCCCTCTATCACCGGTATCTCCCTTTACTCTCTGTCCCCGTTCTATATTCCCCTCTATCCCGGGTATCTCCCTTTACACTCTGCCCCCGTTCTATATTCCCCTCTATCCCGGGTATCTCCCTTTACTCTCTCTCCCCGTTCTATATTCCCCTCTATCCCGGGTATCTCCCTTTACTCTCTGTCCCCGTTCTATATTCCCCTCTATCCCGGGTATCTCCCTTTACTCTCTGTCCCCGATCTATATTCCCCTGTATCCCGGGTAACTCCCTTTACTCTCTGTCCCCATTCTATATTCCCCTCTATCCCGGTTATCTCCTTTTACTCCCTGTCCACGTTCTATATTCCCCTCTATCCCGGGTATCTCCCATTACTCTCTGTCCCCGTTCTATATTCCCCTCTATCCCGGGTATCTCCCTTTACTCTCTGTCCCCGTTCTATATTCCCCTCTATCCTGGGTATCACCCTTTACTCTCTGTCCCCGTTCTATATTCCCCTCTATCCCGGATATCTCCCTTTATTCTCTGTCCCCATTCTATATTCCCCTCTATCCCGGCTATCTCCCTTTACTCTCTGTCCCCGTTCTATATTCCCCTCTATCCCGGGGATCTCGCTTTACTCTCTGTCCCCGTTATATATTCCCCTCTATCCCGGGTATCTCCCTTGACACTCTGTCCCCGTTCTATATTCCCCTCTATCCCGGGTATCTCCCTTTACTCTCTGTCCCAGTTCTATATTCCCTCTATCCAGGGTATCTCTCTTTACTCTCTGTCCCCATTCTTTATTCCCCTCTATCCCGGGTATCTCCCCTTACTCTCTGTCCCCGTTCTATATTCCCCTCTATCCCGGGTATCTCCCTTGACTCTCTGTCCCCGTTCTATATTCCCCTCTATCCCGGGTATCTCCCTTGACTCTCTGTCCCCGTTCTATATTCCCCTCTATCCCGGGTATCTCCCTTTACTCTCTGTCCCCGTTCGATATTCCCCTCTATCCCTGGTATCTCCCTTTTCTCTCTGCCCCCGTTCTATATTCCCCTCTATCCCGGGTATCTCCCTTTACTCTCTGTCCCCGTTCTATATTCCCCTCTTTCCCGGGTATCTCCCTTTACTCTCTGTCCCCGTTCTATATTCCCCTCTATCCCGGGTATCTCCCTTTACTCTCTGTTGCCGATCTATATTCCCCTCTATCCCGGGTATCTCCCTTTACTCTCTGTCCCCGTTCTATATACCCCTCTATCCCGGGTACCTCCCTTTACTCTCTGTCCCCGTTCTATATTCCCCTCTATCCCGGGTATCTCCCTTTACTCTCTGTCCCCGTTCTATATTCCCAACTATCCCGGGTATCTCCCTTTACTCTCTGTCCCCGTTCTATATACCCCTCTATCCCGGGTAATTCCCTTTACTCTCTGTCCCCGTTCTATAATCCCCTTTATCCCGGGTACCTCCCTTTACTCTCTGCCCCCGTTCTATATTCCCCTCTAACCCGGGTATCTCCCTTTAATCTCTATCCCCGTTCTATATACCCCTCTATCCCGGGTATCTCCCTTTACTCTCTGTCCCCGGTCTATATTCCCCTCTATCCCGGGTATCTCCCTTTACTCTCTGTCACCGATCTATATTCCCCTCTATCCCGCGTATCTCCCTTTACTCTCTGTCCCCGTTCTATATTCCCCTCTATCCCGGGTATCTCCCTTTACTCTCTGTCCCCGTTCTATATTCCCCTCTATCCCGGGTATCTCCCTTTACTCTCTGTCCCCGTTCTATATTCCCCTCTATCCTGGGTATCTCCCTTTACTCTCTGTCCCCGTTCTATATTCCCCTCTATCCCAGGTATCTCCCTTTGCTCTCTGTCTCCGTTCTATATTCCTCTCTATCCCGGGTATCTCCCTTTACTCTCTGTCCCCGTTCTATATTTCCTCTATCCTGGGTATCTCCCTTTACTCTCTGTCCCCGTTCTATATTCCCCTCTATCCCGGGTATCTCCCTTTACTCTCTGTCTCCGTTCTATATTCCCCTCTACCCCGGGTATCTCCCATTACTCTCTGTCCCCGTTCTATATTCCCCTCTATCCCGGGTTTCTCCCTTTATTCTCTGTCCCCGTTCTATATTCCCCTCTATCCCTGGTATCTCCCTTTACTCTCTGTCCCCGTTCTATATTTCCCTCTATCCCGGGTATCTCCCTTTACTCTCTGTCCCCGTTCCATATTCCGCTCTGTCCCGGGTATCTCCCATTATTCTCTGTCCCCGTTCTATATTCCCCTCTATCCCGGGTTTCTCCCTTTATTCTCTGTCCCCGTTCTATATTCCCCTCTATCCCGGGTATCTCCCTTTACTCTCTGTCTCCGTTCTATATTCCCCTCTATCCCGGGTATCTCCCTTTACTCTCTGTCCCCGTTCTATATGCCCCTCTATCCCGGGTATCTCCCTTTACTCTCTGTCCCCGTTCTATATTCCCCTCTATCCCGGGTATCTCACTTCACTCTCTGTCTCCGTTCTATATTCCCCTCTATCCCGGGTATCTCCCTTTACTCTCTGTCTCCGTTCTATATTCCCCTCTATCCCGGGTGTCTCCCCTTACTCTCTGTCCCCGTTCTATATTCCCCTGTATCCCGGGTATCTCCCTTTACTCTCTGTCCCCGTTCTATATTCCCCTCTATCCCGGGTATCTCCCTTTACTCTCTGTCCCCGTTCTATATTCCCCTCTATCCCGGGTATCTCCCTTTACTCTCTGTCCCCGTTCTATATTCCCCTCTATCCCGGGTATCTCCCTTTACTCTCTGTACCCGTTCTATATTCACCTCTATCCCGGGTATCTCCCTTTACTCTCTGTCCCCTTCTATATTCCCCTCTATCCCGGGTTTCTCCCTTTACTCTCTGTTCCCGTTCTATATTCCCCTCTATCCCGGGTATCTCCCTTTACTCTCTGTCCCCGTTCTATATTCCCCTCTATCCCTAGTATCTCCCTTTACTCTCTGTCCCCGTTCTATATTCCCCTCTATCCCGGGTATCTCCCTTTACTCTCTGTCCCCGTTCTATATTCCCCTCTATCCCGGGTATCTCCCTTTATTCTCTGTCCCCGTTCTATAGTCCCCTCTATCCCGGGTATCTCCCTTTACTCTCTGTCCCCGTTCTATATTACCCCTCTATCCCGGGTACCTCCCTTTACTCACTGTCCCCGTTCTATATTCCCCTCTATCCCCGGTACCTCCCTTTACTCTCTGTCCCCGTTCTATATTCCCCTCTATCCCGGGTATCTCCCTTTACACTCTGTCCCCGTTCTATATTCCCCTCTATCCCGGGTATCTCCCTTTACTCTCTCTCCCCGTTCTATATTCCCCTCTATCCCGGGTATCTCCCTTTACTCTCTGTCCCCGTTCCATATTCCCCTCTATCCCGGGTATCTCCCTTTACTCTCTGTCCCCGTTCTATATTCCCCTGTATCCCGGGTAACTCCCTTTACTCTCTGTCCCCATTCTATATTCCCCTCTATCCCGGGTATCTCCTTTTACTCCCTGTCCACGTTCTATATTCCCCTCTATCCCGGGTATCTCCCTTTACTCTCTGTCACCGTTCTATATTCCCCTCTATCCCGGGTATCTCCCTTTACTCTCTGTCCCCGTTCTATATTCCCCTCTAGCCCGGGTATCTCCTTTTACTCCCTGTCCACGTTCTATATTCCCCTCTATCCCGGGTATCTCCCTTTACTCTCTGTCCCCGTTCTATATTCCCCTCTATCCCGGGTATCTCCCTTTACTCTCTGTCCCCGTTCTATATTCCCCTCTATCCCGGGTATCACCCTTTACTCTCTGTCCCCGTTCTATATTCCCCTCTATCCCGGATATCTCCCTTAATTCTCTGTCCCCATTCTATATTCCCCTCTATCCCGGCTATCTCCCTTTACTCTCTGTCCCCGTTCTATATTCCCCTCTACCCCGGGTACCTCGCTTTACTCTCTGTCCCCGTTATATATTCCCCTCTATCCCGGGTATCTCCCTTTACACTCTGTCCCCATTCAAAATTCCCCTCTATCCCGGGTATCTCCCTTTACTCCCTGTCCCAGTTCTATATTCCCTCCATCCAGGGTATCTCTCTTTACTCTCTGTCCCCATTCTTTATTCCCCTCTATCCCGGGTATCTCCCCTTACTCACTGTCCCCGTTCTATATTCCCCTCCATCCCGGGTATCTCCCTTTACTCTCTGTCCCCGTTCGATATTCCCCTCTATCCCGGGTATCTCCCTTTACTCTCTGTTCCCGTTCTATATTCCCCTCTATCCCGGGTATCTCCCTTTTCTCTCTGCCCCCGTTCAATATTCCCCTCTATCCCGGGTATCTCCCTTTACTCTCTGTCCCCGTTCTATATTCCCCTCTTTCCCGGGAATCTCCCTTTACTCTCTGTCCCCGCTCTATATTCCCCTCTATCCCGGGTATCTCCCTTTACTCTCTGTCGCCGATCTATATTCCCCTCTATCCCGGGTATTTCCCTTTACTGTCTGTCCCCGTTCTATATTCCCAACTATCCCGGGTATCTCCCTTTACTCTCTGTCCCCGTTCTACATTCCCCTCTATCCCGGGTATCTCCCTTTACTCTCTGTCCCCGTTCTATAATCCCCTTTATCCCGGGTATCTCCCTTTACTCTCTGCCCCCGTTCTATATTCCCCTCTAACCCGGGTATCTCCCTTTACTCTCTATCCCCGTTCGATATACCCCTCTATCCCGGGTATCTCCCATTACTCTCTGTCCCCGGTCTATATTCCCCTCTATCCCGGGTATCTCCCTTTACTCGCTGTCACCGTTCTATATTCCCCTCTATCCCGCGTATCTCCCTTTACTCTCTGTCCCCGTTCTATATTCCCCTCTATCCCGGGTATCTCCCTTTACTCTCTGTCCCCGTTCTATATACCCCTCTATCCCGGGTATCTCCCTTTACTCTATGTCCCCGTTCTATATTCCCCTCTATCCTGGGTATCTCCCTTTACTCTCTGTCCCCGTTCTATATTCCCCTCTATCCCAGGTATCTCCCTTTACTCTCTGTCCCCGTTCTATATTCCCCTCTATCCCGGGTATCTCCCTTTACTCTCTGTCCCCGTTCTATATTCCCTCTATCCTGGGTATCTCCCTTTACTCTCTGTCCCCGTTCTATATTCCCCTCTATCCCGGGTATCTCCCTTTTCTCTCTGTCTCTGTTCTATATTCCCCTCTATCCCGGGTATCTCCCTTTAGTCTCTGTCCCCGTTCTATATTCCCCTCTATCCCGGGTATCTCCCTTTACTCTCTGTCTCCGTTCTATATTCCCCTCTATCCCGGGTATCTCCCTTTACTCTCTGTCCCCGTTCTATATTCCCCTCTATCCCGGGTATCTCCCTTTACTCTCTGTCCCCGTTCTATATTCCCATGTATCCCGGGTATCTCCCTTTACTCTCTGTCCCCGTTCTATATTCCCCTCTATCCCGGGGATCTCCCTTTACTCTCTGTCCCCGTTATATATTCCCCTCTGTCCCGGGTATCTCACTTTACTCTCTGTCCCCGTTCTATATTCCCCTCTATCCCGGGTATCTCCCTTTACTCTCTGTCCCCATTCTATATTCCCCTCTACCCCGGGTATCTCCCATTACTCTCTGTCCCCGTTCTCTATTCCCCTCTATCCCAGGTTTCTCCCTTTATTCTCTGTCACCATTCTATATTCCCTTCTATCCCTGGTATCTCCCTTTACTCTCTGTCCCCGTTCTATACTTCCCTCTATCCCGGGTATCTCCCTTTACTCTCTGTCCCCGTTCCATATTCCCCTCTGTCCCGGGTATCTCCCTTTACTCTCTGTCCCCGTTCTATATTCCCTCTATCCTGGGTATCTCCCTTTACTCTCTGTCCCCGTTCTGTATTCCCCTCTATCCCGGGTATCTCCCTTTACTCTCTGTCTCCGTTCTATATTCCCCTCTATCCCGGGTATCTCCCTTTGCTCTCTGTTCCCGTTCTATATGCCGCTCTATCCCGGGTATCTCCCTTTACTCTCTGTCCCCGTTCTATATTCCCCTCTATCCCGGGTATCTCACTTTACTCTCTGTCTCCGTTCTATATTCCCCTCTATCCCGGGTATCTCCCTTTACTCTCTGTCCCCGTTCTATATTCCCGTCTATCCCGGGTATCTCCCCTTACTCTCTGTCCCCATTCTATATTCCCCTGTCTCCCGGGTATCTCCCTTTACTCTCTGTCCCCGTTCTATAGTCCCCTCTATCCCGGGTATCTCACTTTACTCTCTGTCCCCGTTCTATATTCCCCTCTATCCCGGGTATCTCCCTTTAATCTCTGTCCCCGTTCTATATTCCCCTCTATCCCGGGTATCTCCCTTTATTCTCTGTCCCCGTTCTATATTCCCCTCTATCCCGGGTATCTCCCTTTACTCTCTGTCCCCGTTGTATATTCCCCTCTATCCCAGGTATCTCCCTTTGCTCTCTGTCCCAGTTCTATATTCCCCTCTATCCCGGGTATCTCCCTTTACTCTCTGTCCCCGTTCCATATTCCCTCTATCCTGGGTATCTCCCTTTACTCTCTGTCCCCGTTCTATATTCCCCTCTATCCCGGGTATCTCCCTTTACTCTCTGTCTCCGTTCTATATTCCCCTCTAACCCGGGTATCTCCCTTTACTCTCTGTCCCCGTTCTATATTCCCCTCTATCCCGGGTATCTCCCTTTACTCTCTGTCTCCGTTCTATATTCCCCTCTATCCCGGGTATCTCCCTTTACTCTCTGTCCCCGTTCTATATTCCCCTCTATCCCGGGTATCTCCCTTTACTCTCTGTCCCCGTTCTATATTCCCCTGTATCCCGGGTATCTCCCTTTACTTTCTGTCCCCGTTCTATATTCCCCTGTATCCCGGGTATCTCCCTTTACTCTCTCCCCCCGTTCTATATTCCCCTCTATCCCGGGTATCTCCCTTTACTCTCTGTCCCCGTTCTATATTCCCCTCTGTCCCGGGTATCTCCCTTTACTCTCTGTCCCCGTTCTATATTCCCTCTATCCTGGGTATCTCCCTTTACTCTCTGTCCCCGTTCTATATTCCCCTCTATCCCGGGTATCTCCCTTTACTCTCTGTCTCCGTTCTATATTCCCCTATATCCCGTGTATCTCCCTTTACTCTCTGTCCCCGTTCTATATTCTCCTCTATTCCGGGTATCTCCCTTTACTCTCTGTCCCCGTTCTATATTCCCCTCTATCCCGGGTATCTCACTTTACTCTCTGTCTCCGTTCTATATTCCCCTCTATCCCGGGTATCTCCCTTTACTCTCTGTCCCCGTTCTATATTCCCCTCTATCCCGGGTATCTTCCTTTACTCTCTGTCCCCGTTCTATATTCCCCTGTATCCCGGGTATCTCCCTTTACTCTCTGTCCCCGTTCTATATTCCCCTCTATCCTGGGTATCTCCCTTTACTCTCTGTCCCCGTTCTATATTCCCCTCTGTCCCGGGTATCTCACTTTACTCTCTGTCCCCGTTCTATATTCCCCTCTATCCCTGGTATCTCCCTTTACTCTCTGTCCCCGTTCTATATTCCCCTCTATCCCAGGTATCTCCCTTTACTCTCTGTCCCCGTTCTCTCTTCCCCTCTATCCCGGGTATCACCCTTTAATCACTGTCCCCGTTCTATATTCCCCTCTATCCCGGGTATTTCCCTTTACTCTCTGTCCTCGTTCTATATTCCCCTCTATCCCGGGTTTCTCACTTTACTCTCTGTCCCCGTTCTATATTCCCCTCTATCCCTGGTATCTCCCTTTACTCTCTGTCCCCGTTCTATATTTCCGTCTATCCCGGGTATCTCCCTTTACTCTCTGTCCCCATTCTGTATTCCCCTCTATCCCGGGTATCTCCCTTTACTCTCTGTCCCCGCTCTATATACCCCTCTATCCCGGGTATCTCCCTTTACTCTCTGTCCCCGTTCTATATTCCCTCTATCCCGGGTATCTCCCTTTACTCTCTGTCCCCGTTCTAAATTCCCCGCTATCCCGGGTATCTCCCTTCACTCTCTGTCACCGTTCTATATTCCCCTCTATCCCCGGTATCTCCCTTTACTCTCTGCCCCTGTTCTAAATTCCCCTCTATCCTGGGTATCTCCCTTTACTCTCTGTCCCCGTTCTATATTCCCCTCTATCCCGGGTATATCCCTTTACTCTCTGTCCCCGTTCTATATTCCCCTCTATCCCGGGTATCTCCCTTTACTCTCTGTCCCCGTTCTATATTCCCCTCTATCCCGGGTATCCCCCTTTACTCTCTGTCACCGTTCTATATTCCCCTCTATCCCCTGTATCTCCCTTTACTCTCTGACCCTGTTCTAAATTCCCCTCTATCCTGGGTATCTCCCTTTACTCTCTGTCCCCGTTCTATATTCCCCTCTATCCCGGGTATCTCCCTTTACTCTCTGTCCCCGTTCTATATTCCCCTCTATCCTGGGCATCTCCCTTTACTCTCTGTCCCCGTTCTATATTCCCCTCTATCCCGGGTATCTCCCTTACTCTCTGTCCCCGTTCTATATTCCCCTCTATCCCGGGTATCTCCCTTTACCCTCTGTCCCCGTTCTATATTCCCCTCTATCCCGGGTACCTCCCTTTACTCTCTGCCCCCGTTCTAAATTCCCCTCTATCCCGGGTATCTCCCTTTACTCTCTGTCCCCGTTCTATATTCCCCTCTATCCCGGGTATCTCCCTTTACGCTCTGTCCCCGTTCTACATTCCCCTCTATCCCAGGTATTTCCCTTTACTCTCTGCCCCCGTTCTATATTCCCCTCTATCCCGGGTATCTCCCTTTACTCTCTGTCCCCGTTCTATATTCCCCTCTATCACGGGTACCTCACTACACTGTCTGTCCCCGTTCTATAACCCCCTCTATCCCGGGTATCTCCCTTTAATCTCTCTCTCCGTTCTATATTCCACTCTATCCCGGGTATCGCCCTTTACTCTCTGTCTCCGTTCTATATTCCCCTCTATCCCGGGTATCTCCCTTTACTCACTGTCCCCGTTGTATATTCCCCTCTATCCCGGCTGTCTCCCTTTACTCTCTGTCCCCGTTCTATATTCCCCTCTATCCCGGCTGTCTCCCTTTACTCTCTGTCACCGTTCTATATTCCCCTCTATCCCGGGTATCTCCCTTTACTCTCTGTCCCCGTTCTATATTCCCCTCTATCCCGGGTAACTCCCTTTACTCTCTGTCCCCATTCTATATTCCCCTCTATCCCGGGTATCTCCCTTTACTCTCTGTCCCCGCTCTATATTCCCCTCGATCCCGGGTATCTCCTTTTCGTCCCTGTCCACGTTCTATATTCCCCTCTATCCCGGGTATCTCCCTTTACTCTCTGTCCCCGTTCTATATTCCCCTCTATCCCGGGTATCTCCCTTTACTCTCTGTCCCCGTTCTATATTCCCCTGTATCCCGGGTATCTCCCTTTACTCTCTGTCCCCGTTCTATATTCCCCTCTATCCTGGGTATCTCCCTTTACTCTCTGTCCCCGTTCTATATTCCCCTCTGTCCCGGGTATCTCACTTTACTCTCTGTCCCCGTTCTATATTCCCCTCTATCCCGGGTATCTCCCTTTACTCTCTGTCCCCGTTCTATATTCCCCTCTATCCCGGGTATCTCCCTTTACTCTCTGTCCCCGTTCTATATTCCCCTCTATCCCGGGTATCACCCTTTAATCACTGTCCCCGTTCTATATTCCCCTCTATCCCGGGTATTTCCCTTTACTCTCTGTCCCCGTTCTATATTCCCCTCTATCCCGGGTTTCTCCCTTTTCTCTCTGTCCCCGTTCTATATTCCCCTCTATCCCTGGTATCTCCCTTTACTCTCTGTCCCCGTTCTATATTTCCCTCTATCCCGGGAATTATCTTTACTCTCTGTCCCCGTTCTATATACCCCTCTATCCCGGGCATCTCCCTTTACTCTCTGTCCCCGCTCTATATACCCCTCTATCCCGGGTATCTCCCTTTACTCTCTGTCCCCGTTCTATATTCCCTCTATCCTGGGTATCTCCCTTTACTCTCTGTCCCCGTTCTATATTCCCCGCTACCCCGGGTATCTCCCTTTACTCTCTGTCACCGTTCTATATTCCCCTCTATCCCCGGTATCTCCCTTTACTCTCTGCCCCTGTTCTAAATTCCCCTCTATCCCGGGTATCTCCCTTTACTCTCTGTCCCCGTTCTATATTCCCCTCTATCCCGGGTATCTCCCTTTACTCTCTGTCCCCGTTCTATATTCCCCTCTATCCCGGGTATCCCCCTTTACTCTCTGTCACCGTTCTATATTCCCCTCTATCCCCGGTATCTCCCTTTACTCTCTGCCCCTGTTCTAAATTCCCCTCTATCCTGGGTATCTCCCTTTACTCTCTGTCCCCGTTCTATATTCCCCTCTATCCTGGGCATCTCCCTTTACTCTCTGTCCCCGTTCTATATTCCCCTCTATCCCGGGTATCTCCCTTTACTCTCTGTCCCCGTTCTGTATTCCCCTCTATCCCGGGTATCTCCCTTTACCCTCTGTCCCCGTTCTATATTCCCCTCTATCCCGGGTACTTCCCTTTACTCTCTGCCCCCGTTCTAAATTCCCCTCTATCCCGGGTATCTCCCTTTACTCTCTGTCCCCGTTCCATATTCCCCTCTATCCCGGGTATCTCTCTTTACGCTCTGTCCCCGTTCTATATTCCCCTCTATCCCGGGTATTTCCCTTTACTCTCTGCCCCCGTTCTGTATTCCCCTCTATCCCGGGTATCTCCCTTTACTCTCTGTCCCCGTTCTATATTCCCCTCTATCACGGGTATCTCACTACACTGTCTGTCCCCGTTCTATATTCCAGTCTATCCCGGGTATCTCCCTTTACTCTCTCTCTCCGTTCTATATTCCACTCTATCCCGGGTATCGCCATTTACTCTCTGTCTCCGTTCTATATTCCCCTCTATCCCGGGTATCTCCCTTTACTCACTGTCCCCGTTGTATATTCCCCTCTATCCCGGGTGTCTCCCTTTACTCTCTGTCTCCGTTCTATATTCCCCTCTATCCCGGGTATCTCCCTTTACTCTCTGTCACCGTTCTATATTCCCCTCTATCCCGGGTATCTCCCTTTACTCTCTGTCCCCGTTCTATATTCCCCTCTATCCCGGGTAACACCCTTTACTCTCTGTCCCCATTCTATATTCCCCTCTATCCCGGGTATCTCCCTTTATTCTCTGTCCCCGCTCTATATTCCCCTCTATCCCGGGTATCTCCTTTTAGTCCCTGTCCACGTTCTATATTCCCCTCTATCCCGGGGATCTCCCTTTACTCTCTGTTCCCGTTCTATATTCCCCTCTATCCCGGGTACCTCCCTTTATTCTCTGTCCCCATTCTATATTCCCCTCTATCCCGGGTATCTCCCTTTACTCTCTGTCCCCGTTCTATATTCCCCTCTATCCCGGGTATCTCGCTTTATTGTCTGTCCCCGTTCTATATTCCCCTCTATCCCGGGTATCTCTCTTTACTCTCTGTCCCCATTCTTTATTCCCCTCTATCCCGGGTATCTCCCTTTAAACTATGTCCCCGTTCTATATTCCCTTCTTTCCCAGGTATCTCCCTTTACTCTCTGTCCTCGTTCTATATTCCCCTCTATCCCGGGTATCTCCCTTTACTCTCTGTCCCCGTTCTATATTCCCCTCTATCCCGGGTATCTCCCTTTACTCACTGTCCGCATTCTATATTCCCCTCTATACCGGGTATCTCCCTTTACTCTCTGTCCCCGTTCTATATTCCCCTCAGTCCCGGGTATCTCCCTTTACTCTCTGTCCCAGTTCTATATTGCCCTCTATCCCGAGTATCTCCCTTTACTCTCTGTCCCCGTTCTATAATACCCTCTATCCCGGGTATCCCCCTTTACTCTCTGTCCCCGTTCTATATTCCCCTCTTTCCCGGGTATCTCCCTTTACTCTCTGTTCCCGTTCTATATTCCCCTCTATCCCGGGTATCCCCCTTTACTCTCTGTCCCCGTTCTATATCCCCCTCTATCCCGGGTATCTCCCTTTACTCTCTGTCCCCGTTCTATATTCCCCTCTATCCCGGGTATCTCCCTTTACACTCTGTCCCCTTTCTATTTTCCCCTCTATCCTGGGTATTGCCCTTTACTCTCTGTCCCCGTTCTATATTCCCCTCTATCCCGGTTATCACCCTTTACTCTCTGTCCCCGGTCTATAATCCCCTCTATCCCGGGTATCTCCCTTTACTTTCTGTCCCTGTTCTTTTCTCCCCTCTATTCCGGATATCTCTCATTACTCTCTGTCACCGTTCTATATTCCCCTCTATCCCGGGTATCACCCTTTACTCTCTGTACCCGTTCTATATTCCCCTCTATCCCGGGTATCACCTTTTACTCTCTGTACCCGTTCTATATGCCCCTCTATCCCGGATATCACCTTTTACTCTCTGTACCCATTCTATATCCCCCTCTATCCCAGGTATAACCCTTTACTCCCTGTCCCCGTTCTATATTCCCCACTGTTCCAAGTATCTCCCTTTAATCCCTGTCGCAGTTCTATATTCTCCTGAATCCCTGGTATCTCCCTTTACTCCCTATTTCTCTCTGTAGAGTTCTATTGCTCCCCTTATCCTTTTATCCACTCCCTATTCCATTGTTCTGAATGATGATCCCGTTCTCCCTGTAGTTTTCGTTCCAACTCTCAAGCTTTATTCGCTTTTGTATATTTAATTATCGATCATCTGTTAATCTGTAATTTCCCCCCTCACGTTACCTTTTAAATCTGTACCATCCGTAGGCAACATCCCAATCAGACTTCACTCTGTCAGAGCACTGAGTCTCAATACAGCCCGTGCTCCTCCAGGGCTGGTCCAGGACTGTGTGATTTTCACACAGGTCAGTGAGTGAAGAGTCTGCGACTGAGTGACAGAAAGATGTTTAAGGTTAATATAAAGTACAGTCAATGTTACACAGTGGCTTGTTACACCCGAAACACAAATAACCCCAGTCTCACTCTCCGCTCTGGTAGAAAATCCCCCAAATAAAAGCTGGAAACTTGCCTCCTTCTCTAAACCAGGTTTCTATCTGTCTCCCAGCCCAGCCTCCCCTCTAACTGACTGCTCACAGACAGTACTCCCTATTTTAGATTAACACTGAGCTCTCATGTAACAGAAAGCAGCAATAACCTCAGCTTCACTTCGTCCAATAGAAAAGCTGCACATTTGAAGCTGGAATTTAACGAATCTGCAAACCAGGCTTCGTTCTGTAGCTCTAAGAGTTGTGCTCCATTTTACTTCTAATAATACAGAGACGGAGGATGTTCGGCTGACTCTCACATTCTCCCTCTGTCCTCACAGACTGATCTCTCTGTTCTGCATTAACTGTTACGTCCCAGCTTCAGAACGCCTTTGCCCGGGTAAGTTTCAGGCTGCAGTTCCCGCGGGCACCTCCAAGATTTGGGAACCTTCTCCTGTACCTGCAGGTTGAGCCTTTGAACAGAGTGCAGATGGTGAGGGACACTCGGTGGTCAGTGAGCGGTATCATGGGGTATCTCAGTCGCCAGGTGAACACTGAGTGCAGATGGTGAGGGAGACTCAATGATCAGTGAGAGATATCATGGGGTATCTTAGTCCGCAGTAGAATACTGATTGCATATGGTGAGGGACACTCGATGGTCAGTGAGAGATATCATGGGGTATCTCAGTCCACAGGTGAACACTGAGTGCAGATGGTGAGGGACACTCGATGGGTCAATGAGAGATATCATGTGGTATCTCAGTCCCCAGGTGAACACAGAGCGCAGATGGTTAGGGACACTCGATGGTCAGTGAGAGATATCATGGGGTATCTCAGTCCGCAGGAGAATATAGATTGCAGATGGTGAGGGACACTCGATGGTCAGTGAGCGATATCATGGGGTATCTCAGTCCCCAGGTGAACACTGAGTGCAGATGGTGAGGGACACTCGATGGTCAGTGCGAGATATCATGGGGTATCTCAGTCCCCAGGTGAACACTGAGTGCAGATGCTGAGTGACTCTCGATGATCAGTGAGAGATATCATGGGGTATCTCAGTCCCCAGGTGAACACTGAGTGCAGATGGTGAGGGACCTTCGATGGTCAGTGAGAGGTATCATGGGGTATCTCAGTCCCCTGGTGAAAACTGAGTGCAGATGGTTAGTGACACTCGATGGTCAGTGAGAGATATCATGGGGTATCTCAGACCCCAGGTGAACACTGAGTGCAGATTGTGAGGGAAAGTCGATGGACACTGAGAGATATCATGGGGTATCTCAGGCCCCAGGTGAACACTGAGTGCAGATTGTGAGGGACACTCGATGGTCAATGAGAGATATCATGGTGTATCTGCGCCCCCAGCTGAACACTGAGTGCAGATGGCGAGGGACTCTCGATGGTCAGTGAGAGATATCACGGGGTATCTCAGTCCCCAGGTGAACACTGAGTGCAGATGGTGAGGGACATTCGATGGTCAGTGAGAGATATCATGAGGTATCTCAGTCCCCAGGTGAACACTGAGTGCAGATGGTGAGGGACACTCGATGGTCAGTGAGAGATATCATGAGGTATCTCAGTCCCCAGGTGAACACTGAGTGCAGATGGTGAGGGACTCTCGATGGTCAGTGAGAGATATCATGGGGTATCTCAGTCCCCAGGTGAACACTGAGTGCAGATGGTGAGGGATACTCGATGGTCAGTGAGAGATATCATGGGGTATCTCAGTCCCCAGGTGAACACTGAGTGCAGTGGCTGAGGGACTCTCGATGATCAGTGAGAGATATCATGGGGTATCTCAGTCCCCAGGTGAACAATGAGTGCAGATGGTGAGGGAATCTCGATGGTCAGTGAGAGATATCATGGGGTATCTCAGTCCCCAGGTGAACACTGAGTGCAGATGGTGAGGGACACTCGATGGTCAGTGAGAGGTATCATGGGGTATCTCAGTCCCCTGATGAAAACTGAGTGCAGATGGTGAGGGACACTCGATGGTCAGTGAGAGATATCATGGGGTATCTCAGGCCCCAGGTGAACACTGAGTGCAGATGGAGAGGGACACTCGATGGTCAGTGAGAAATATCTCGGGGTATCTCAGTCCCCATGTGAAAACTGAGTGCAGATTGTGAGGGACACTCGATGGTCAATGAGAGATATCATGGTGTATCTGCGTCCCCAGCTGAACACTGAGTGCAGATGTGAGGGGCTCTCGATGGTCAGTAAGAGATATCACGGGGTATCTCAGTCCCCAGGTGAACACTGAGTGCAGATGGTGAGGGACATTCGATGGTCAGTGAGAGATATCATGAGGTATCTCAGTCCCCAGGTGAACACTGAGTGCAGATGGTGAGGGACACTCGATGGTCAGTGAGAGATATCATGAGGTATCTCAGTCCCCAGGTGAACACTGAGTGCAGATGGTGAGGGACACTCGATGGTCAGTGAGAGATATCATGGGGTATCTCAGTCCCCAGGTGAACACAGAGTGCTGATGGTGAGGGACTCTCGAAGGCCAGTGAGAGATATCATGGGGTATCTCAGTCCCCAGGTGAACACTGACTGTAGATGGTGAGGGACTCTCGATGGTCAGTGAGAGATATCATGGGGTATCTCAGTCCCCAGGTGAACACTGAGTGCAGATGGTGAGGGATACTCGATGGTCAGTGAGAGATATCATGGGGTATCGCAGTCCCCAGGTGAACACTGAGTGCAGATGGTGAGGGACACTCGATGGTCAGTGAGAGATATCATGGGGTATCTCAGTCCCCAGGTGAACACTGAGTGCAGATGGTGAGGGACTCTCGATGGTCAGTGAGAGATATCATGGGGTATCTCAGTCCCCAGGTGAACACTGAGTGCAGATAGTGAGGGACTCTCGATGGTCAGTGAGAGATATCATGGGTTATCTCTGTCCCCAGGTGAACACTGAGTGTAGATGGTGAGGGACTCTCGATGATCAGTGAGAGATATCATGGGGTATCTCAGTCCCCAGGTGAACACTGAGTGCAGATGGTGAGGGACACTCGAAGGTCAGTGTGAGATATCATGGGGTATCTCAATCCCCAGGTGAACACTGAGTGCAGATGGTGAGGAACACTCGATGGTCAGTGAGAGATATCATGGGGTATCTCAGTCCCCAGGTGAACACTGAGTGCAGATGGTGAGGGACACTCGATGATCAGTGAGAGATATCATGGGGTATCTCCGTCCCCAGGTGAACACTGAGTGCAGATGGTGAGGGACTCTCGATGGTCAGTGAGAGATATCATGGGGTATCTCAGTCCGCAGGAGAACACTGAGTGCAGATGGTGAGGGACACTCGATGATCAGTGAGAGATATCATGGGGTATCTCAGTCCCCAGGTGAACACTGAGTGCAGATGGTGAGGGACACTCGATGATCAGTGAGAGATATCATGGGGTATCTCAGCTCCCAGGTGAACACTGAGTGCAGATGGTGAGGGACTCTCGATGGTCAGTGAGAGATATCATGGGGTATCTCAGTCCCCAGGTGAACACTGAGTGCAGATGGTGAGGGACTCTCGATGATCAGTGAGAGATATCATGGGGTATCTCAGTCTGCAGGAGAACACTGAGTGCAGATGGTGAGGGACACTCGATGATCAGTGAGACATCATGGGGTAGCTCAGTCCCCAGGTGAACACTGAGTGCAGATGGTGAGGGACTCTCGATGGTCAGTGAGAGATATCATGTGGTATCTCAGTCCCCAGGTGAACACTGAGTGCAGATGGTGAGGGACTCTCGATGATCAGTGAGAGATATCATGGGGTGTCTCAGTCCCAGGTGAACACTGAGTGCAGATGGTGAGGGACACTCGATGATCAGTGAGAGATATCATGGGGTATCTCAGCTCCCAGGTGAACACTGAGTGCAGATGGTGAGGGACACTCGATGGTCAGTGAGAGATATCATGTGGTATCTCAGTCCCCAGGTGAACACTGAGTGCAGATGGTGAGGGACTCTCGATGATCAGTGAGAGATATCATGGGGTATCTCAGTCCGCAGGAGAACACTGAGTGCAGATGGTGAGGGACACTCGATGATCAGTGAGAGATATCATGGGGTATCTCAGCTCCCAGGTGAACACTGAGTGCAGATGGTGAGGGACACTCGATGGTCAGTGAGAGATATCATGTGGTATCTCAGTCCCCAGGTGAACACTGAGGGCAGATGGTGAGGGACTCTCGATGATCAGTGAGAGATATCATGGGGTATCTCAGTCCGCAGGAGAACACTGAGTGCGGATGGTGAGGGACACTCGATGATCAGTGAGAGATATCATGGGGTATCTCAGTCCCCAGGTGAACACTGAATGCAGATGGTGAGGGACTCTCGATGGTCAGTGAGAGATATCATGGGGTGTCTCAGTCCCCAGGTGAACACTGAGTGCAGATGGTGAGGGACACTCGATGATCAGTGAGAGATATCATGGGGTATCTCAGCTCCCAGGTGAACACTGAGTGCAGATGGTGAGGGACACTCGATGGTCAGTGAGAGATATCATGGGGTATCTCAGTCCCTAAGAGAACACAGAGTGCAGATGGCGAGGGACACTCGATGGTCAGTGAGGGATATCATGGGGTATCTGAGGCCCCAGGTGAACACGGAGTGGAGATGGTGAGGGACTCTCGATGGTCAGTGAGAGATATCATGGGGTATCTCAGTCCTGGTGTGAAATTTGATTCAGTATAACTTTCGATTGTAGGTTCTTCATTGAAAAGCTATATATATATTTGAATATATTTTGGATATATTAATACTGAATATATTATAATTTGGAAGCTGAATATCAAAGATATTTTAACTATATATTATACAAATTGTATGATATTTATTCTGGTTGAAATAGTGTCATAGCATCATGGAATAGTACAGCAGTGAAGCAGACCATTCGGCCCATCGAGTCTGCACCAGCTCTTTTAAGGACAATCCAGTTATTCCCACTCCCCCGCTCTTTCCCCATTACCCAGCATTTATTCTCCTGCAATTATTTATCCAATTCCCTTTTGAAGGCTACTATTGAATCTGTTTCCACCACCCTATCAGGCAGAGCTTTCCAAATTCTAACCACACGTTGTGTAAAAAAGCTTTATCTCATGTCCCCTCTGGTTATTTCCCTAGTAACCTTAAACCTATGCCTTCTTGTTATCGAACCTTCAGCCAGTGGAAACAGTTTGGCTTTATTTTAACTATATAAACCCTTCATGATTCTGAACACCTCTATCAAATCTCCTCTTAGCCTTCTCTGTTCTCAGCAGAACCATCCAGCGCTTCCAGTCTATTTAAATTAGTCAAAATTAAAGACAATTCGTGAAATTATCTGAGATAAACATATAATTAAACATCTCTACTGGGCCCATGGTAACCAGCTGGGCTTTGCTGCTGTAATATAACTTGTCTTCAGCTGCCGACCATGAAGGGTTTGGGAGATTGGAACTGGGGAGTGTCTGAGCATGTTATGGTCAGTATTGGGGAATGGTCTGTATTTACTGGAACTTTAATGGGCATAAAAACATAGGAATTAGGAACAGGAGTAGGCCATTCTGCCCCTCGAGCCTGCTCCTCAATAAGATCATGGCTGATCTTCTACCTTAACACCACCTTCCCGCCCTATCTCCATATCTCTTGTTTCCATTGCTGCCCAAATATCTATCAATCTCAGTCTTGAAAAAACTCATCGACTGTGGATCCACAATCCTCTGGTGTAGAGAATTCCAAGATTTACAACCCTCAGAGTGAAGAGATTTCTCCTCATCACAGTCCTAAATGGTCGAGCCCTTAACCTGAGAATATGACCCCCAGCTTTATACTCTCCATCCAGGGTAAAGCAGCCTCTCATCATATAGCCTGTCAGGCCCTTTAAGAATGTCAATGAGAGCACCTCTCATTCTTCCAAACATTAGATAATATGGGCACATTCCACTTAATTTCTCCTCATTGGACAACACGTTCTTCACCGGAATCAATCTAGAGAACATATGTTACACCCCCTCAAAGGCAAGTATATCGTTCCTTAGATAAGGAGACCAAAACTGTGCGCAATACAGGTGTGGGCTCACCAAAGCCCTATATATTTGTTGCAAGACTTCCTTCCTCTTATACTCCAAACCGCTTGCAACAAAGGCTAACATCCCTTTCTAACTGCTTCCTGTACGTGCAGGTCAACTTTCATCAATTCATGTACAAAGGCCACCAAATCTCTCTGAATACCAACATTTATTAATCTCTCACCTTTAAAAAAAATGTGCTGTTTTTCTATTCTTCCTATCAAAGGGGATAATTTCACACTTACCCACAATCTACTCCATCTGCCACCTACTTGCTCAATCACTTAACCAGTCTATATCCCTTTGCAGCCTCCTTGCGTCCTCCTCACTGCTAACAATAAGTTGAGAGGGGATGGGAAGATTAAAATACGATTGGCAAAGAGTGAGCATGAGAGTGGAATGGCGGTTAACATATAAGGGAACTGAAATATCTTCTAGCAGGATGTAAAAATTAAGCGAGTGTAAGAGGCGGGGTGGTGTCTATTAGAGACAACGATGGTGATATATGCTTAGAGGCGCAGGGCAAGGCTAGAATACTCAATGAGTACTTTATATCGGTGTTCACTAAGGAGGTGGATGCTGACAGAATATCGGTAGAATTGGAAATGGTAGAAGCATTGGAAGGGGTAAAAAATGTTAGACAGGGTGTACTAGAAAGGCTGGCCATACTTAGAGTGGACGAGTCGCTTGGTCCAGATGGCTTGCATCCCAGGTTGCTAAGAGAATTGGGGGAAGATATGGTGGAAGGGCTTTGCATAATTTTCCAACCTTCCCTAGATGCGGGGCAGGTGCCCGAGGATTGAAATGTGGCAACGGTGACGCCATTGTTCAAGAAAAGGTGTAAGGATAATTTTAGTAATTAAGGCCAGTCAGTTTAACATCGTTGTTGTGTAAAGTTTTAGAAACAATAATCAAGGAAAAAGTTAACGGCACTTGGCAATGTTTAAGGGAATTAAGGAAAGCCAACACGGATTTGTAAAAAGCTGTTCCTGTTTGACTAATCTAATTTAATTTTATGAAATGTAACAGAGAGGTTTGATCAAGGGAATGAAATGAATGTTGTCTAAATGGATTTTCGGAAGGTGTTTGACTAAGCACCACATAGAAGGCTGGTTAACAAAATTGAGGCACATGGAATAGGTGGGTCAGTGCAACTTGTATTATAAGGAATTGGATTAAGGACAGAAAACTGTGAGTTGAGGAAAATGCCTGTTTTTCAGACTGGAGGATGGTAGGCAGTGCTGTTCCTCAAGAGTCAGTGCTGCGGCCACTGCTTTCTTTATATATATAAATGACCTGGATACTGGAATACACAGTAGAATATCTAAATTTGTCGATGACACTAAATTTGGGTGTGTGGCAAACAGTGATGATGACACCTATCAACGGCAACAGGCCATGGAAAGGCTAACAGAATGGGCAGACACGTGGCAGATGGAATTTAATACAGAGAAGTGTGAGGTGAAGCCTGTTGGCAGAAGGAACAGGGAGAGGCAATATACACTTAATGTCACAGTTTTAAACAGCCTGCAGGGACAGAGGGACCTGGGAGTTAAAGTGCATAGGTCCCTGAAGGTAAGGACATATTGAGAGAGTGGTTAACAAAGCATATAGGATCTTGGGCTTCATAAATAGAGGTATTGAGTACAAAAGTAGAGACGTTATGCGGAAGCTTAATAAAGCACTGTTTAGGCCACAACTGGAATAATGCATCCAGTTCTGGTCACCACAATTTAGAAAGGATATGAAGGCCCTTGAGAAGATGCAGAGGCGATTTACCAGAATAGTTCCGGGGATGGGGGATCTTAGCTGCAAAGACAGGTTGGAGAAGCTGGAATTATTTTCATTAGAGCCAAGGAAGTTGACTGGTGAGTTGACAGAGGTGAACAAGATTATGATGGGTTTGGATAGGCTATACGGGGAAAGGCTGTTCCCACTAGTTGATGGTACAAGGACTAGGAGACACAGATTTAAGATTTAGAGTTTTAGAGTCATAGAGTTTTACAGCACAGAAAGAGGCCCTTCGGCCCATCGTGTCTGCACCGCCAAGAGGGGCAAGAGATACGGGGGGGATGTGAGGAAAAGCTTTTTTACGCAGCGAGTGGTGAGGACCAGGATCTCGCTGCCAACGGAATTGTTGGAAGCGGAGACAATCAAAGTTTTAAAGGGGAGACTGGATAGGCACTTGAGGGAAATAAACTTGCAGGGCTACAGGGATAGAGCGGGATAATGGGAATAACTTGTTTGCTCTACAGAGAGCCGGCACGGACTCGATGTGCTGAAAGGTCTCCTTCTGAGCCGTTATGACTCAATGAATTACTTTCCCACTTTGTATCATCAACAAACATGGATACATTCCACTCAGCCCCCACATCTAAGTCATTGATATAGATTGTAAATAGCTGAGGCCCAAGCACTGATCCTTGAGGCACTCCACTAGTTACATGCAGCCATCCCGAAATTGTTCCATTTATCCCTACTTCACCAGATAGATTGCTGGGAGGAGAGTAACACACTCCCGTGTAAAGATTCCACTAAGCCTTCGCCAAGCAGACGCCTGGAGATTCTTGACATTCAATTTAAATACAGAGACCATCGCAGTCCCTTTACTGTCACAATGTTATTGGGTGAGCAGCAGTCAGCTTCTGGGATATTGATATCTGATCAGTGGCCTCACAGTGTCCCTTGTCCTGGTTACACAACCACTCTTCCAGTAAGTCCCCAACTGCAGTACTGTCTTGAGTTCTGACCACCGCATCTCAGGGAGGATCTATTGGCCATCACTCCACCTCAACCCCCGAGTACCTGGCCTTCATTACTCCCACTCGAATACTTGAGGTTCATTCCTACACAGTCCCCCGCACTGACTTCCTGACTTTCTCTCCCCAACTCTGATTTCCTGACCATCTCACCCCCTGTAGTTCTTGAACTGCGTCCCCGCCCCGAGTTACTGATATTTACCCCCCCGAGTTGTTGACCTTTGCCTCCCAGAGTTCCTGACATTTGCACCCACGAGTTCCTGAACTTTTACCGCCCCCGAGTCCTTATCTTTGCCCCCCGACACCCTGATCTTTACCCACCCACCCACCGCCCCATGTTCCTGGTATTCGCCACCCTGAGATCCTGATCTTTGGATCCTGATTTCCTGACCTTACATTCCTGAGTTCCTGAACTTCCACCACCGCCCTGAGTTCCTGGCTTTCCCCCCCCCCACAACGAGTTCCTGACCTTTCACCCCCAAGTGCCTGACCTTTCACTCCTCGCATTCCTGACCTTCACTCCCCCCGAGTATTTGACCTCTCCCCCGAGTTCCTTACTTTTACACCTCCGGCAGTTCCTGACTTTCCCCAACGAGTTCCTCACCTTCTCTCCCCCCAGATTCCTGTACTTTCCCCCCCCCGTGTGTGCCTGGCCTTTGCCCCTCGAGATCCTGAACTTTTCCCCCCACCATAATCCTGACCGTTGACCCCACCCCCGAGTTACTGACCTTTGCCACCCCCCCCGAGCTCCTGAACTTTGCCCCCCACTGCGTTCCTGAATGTTGCCCCCTCTCCTATTATCCTGAACTTTGACCCTCCTAATTTCGGACCTTTGCCCCCACACCAAGTTTCTGATTTCTGACCCCTGAGTTCCTGACCTTTCCCGCTCGACTTCCAGAAATTTGCTCCCAGAGTTTCAGAAATTTGCACCCCTCCATTTCCTGACCTTTGCCCCCCACAGGTTAGTGACCTTTACCCCACCACCAAGTTCCACATATTTGCCCCCCAAGATTCTGACCGTTGCCCCCCAGTGTTTCTGACATTTCCCCCGAATTGTGACCTTTCACCCCCCGAGTTCCTGACATTTCCCCCGAATTCCTGACATTTTTCCCCCGAGTTCCTGACCTTTTTCCCCCGAGTTCCTGAACTTTTCGCCCCCGAGTTCCTGATATTTTCACCCCCCGAGTTCCTGACCTTTGTCCCCCCCCCCATGTACCTGTGCAATAAGCAGCGTCCCACCCGAGTGTTGGCTTCAACTCATAAACGAAGTAACCGGTGCAGTTTTTGATCTTTATCTCCAGGGTCCTGTAGCGGTGACTTCCATCCTTGGTAAAACAAACTGTCCTCTCCACTTCTCCCTGTCCCACGGTGGGATGAGAACCTGAAATGTGGTTTATAAATATTGAATAATACAACCGACTGAACAGTGCTGGACAGTGAATGTAAATCTGAGATTATAAAGTCTGAAATTACCGTTTAACCAGCCTGGGGCATGTGTGGAGCAGCGATGCTTTGGAACCCGAGTCTCGGGAATCTCCCATCCACCAGAACTGGAACAACAATCACAGAGTCAGACCCTGAACTGATGGCTCTTATTAACTGACACAACGACTGGGAACTGACTGACTGGGAAAGGTCACACCGTCTTTTTGCTCTTGAAGTTAGGGGTCGGGGTTAAATAGCTGTTTAGGGCTAAAGCAGGAGCTTGGAGATTAGTAACTGTTAATACTCAGACCCGTTCTACATTCCACTCTATCCTGGGTATCTCCCTTTAATCTCCCTCTTTCTCTCTGCAAACTGCAGTTTTTCCCCTTCCCCTGTATAAACTCCATGCCCCATTGTACTGACTGATGTTCTCGGTCTCCCTGCAGTACACATTCTTACTCGCAAGCTTTGCTGTATTTTGTACATTTACTCCTCGGTTATCGACGAGTTTATCTGTAATTTCCCCTCATGTTACCTTTTAAATCTGTACCACCCTTGGGTGAGATGCTCATCTGAATCCCAATTCTGATGACTGGTGCACTGAGTCTCAATACAATCCGTGCTCCTCCAAGTGTCCTCCAGGACTGTGTGATGTTCACATGGGTCAGTGAGTGCAGAGTCTGCGAAGGAGTGTTAATATAAAGCACAGTTAATATTACACAGCGGCTTGTTCCCCAGAATCACCAATAACCCCTGGTAGAAAATCCACCAAATGGAGGCTGGAAACTTTCGTCCCTCTCTAAACCAGGTTCCCACCTGTCTCGAACCCCAGCCTCCCCTCTAACTCACTGCTCACAGACAGTCCTCCCTATTCTAGACTAACAGTTAGTGCTCAGGTAACAGAATGCAGCAACAATCTCAGCTTCACTTCGTCCAATAGACAAGCTGCAAATTTAAAGCTGGAATTTAGCGATTCTGTAAACCTGGCTTCGTTCTGTGTCCCTGCAGGTTGTGCTCCATTTTACTTTGATTAACACAGATTCTCGGGATGTCCGGCTCACTCTCACCCTTCCCCTCCCTCCTCACAGACTGATCTCTATGTTGAACATTAACTGTTCTTTCCCAGCTACAGAACGCCGTAAGCCCGGGAAAGTTTAAGGCTGCAGTTCACGCGGGCACCTGCAACATTTGGGACCCTCGTCCTCCTCCTGCAGATTGAGCTGTTGAACAGAGTGCAGATGGTGAGGGACAGTTGATGGTCAGTGTGAGATCTCATGGGCATCTCAGTCCTGGGGTGAAATTTGATTGAAAATAACTTTCTGTTGTTTGTTCTTCATTGATAAAACTAGAAACTTATATACTAGCTAGAGTGCCCGGCGGTGCCGAGGGTTTTTTGAGGGCAGGTTGTTATGAAAAAAGTACAAATAATTTTTATATATATACATGAGTTTGTCTGTCTGTGTGGGAAGGAGAGAGAGAGGCAAAGAGAGAGGGGGAAGGAGAGAGAGAGAAAGGGGGAAGGAGAGAGAGAGGGGGGGAGGAGAGAGAGAGGGGTGGAGGAGAGGGAGGAGGAGAGAGGGAGGGGGGAGGAGAGAGAGAGGGGGAAGAGATGGGGTGAAGAGAGGGGGGGAGAGAAGAGAGGGGGAGGAGAGAGTGTTGGGGTGGGAGGAGAGGGGGGGTGGGAGGAGAGAGAGGGGGGTGGGAGGAGAGAGAGGGGGGGTGGGAGGAGAGAGAGGGGGGTGGGAGGAGAGAGACTGAGGGAGAGAGAGAGCGACTGAGGGGGGAGAGAGAGAGAGAGAGACGGGGAGAGGGAGAGATGGGGGAGAGAGAGAGACTGGGGAGATAGAGAGAGACTGAGGTGGGAGATAGAGAGAGACTGAGGGGGGAGAGAGAGAGCGACTGAGTGGGAGAGAGAGAGACTGGGGAGAGAGAGAGACGGGGGAGAGAGAGTAGAGACATGGGGGGAGAGAGAGGAGAGAGACTGGGGAGAGAGAGAGAGAATGGGGAGATAGATAGATAGAGAAAGAGAGAGACTGAGGGGCAGAGAGAGAGACGGGGGAAGGGAGAGAGAGACTGGGAAGAGAGAGAGAGACTGGGGAGAGAGAGAGAGAGAGAGAGCGAGAGAGAGACTTGGGGGGGAGAGGGAGAGACCGGGGTGGGGAATGGGGGGGAGAGAGAGAGAGACTGATGGGAGAGAGAGAGATGGGGAGAGAGAGAGAGAGTGAGAGACTTGGGGGGAGAGGCAGAGAGTGGATGGAGAGGGTGATAGTGGGGGAGAGAGAGAGAGAGAGAGAGACTGGGGGGAGAGGGAGAGAGTGGGGGAGAGAGAGAGAGACACTGGGGCGAGAGAGACTGGGGGAGAGAGAGACTGGAGGGGAGAGAGAGAGAGACTGGGGAGAGAGAGAATGGCGGAGAGAGAGAGAGAGAGACTGGGGGGAGAGAGAGAGAGACTGAGGGGGGAGAGAGAGAGACTGGGGAGAGAGAGAGATGGGAGAGAGAGAGAGGAGAGAGACTGGGGAGAGAGGAGAGAGACCGGGGAGAGAGAGAGAGACTGGGGGAGAGAGACGGGGGAGAGAGAGACTGGGGGGGAGAGGGAGAGACTGGGGGAGAGGGAGAGAGACTGGGGAGATAGAGATAGAGAGAGGGACTGAGGGGAGAGAGAGAGAGCGACTCGGGGAGACAGAGAGACTGAGGGAGAGAGAGAGAGATGGGAGAGAGAGAGAGAGAGAGAGTAGAGAGACTGGGGGGAGAGAGAGGAGAGAGAGACTGGGGGAGGGAGAGGAGAGAGACTGGGGAGAGAAAGAGAGAGACTGGGGGAGAGAGAGAGAGACTGGGGAGAGAGAGATGGAGGAGAGAGAGACGGGGAATGGTGAGAGAGACTGGGGAGAGACAGAGAGAGAGACTGGGAGACAGAGAGAGAGAGAGAGAGAGACGGGGAGCGAGAGAAAGATGGGGGGAGAGAGAGAGAGAGACTGGAGGAGGGAGAGACTGGAGGAGAGAGAGAGACTGGGAGAGAGAGGCTGGAGGAGAGAGAGTCTGGAGGAGAGAGACTGGGAGACTGGGAGACTGGGGGAGAGAGAGAGAGACTGGGAGATAGAGAGAGAGAGAGAGAGACTGAGGGGGAGAGAGAGAGAGAGACGGGGAGAGAGAGAGAAACTGGGGGAGAGAGAGAGAGAGGGAGACTGGGGGAAGAGATAGAGGGACTGGGAGACAGAGAGAGAGAGACTGGGAGACAGAGAGAGAGATAAGGAGACGGGGAGAGAGAGAGAGATTGGGGGAGAGAGAGGGAGAGGGCTAGCAATTCGTTATCACCCCGTTTGGAGAGAGAAAGGGAGAGAGAGAGAGAGAGAGAGGGAAGGAGAGAGAGAGAGAGAGGGAAGGAGAGAGAGAGGGAAGGAGAGTGAGAGAGAGGGAAAGAGAGAGAGAGGGAAGGAGAGTGAGAGAGAGGGAAGGAGAGAGAGAGGGAAGGAGAGAGAAACAGAGAGAGAGTGAAGGAGAGAGAAAGAGAGAGAGAGCGAGAGTGAGGGAAGGAGAGAGAGAGAGAGAGAGAGAGTGCTCCCACTGAGACACAGAGAGAGAGAGAGAGAGAGACCGACCGTTCAAAGCAAAACAGCGGCCGGGGGATCGGAGCCAGAACAGCGCAGGAAAACCCGGGAACAGAGAGAGAGAAACCGGGAACAGAGAGAGAGAACTCCAAAACAGGGAGAGAGAGAGAGCAGAGCCCGAGCAGCAACCGGAGCACGGAGCCTGAAGCCGGAGAAAGGCCCGAGGAACCGGGCCGAGCGAGGCACCGGAGAGAAGGAGAGCGAGCAGCAACAGGAGTCGACCCAGACCGGGAGGAGCGGCCCGAGCCAGTCAAAGAGGCGAGTGGAGAGATAGGGGTGCCGGATCGGGTCGGGCCTGGAGAGCGAGCAAGCCCGGGGCCTGAAACCCGAGAAACTCCGGGGTCGGAGAAACTCGGACAAACACCGAGCCGGGACAGCACAGCCGAGCCGAGGGGCTGGGGCCAGGGCAGAAGCCCGGAGAGAGCGCTGAGAGCTGAGCGCGCGAAATTTGAACGAAGGGAAACGGCTGAAAGGAGAAAAGGAGCAAAGAGAGGTAACTGCACCTAGAGAGAGAGAGACGGAGCGAGAGAGCGTGAGAGAGAGAGAGAGGAGAGGAAACACCAGCTGGAGAGAAAAAGCCGGAGAAATAAGTTTTTACCTAACTCTACCTAAGTTTCATTTTAGTTAAAGTTAGTTCGGAAAAAGTTTAATTTTATTTAAATTTAGCTGGAAAAAAAAAAAAAACCTGAAAAAAGAACAACAAACCCGCGAGGAAAAGGAATAGAAACCCGAGAGAAACGATAAACTACCCGAACCAAGAGCCTGTGAGAAAAAGAGAAAGATAAACCTTTAAGAGCAGCTATATCAAAGATGAACCCCTGAAAAACTCCCAATTTTGGACCTAAAAGTGGGCTAAGGTGGAACACGACACAAAAAAGAGAAAAAAAAAGTTATCTATCTGAGACAAAAAAACAAACGACTACAATGAGCAGGGAAATGATATATCCTGAGCAATGCACAAAAAATAAAGCAAAGGAAAAATACAAGTACACAACACTAAAAAATAACCCAGAAATCCTCTACGTGGACTATACCACACACAAAGGGACTAAGCTGAAGAACAACCTCATATTCTACACCGAATACGTCACCTTCTGGAAGGAGACTTTACAAAAACACTACACATACGTCTCCAGTGAAGGTATTGGCAGTGGAGGCAGACTGAAAATATGTAAAGATGGAAACCTAGATAAAGATGACCCCCTGCTAACCATAAGCTACTACAACAAAAATAGAAAGATCATGATACAGGGGAATGTGGAAAATCTGGACACCTTCGAAAAGGAATTCCCCCAGTTGAAAACTAAGACAGACACAAAGAGGACCAATGGACAGGAAGCAAAAGAGAGTCGAACAGAGGACGAGGAGAGCCAAGTGGAGGAAGAAGAAGAGAGACCAGCAGAGGAAAACACCTCCCTGTACATCTCCACCACCCCCACACCTCTCAATGAAAACAAAATGATGAAAGAGAATCTGGCCAAACTAGAACTTGATTTCAACGAATACAGAGAAACACTGGCCAAGAATTTGAAGGAGGAATTCAAACAGCTAAAAACGGAACACGAGTCCACCATCCACAAGCTGAGAAAGACCACAGAGGAGCAAAGAAATGAGATCAAAGAACTCCGTACTCAACTAAACAAAATGAAGGAGACCGTAGAAAGGCTCAGCAGGCAACACAAACCTCTTAAGGTCCAAAAACCTGAGGACACAAAAACAACACACACAAGGATACAGAACCCGCCGGATGCCACCCCACACGAAGACACACCGAAAGCCACAAACCCTGCTCCAACCAGCCCTCAGTCGAGTCATGCCCAGACTACTGCTACCCAGTCCTCACACACAGGAACACAAAAACCGACAGATACCCCCCCAAACGAGGACACACCGAAAGCCCCAAACCCCGCTCCTGCCACACAACATATCCCAGAAACCCAGCCAACAACCAGCCACCAGGCGAGTCCTATCCAGACTACTGTTACCCAGTCTGAAAAACCAGCCCCTCAGGCGGTCCTGCTGACCGACTCCAACGGAAAGTTTCTGGACCCCCAGAGGCTGTTCCCAGACCATCAAGTCCTGAAAAAATGGTGCAGCAACACAGGCCAAGCAATGAAGATCCTGAACAAAGAATCCCTTGGAAGCCCCAAATGGATTGTGATCCACACAGGCACGAACGACCTACGCACCCTACAGGAAGGCACGGCTTGGGCGGTGAGCAGGATGGCAGAAAAGGCCAGCAGGGAATTCCCCGAGGCGCGGATCGTGATCTCCACACTACTGCCCAGAAAGGACACCCCAGCCTATATAATCCACAACACCAACAGGGAGATCGACACGAGATGTTCTGTCCTCCCCAACGTCTCCCTGGCCCATCATCCAAACATCAACACAAGGGACCTCTATGACGAAATACATCTACTCAAACAGCGGATGTGGGTCTTCGCAAGAAACCTCATAAACACTGCCAAAAGACGCAGCCCTCCCACCCCCCCTACCATTGGGAGCCCAAACAGGACCACCAATGTCCCCCACCCCCCTTTACAAAACCGACAACAGAACCGTGCTTTTATACCTGACCCAAGACCCCCCTCTAGACCACAGACTGTAGACCAAGAACTGAGAAAGATCATGACGATGCTGAACAGCCTGATAGAAAGCCGGAGAAATTATTAATATTGTTATTTATCATTATCATTATTGTTATCTTATCAGTATTATTACTATTATTAGATAGATATATGTGCATGCCTCATGAAATTTATACTAAATCATCACTTAGCATTATAGAAAATAGTGTTTCCACACTCATCCCACAAAATAGGTCCATTGTATTTCGTTTTATTGAACTATATAAATGCGTTCTTTCCACATAAGCTGCTGGAATATCCAGGGCCTCCGCTCCTCAACTTTTGGGATGAAGAGTACAGACCCTGAATTCCTAAAAGCTATAAAAGACATTGATATAATTGTGTTAAAAGAAACATGGTGCCAAAAGGACATGCCGACCCACTGTCCTCCAATGTACCATGAAATCATTGTGCCCTCAGTAAAGAACACTAAAACACGCAAGGGCAGAACCTCCGGGGGAATATTGGTGTGGTATAAGGGAGAACTGGACAAACACATCTCACCGGTAAAACAGGGGAAATCACACGTATGGCTAAAACTAGATAAAAATATAGGAATAGCAAAAAAAGATGTTTACTTATGTGCGATCTACATACCTCCAATAGATTCGCCATATTTCGAAGAGGAGTTATTTGATACTCTCCACATGGAAATCAGCCATTTCCAGGCCCAAGGAAAGGTGATAATATGTGGGGACCTAAATGCAAGGACCGGTTGTGAACCTGACTTCATAGACCCACAGGGAAACAACCATGTGTTTGGCCAGACCCCTTTAGATGTCACACCAGCCATCGCAAATCGGAACAACCTTGATCGTGAAATAAATAAAAGCGGTAGGGAGGTAGTGCAACTCTGCCGAGCCTTAGGCCTGTACATAGTTAATGGTAGGTTCAGAGGGGACTCCCTAGGGAGACTCACATACTCCTCAACTCTTGGGTCTAGTGTGGTGGACTATACAATCACTGACCTGGACCCCTGCGATATCAACGCATTCACTGTCAGGCAGCAATCCCCCCTCTCAGACCATAACCAAATAAATGTGTACCTTAAACTTTCTGCCCAAACTACAGACACAAAAAAGGAACACAGTAAGCTACATAAAATAAACCAGACATACAGATGGGCCCCAGACAGTGGAGATAAATTCATCACAGCACTAAATTCACCTGATCTCACAAGTAAAATTTCAAAATTTAAAGAAAATCTATATGAGATCACCAGAGATGGTGTAAACACGGCCATAGAGGATATAAATATGATCTTCCATGAGGCAGCTGTAAAAGCCGACCTCGTGAAACAGAAGAGGAAGCATCACAAAAGACAAAATAAAAATATGAAATGGTTTGACCACGAATGCAAAAATGCCAGAAAAGACCTGAGAAAAATATCAAACCAAAAGCATCGGCAACCAAACAATCCGGACCTACGTACTAGATACAATGAAACCCTCAAAAGATATAAACACACCATTAGGAACAAAACACAAAACTATACCCACAAAATACTCGAAGATATTGAAAACTCCACCAATCCAAAACAATTCTGGGAAATGTGGAATAACCTGAGTACAACACAATTGCAAGCATTACCAATCCAAGATGGCGACATCTGGAGAACACATTTTGAAAACCTCTACAAAGACATCCCAATAAACAAAACAAACCCAAGTCAACATCAGGTCACAGAAAAACTCCACACATTAGAAGCAACAATTAAAGACAACCAAAACCTCTAGACTCCCCAATCACACGGAAAGAACTGGCCACAAAAACAAAATCTCTCCACCTAAAGAAAGCCTGTGGCCCAGACAACATCAAAAATGAAATGCTAAAGTTCAGCAATATGGAGATGCAGGGTGCGATACTCAAACTATTCAACATCATATTACGCTCAGGCTGTTTTCCCGATATCTGGTGCCAAGGACTAATCTCCCCCATATATAAAAGTGGAAACAAATCAGACCCAAATAACTACCGCGGCATCTGTGTCAACAGTTGTCTAGGGAAGTTATTCTGCAGTATTCTAAATAGTAGATTACTTGATTTTCTTAACAAACATAATATCCTCAGAAAAAACCAAATAGGCTTTCTTCCAAAACAGCGCACCGCCGACCATATCTATACCCTTCACACCCTCATTGAAAAACATAAACACCAAACAAAAAATGGGAAAATATTCGCCTGTTTCATCGACTTCAAGAAAGCCTTTGACTCTATATGGCACGAAGGGCTCTATTATAAACTTCTTCAGTGTGGAATAGGGGGCAAAGTCTATGACCTTATTAAATCAATGTATCTGAAAAACAAATGCGGGGTCAAAATTGGAGACAAACGCACCGATTTCTTCACCCAGAGAAGAGGCGTCCGGCAGGGCTGCAATTTGAGCCTGACCCTGTTCAACATATACATAAATGAATTAGCAGACATGCTGGAGCAAAGCGAGTCACCAGGTCTCCGTCTCCTGGATGGAGAAGTGAAGTCCCTGTTCTATGCGGACGACCTGGTTCTGCTGTCTCCCACAGAACAGGGATTACAGCAACAACTAGACCTACTCGACAAATACTGCCAAAATTGGGCTCTAACAGTAAATCTAAAGAAAACCAACATCATGATTTTTCAGAAAAGACCCAGATGTCAGGAAAACAAATACCAGTTTACCCTCAGTGATACCACTATAGGACACACTATGAGCTACACCTACCTTGGTCTAACTATTACAGCATCAGGGAGCTTCAGCTTAGCAGTGAATGCACTAAAAGAAAAAGCCCGAAGAGCCCTATATGCAATAAAAAGAAAATTCTACAACATCCAAATCCCAATCAAAATCTGGCTCAAAATTTTTGACAGCATAATCCTGCCCATTGCACTGTACGGTAGTGAAGTATGGGGCCCGCTAAATCACCAAAGCTACACTAAATGGGAAAAACACACAATAGAAGCCCTACATGCAGAATTCTGCCGAAGCATCCTTCGCACCCAAAGAAAAACGCCAACAAATGCATGCAGAGCCGAACTAGGCAGATACCCACTGATAATAAACATCCAAAAACGAGCACTAAACTTCCTAAATCACCTCAAATCTAGCTCCCCAGACACCCTTCATTTCAAAGCCTTTCAGACCCAAGAGCTAAACCCAGAAAAGAGTCCCCTGACTCAGCTGCTACTGAAACTAAGTACTCAGCCGGACCCCTGACCAGCCCCAGACCAACACAGCCGTCCAAACACCAATCCGAGTGAACCAAATCATTAAAAAATGCAAATAACCTACCTGGAACATTGGAACAAAATAACCGAAATCCAAAGCAGATTAGAATGTTACCCGGGCCCTAAAAAGAGAATATAAACTGGCTGACTACCTCACGACCATCAGAGACACAAAACAGAGACAGACCCTCACCAGGTACAGACTAAGCGACCACCAACTGGAAATTGAAAAAGGCAGATACAAGAAATCCTGGCAGCCTAGAGAGAATAGAATATGCGATCAATGTCTGGCCGGCGAGTTTGAAACAGAAATGCATTTCCTCCTAAAATGCGAAAAATTCAACACATCAAGAAACATATTATTCAACAAGCTAAGCCAAACAACCCCAGATTTCAAGGAATTGGATGATCTGTCAAAATTGAGATTAGTCCTAGGAGAAGGAGACAGACCATACCTTGGGGCTAAATATGTAACAACATGTCACAACCTGAGGACTGTTTAAAAGTAAGACTGTTTAAAATTAATATTGAACGTACCAAATGAAGTAGAAAGACTGTTTAAAATTAATATTGTTTAAAAGTAATATTGTATATACCCAACAAATGTCAAATCGATTGACACCTACAGAATGTTGGAAAACTGTACCTTTTTGCAATGTAAGCTTTGGCAATATGCTTCTCTGTAAACTTTCATGCCAATAAAGCATTTGAACTGAACTGAACTGAACTGAGAGAGGGAACTAGAGAGAGAGAGGGAAGGAGAGAGAGAGGGAGAGAGGGAGAGAGGGAAGGAGAGAGAGAGAGAGAGAGAGGGAAGGAGAGAGTGAGAGAGAGGGAAGGAGAGAGTGAGACAGAGGGAAGGAGAGAGTGAGACAGGGAGGGAAGGAGAAGAAAGACAGAGAGAGAGAAGGGAGGAGAAGAGAGAGAGAGAGGGAAGGAGAGACAGAGAGGGAGAGGGAAGGAGAGACAGAGAGAGAGAGAGGGAAGGAGAGACAGAGAGAGAGAGGGAAGGAGAGACAGAGAGAGAGAGGGAAGGAGAGAGAGACAGAGAGAGAGGGAAGGAGCGAGAGAGACCGAGAGGGAAGGAGAGATAGAGAGAGGGAAGGGGAGAGAGAGAGAGAGGGAAGGAGAGAGAGAGAGAAGGAGAGAGTGAGGGAAGGCGATAGAGAAGAGAGGAAGAGGTCCGGCCCGAGTCACCCCAGCTGAGTAGGCTGGGCACAGTGAAAGCATTGATTTCTTTATGACAGCACAAAAAACTGCTCTGACATCATAGCAGCTCTTCGACATCATAGTCACTCAATGCTAATTCCCCGTGGGATTGGTGAACCGCAAATGAGCGGAATTTTGAACGTTTTTT
>NW_028225186.1:17634916-17705710 GCF_052327205.1 Somniosus microcephalus | reverse complement strand
ACTCCTCCCCCCTCTCCCTCACACTCCCCCCCAACCTCTCCCTCACACTCCCCCCCTCTCCCTCACACTCCCCCCCTCTCCCTCACACTCCCCCCTCACACTCCCCCCTTCACACTCCTCCCCCCTCTCCCTCACACTCCCCCCCACCCTCGCCCTCACACTCCCCCTCTCCCTCACATTCCCCCCTCCCTCACACTCCCCCCCTCCCTCACACTCCCCCCTCTCCCTCACACTCCCCACCTCCCTCACACTCCCCCCCTCCCTCACACTCCCCACCCTCCCTCACACTCCCCCCTCCCTCCCTCACACTCCCCCCCTCCCTCCCTCACACTCCCGCCCCCTCTCCCTCACACTCCCACCCCCTCTCCCTCACACTCCCCCCACACTGCCCCCCTCTCCCTCAGGCTCACCCCCTCTCCCTCACACTCCCCCCCTCACACTCCCCCCACTCCCTCACACTCCCCCCTCCCTCCCCCCCACCTCACACTCCCCCCTCCCTCCCCCCCCACCTCACACTCCCCCCTCACACTCCCCCCTCACACTCCTCCCCCCCACATTCCTCCCCCCACTCCCTCACACTCCCCCCTCTCCCTCACACTCCCCCCCCTCTCCCTCACACTCCCCCCCTCTCCCTCACACTCCCCCTCTCCCTCACACTCCCCCCTCTCCCACACACTCCCCCACCTCTCCCTCACACAGCCCCCCTCTCCCTCACACTCCCCCCTCTCCCACACACCTCTCCCCCTCTCCCTCACACTCCCCCCCTCTCCCTCACACTCCCCCCCCTCTCCGTCACACACCCCCACCCCCCTCTCCCTCACACTGCCCCCCCCTCAGGCCCGACCGGACTCACCTCGGTAGCAGAACGGAGTCAATCCGACAACGGGAGGCCGAGGTTCCTGCTGGTTAACAAGGCGGGCCTTTGGACCCGGTTGGCAGACTCCCGTGTCCGATTGAGATCGGGGACAGCCGTTTAAAAAACACCGGTTATGCCGGTCCCGCACTCACGGGAAGAGAGAGAGGGGGAAGTAGAGAGAGAGGGAGGGAAGAGGAGAGAGAGGGAGAGAGGGAAGAGGAGAAGGAGAGAGAGAGAGAGGGAAGAGGAGAGAGAGAGAGAGAGAGAGAGAGAGAGAAATTCTTTGATTTTAAAAACGCCGGATTTGCCGGTCCCGCACTCACGGGAAGAGAGAGAGGGGGAAGTAGAGAGAGAGGGAAGAGGAGAGAGAGAAGGAGAGGGAGAGAGGGAAGAGGAGAAGGAGAGAGAGAGAGAGGGAAGAGAGAGAGAGAGAGAGAAATTTTTTGAGCTTCAGGCCTGCCTGCAGCGGGCCTGGAGAGCAGCCCCGAGTCCCCCCTGTGCGAGGGTGAGGAGGAGGGGGGACGGCGGCGGTTAGGGGATCACTTAATTTCCTACTGTTGCTAATCACAATTTAAAACTCAAATAAATTGTTATTTAATTCCCTAACACATAATTCAAATATTTACCTTAGTTCCCTAACACACAGAAAGTGTGGGAAAAAAATCGTGAAGAATCAAGATGGCGGCCACTCACCTTGGTTCAGAATGATAAGGCCCGGCCACACACGTACCGATTGGTCGACCGTCAGGTCACCGAAGCGTAGGATTGGTCAATCGTCAAGTCACTCAACACTCAACTGTAGGAAGGGCCGGCAGCGATTGGTCGACCGTCGGTCAACTGTCAGGTCGCTCGACCGCACGATTGGTCAACCTTCACGGCACTCAATGCTAATGAGCAAATGAGCGGAACTTTTCCCATTTAATGAGTGGAATTTTGAACGTTTTTTGGATACTGCGGGCGGAATTTTTGTCCGGCCGAAACGTAAAAATGCCTATGACCGGTCCGTAATCGCAAGTTTTCTTTTGATGTGACGCGCGTGTAGGTACGCTCTATAACTTTCAAACGTATAGAGAACGGACAGACAGACAGACAGAAGAGGTATTTTTATATATATAGATTGCTCTTCTGTCTGTCTGTCTGTCCGTGCTCTATACACTCAAAAGTTATAGAGCGTACCTACACGCGTGTTACATAATAAGAATGCTTACGATTCCGGAACGGTCATAAGCGTATTTTCTTTTCGGTGAGACAAAAATTGTGCCGACGGTATCCAAAAAACGTTCAAAATTCCGCTCATTTGCGGTTCACCAATCCCACGGGGGAATTAGCATTGAGTGACTATGATGTCGAAGAGCTGCTATGATGTCAGAGCAGTTTTTGTGCTGTCATAAAGAAATCAATGCTTTCACTGTGCCCAGCCTACTCAGCTGGGGTGACTCGGGCCGGACCTCTTCCTCTCTTCTCTATCGCCTTCCCTCACTCTCTCCTTCACTCTCTCTCTCCTTCCCTCTCTCTCTCTCTCTCCTTCCCTCTCTCTCTCTCTCCTTCCCTCTCTGTCTCTCTCGCTCCTTCCCTCTCTCTCTGTCTCTCTCTCCTTCCCTCTCTCTCTCTGTCTCTCCTTCCCTCTCTCTCTCTGTCTCTCCTTCCCTCTCTCTCTCTCTGTCTCTCCTTCCCTCTCCCTCTCTGTCTCCTTCTCTCTCTCTCCTTCCCTCTCTCTCTCTCTTCTCCTCCCTTCTCTCTCTCTGTCTCTCTTCTCCTTCCCTCCCTGTCTCACTCTCTCCTTCCCTCTGTCTCACTCTCTCCTTCCCTCTCTCTCACTCTCTCCTTCCCTCTCTCTCTCTCTCTCTCTCCTTCCCTCTCTCCCTCTCTCCCTCTCTCTCCTTCCCTCTCTCTCTAGTTCCCTCTCTCTCTCTCTCTCTCCTTCCCTCACTCTCGCTCTCTCTCTCTTTCTCTCTCCTTCACTCTCTCTCTGTTTCTCTCCCATTCCCTCTCTCTCTCCTTCCCTCTCTCTCACTCTCCTTCCCTCTCTCTCTCCTTCCCTCTCTCTCTCTCTCTCCCTCCTTCCCTCTCTCTCTCTCTCTCTCTCCCTTTCTCTCTCCAAACGGGGTGATAACGAATTGCTAGCCCTCTCCCTCTCTCTCCCCCAATCTCTCTCTCTCTCCCCGTCTCCTTATCTCTCTCTCTGTCTCCCAGTCTCTCTCTCTCTGTCTCCCAATCCCTCTATCTCTTCCCCCAGTCTCCCTCTCTCTCTCTCTCCCCCAGTTTCTCTCTCTCTCCCCGTCTCTCTCTCTCTCTCCCCCTCAGTCTCTCTCTCTCTCTCTCTATCTCCCAGTCTCTCTCTCTCCCCCAGTCTCCCAGTCTCCCAGTCTCTCTCCTCCAGACTCTCTCTCCTCCAGTCTCTCTCTCCCAGTCTCTCTCTCTCCTCCAGTCTCTCCCTCCTCCAGTCTCTCTCTCTCTCCCCCCATTTTTCTCTCGCTCCCCGTCTCTCTATCTCTCTCTCTCTGTCTCCCAGTCTCTCTCTCTGTCTCTCCCCAGTCTCTCTCTCCATTCCCCGTCTCTCTCTCCTCCATCTCTCTCTCCCCAGTCTCTCTCTCTCTCCCCCAGTCTCTCTCTCTCTCTCTCCCCAGTCTCTCTCCTCTCCCTCCCCCAGTCTCTCTCTCCTCTCTCTCCCCCCAGTCTCTCTACTCTCTCTCTCTCTCTCTCTCCCATCTCTCTCTCTCTCCCTCAGTCTCTCTGTCTCCCCGAGTCGCTCTCTCTCTCTCCCCTCAGTCCCTCTCTCTATCTCTATCTCCCCAGTCTCTCTCCCTCTCCCCCAGTCTCTCCCTCTCCCCCCCAGTCTCTCTCTCCCCCGTCTCTCTCCCCCAGTCTCTCTCTCTCTCCCCGGTCTCTCTCCTCTCTCCCCAGTCTCTCTCCTCTCTCTCTCTCCCATCTCTCTCTCTCCTCAGTCTCTCTCTCTCCCCCCTCAGTCTCTCTCTCTCTCCCCCCAGTCTCTCTCTCTCTCTCTCGCCCATTCTCTCTCTCCCCAGTCTCTCTCTCTCTCCCCTCCAGTCTCTCTCTCCCCCAGTCTCTCTCGCCCCAGTCTCTCTCTCTCTCTCCCCCACTCTCTCCCTCTCCCCCCAGTCTCTCTCTCTCTCTCTCTCTCCCCCACTATCACCCTCTCTATCCACTCTCTGCCTCTCCCCCCAAGTCTCTCACTCTCTCTCTCTCTCCCCATCTCTCTCTCTCCCATCAGTCTCTCTCTCTCTCCCCCCCCACCCCCCACCCCGGTCTCTCCCTCTCCCCCCCAAGTCTCTCTCTCGCTCTCTCTCTCTCTCTCTCTCCCCAGTCTCTCTCTCTCTTCCCAGTCTCTCTCTCCCTTCCCCCGTCTCTCTCTCTGCCCCTCAGTCTCTCTCTCTCTCTATCTATCTATCTCCCCATTCTCTCTCTCTCCCCATGTCTCTACTCTCTCTCCCCCGTCTCTCTCTCTCCCCAGTCTCTCTCTCTCCCACTCAGTCGCTCTCTCTCTCCCCCCTCAGTCGCTCTCTCTCTCCCCCCTCAGTCTCTCTCTATCTCCCCAGTCTCTCTCTCTCCCCCATCTCTCCCTCTCCCCGTCTCTCTCTCTCTCTCTCCCCCCTCAGTCGCTCTCTCTCTCCATCAGTCTCTCTCCTCCCACCCCCCTCTCTCTCCTCCCACCCCCCCTCTCTCTCCTCCCACCCCCCCTCTCCTCCCACCCCAACACTCTCTCCTCCCCCCTCTCTTCTCTCCCCCCCTCTCTTCACCCCATCTCTTCCCCCTCTCTCTCTCCTCCCCCCTCCCTCTCTCCTCCTCCCTCTCCTCCACCCCTCTCTCTCTCCTCCCCCCTCTCTCTCTCCTTCCCCCTTTCTCTCTCTCTCCTTCCCCCTCTCTCTTTGCCTCTCTCTCTCCTTCCCACACAGACAGACAAACTCATGTATATATATAAAAATTATTTGTACTTTTTTCATAACAACCTGCCCTCAAAAAACCCTCGGCACCGCCGGGCACTCTAGCTAGTATATAAGTTTCTAGTTTTATCAATGAAGAACAAACAACAGAAAGTTATTTTCAATCAAATTTCACCCCAGGACTGAGATACCCATGAGATCTCACACTGACCATCAACTGTCCCTCACCATCTGCACTCTGTTCAACAGCTCAATCTGCAGGAGGAGGACGAGGGTCCCAAATGTTGCAGGTGCCCGCGTGAACTGCAGCCTTAAACTTTCCCGGGCTTACGGCGTTCTGTAGCTGGGAAATAACAGTTAATGTTCAACATAGAGATCAGTCTGTGAGGAGGGAGGGGAAGGGTGAGAGTGAGCCGGACATCCCGAGAATCTGTGTTAATCAAAGTAAAATGGAGCACAACCTGCAGGGACACAGAACGAAGCCAGGTTTACAGAATCGCTAAATTCCAGCTTTAAATTTGCAGCTTGTCTATTGGACGAAGTGAAGCTGAGATTGTTGCTGCATTCTGTTACCTGAGCACCAACTGTTAGTCTAGAATAGGGAGGACTGTCTGTGAGCAGTGAGTTAGAGGGGAGGCTGGGGTTCGAGACAGGTGGGAACCTGGTTTAGAGAGGGACGAAAGTTTCCAGCCTGCATTTGGTGGATTTTCTACCAGGGGTTATTGGTGATTCTGGGGAACAAGCCGCTGTGTAATATTAACTGTACTTTATATTAACATGAAACATCTTTCTCTCACTCCTTCGCAGACTCTGCACTCACTGACCCATGTGAACATCACACAGTCCTGGAGGACACTTGGAGGAGCACGGATTGTATTGAGACTCAGTGCACCGGTCATCAGAATTGGAAGTCAGATGAGCATCTCACCCAAGGGTGGTACAGATTTAAAAGGTAACATGAGGGGAAATTACAGATAAACTCGTCGATAACCGAGGAGTAAATGTACAAAATACAGCAAAGCTTGCGAGTAAGAATGTGTACTGCAGGGAGACCGAGAACATCAGTCAGTACAATGGGGCATGGAGTTTATACAGGGGAAGGAGAAAAACTGCAGTTTGCAGAGAGAAAGAGGGAGATTAAAGGGAGATACCCAGGATAGAGTGGAATGTAGAACGGGTCTGAGTATTAACAGTTACTAATCTCCAAGCTCCTGCTTTAGCCCTAAACAGCTATTTAACCCCGAACCCTAACTTCAAGGGCAAAAAGACGGTGTGACCTTTCCCAGTCAGTCAGTTCCCAGTCGTTGTGTCAGTTAATAAGAGCCATCAGTTCAGGGTCTGACTCTGTGATTGTTGTTCCAGTTCTGGTGGATGGGAGATTCCCGAGACTCGGGTTCCAAAGCATCGCTGCTCCACACACGCCCCGGGCTGGTTAAAGGGTAATTTCAGACTTTATAATCTCAGATTTACATTCACTGTCCAGCACTGTTCAGTCGGTTGTATTATTCAATATTTATAAACCACATTTCAGGTTCTCATCCCACCGTGGGACAGGGAGAAGTGGAGAGGACAGTTTGTTTTACCAAGGATGGAAATCGCCGCTACGGGACCCTGGAGATAAAGATCAAAAACTGCACCGGTTACTTCGTTTATGAGTTGAAGCCAACACTCGGGTGGGACGCTGCTTATTGCACAGGTACATGGGGGGGGGGACAAAGGTCAGGAACTCGGGGGGTGAAAATATCAGGAACTCGGGGGCGCAAAGTTCAGGAACTCGGGGGAAAAAGGTCAGGAACTCGGGGGAAAAATGTCAGGAATTCGGGGGAAATGTCAGGAACTCGGGGGGTGAAAGGTCACAATTCGGGGGAAATGTCAGAAACACTGGGGGGCAACGGTCAGAATCTTGGGGGGCAAATATGTGGAACTTGGTGGTGGGGTAAAGGTCACTAACCTGTGGGGGGCAAAGGTCAGGAAATGGGGGGGTGCAAATTTCTGAAGCTCTGGGAGCAAATTTCTGGAAATCGAGCGGGAAAGGTCAGGAACTCAGGGGTCAGAAATCAGAAACTTGGTGTGGGGGCAAAGGTCCGAAATTAGGAGGGTCAATGTTCAGGATAATAGGAGAGGGGGCAACATTCAGGAACGCAGTGGGGGGCAAAGTTCAGGAGCTCGGGGGGGTGGCAAAGGTCAGTAACTCGGGGTTGGGATCAACGGTCAGGATTATGGTGGGGGGAAAAGTTCAGGATCTCGAGGGGCAAAGGCCAGGCACACGCAGGGGGGGGAAAGTACAGGAATCTGGGGGGAGAGAAGGTGAGGAACTCGTTGGGGAAAGTCAGGAACAGCCGGAGGTGTAAAAGGAAGGAACTCGGGGGAGAGGTCAAATATTCGGGGGGAGTGAAGGTCAGGAATGCGAGGAGTGAAAGGTCAGGCACTTGGGGGTGAAAGGTCAGGAACTCGTTGGGGCGGGGGGGAAAGCCAGGAACTCAGGGCGGTGGTGGAAGGTCAGGAACTCAGGAATGTAAGGTCAGGAAATCAGGATCCAAAGATCAGGATCTCAGGGTGGCGAATACCAGGAACATGGGGCGGTGGGTGGGTGGGTAAAGATCAGGGTCTCGGGGGGCAAAGATAAGGACTCGGGGGCGGTAAAAGTTCAGGAACTCGTGGGTGCAAATGTCAGGAACTCTGGGAGGCAAAGGTCAACAACTCGGAGGGGTAAATATCAGTAACTCGGGGCGGGGGCGCAGGTCAAGAACTACAGGGGGTGAGATGGTCAGGAAATCAGAGTTGGGGAGAGAAAGTCAGGAAGTCAGTGCGGGGGACTGTGTAGGAATGAAGCTCAAGTATTCGAGTGGGAGTAATGAAGGCCAGGTACTCGGGGGTTGAGGTGGAGTGATGGCCAATAGATCCTCCCTGAGATGCGGTGGTCAGAACTCAAGACAGTACTGCAGTTGGGGACTTACTGGAAGAGTGGTTGTGTAACCAGGACAAGGGACACTGTGAGGCCACTGATCAGATATCAATATCCCAGAAGCTGACTGCTGCTCACCCAATAACATTGTGACAGTAAAGGGACTGCGATGGTCTCTGTATTTAAATTGAATGTCTAGAATCACCAAGCGTCTGCTTGGCGAAGGCTTAGTGGAATCTTTACACGGGAGTGTGTTACTCTCCTCCCAGCAATCTATCTGGTGAAGTAGGGATAAATGGGACAATTTCGGGATGGCTGCATGTAACTAGTGGAGTGCCTCAAGGATCAGTGCTTGGGCCTCAGCTATTTACAATCTATATCAATGACTTAGATGTGGGGGCTGAGTGGAATGTATCCATGTTTGTTGATGATACAAAGTGGGAAAGTAATTCATTGAGTCATAACGGCTCAGAAGGAGACCTTTCAGCACATCGAGTCCGTGCCGGCTCTCTGTAGAGCAAACAAGTTATTCCCATTACCCCGCTCTATCCCTGTAGCCCTGCAAGTTTATTTCCCTCAAGTGCCTATCCAGTCTCCCCTTTAAAACTTTGACTGTCTCCGCTTCCAACAATTCCGTTGGCAGCGAGATCCTGGTCCTCACCACTCGCTGCGTAAAAAAGCTTTTCCTCACATCCCCCCCGTATCTCTTGCCCCTCTTGGCGGTGCAGACACGATGGGCCGAAGGGCCTCTTTCTGTGCTGTAAAACTCTATGACTCTAAAACTCTAAATCTTAAATCTGTGTCTCCTAGTCCTTGTACCATCAACTAGTGGGAACAGCCTTTCCCCGTATAGCCTATCCAAACCCATCATAATCTTGTTCACCTCTGTCAACTCACCAGTCAACTTCCTTTGCTCTAATGAAAATAATTCCAGCTTCTCCAACCTGTCCTTGCAGCTAAGATCCCCCATCCCCGGAACTATTCTGGTAAATCGCCTCTGCATCTTCTCAAGGGCCTTCATATCCTTTCTAAATTGTGGTGACCAGAACTGGATGCATTATTCCAGTTGTGGCCTAAACAGTGCTTTATTAAGCTTCCGCATAACGTCTATACTTTTGTACTCAATACCTCTATTTATGAAGCCCAAGATCCTATATGCTTTGTTAACCACTCTCTCAATATGTCCTTACCTTCAGGGACCTATGCACTTTAACTCCCAGGTCCCTCTGTCCCTGCAGGCTGTTTAAAACTGTGACATTAAGTGTATATTGCCTCTCCCTGTTCCTTCTGCCAACAGGCTTCACCTCACACTTCTCTGTATTAAATTCCATCTGCCACGTGTCTGCCCATTCTGTTAGCCTTTCTATGGCCTGTTGCCGTTGATAGGTGTCATCATCACTGTTTGCCACACCCCCAAATTTAGTGTCATCGACAAATTTAGATATTCTACTGTGTATTCCAGTATCCAGGTCATTTATATATATAAAAAAGCAGTGGCCGCAGCACTGACTCTTGAGGAACAGCACTGCCTACCATCCTCCAGTCTGAAAAACAGGCATTTACCTCAACTCACAGTTTTCTGTCCTTAATCCAATTCCTTATAATACAAGTTGCACTGACCCACCTATTCCATGTGCCTCAATTTTGTTAACCAGCCTTCTATGTGGTGCTTAGTCAAACACCTTCCGAAAATCCATTTAGACAACATTCATTTCATTCCCTTGATCAAACCTCTCTGTTACATTTCATAAAATTAAATTAGATTAGTCAAACAGGAACTGCTTTTTACAAATCCGTGTTGGCTTTCCTTAATTCACTTAAACATTGCCAAGTGCCGTTAACTTTTTCCTTGATTATTGTTTCTAAAACTTTACACAACAACGATGTTAAACTGACTGGCCTTAATTACTAACATTATCCTAACACCTTTTCTTGAACAATGGCGTCACCGTTGCCACATTTCAATCCTCGGGCACCTGCCCCGCATCTAGGGAAGATTGGAAAATTATGCAAAGCCCTTCCGCAATATCTTCCCCCAATTCTCTTAGCAACCTGGGATGCAAGCCATCTGTACCAAGCGACTTGTCCACTCTAAGTATGGCCAGGCTTTCTAGTACACCCTGTCTAACATTTTTTACCCCTTCCAATGCTTCTACCGTTTCCACTTCTACCGATATTCTGTCAGCATCCACCTCCTTAGTGAACACCGATATAAAGTACTCATTGAGTATTCTAGCCTTGCCCTGCGCCTCTAAGCATATATCACCATCGTTGTCTCTAATAGACACCACCCCGCCTCTTACACTCGCTTAATTTTTACATCCTGGTAGAAGATTTTTCAGTTCCCTTATATGTTAACCGCCATTCTACTCTCATGCTCACTCTTTGCCAATCTTATTTTAATCTTCCCATCCCCTCTCAACTTAATTTTAGCAGTGAGGAGGACGCAAGGAGGCTGCAAAGGGATATAGACTGATTAAGTGATTGAGCAAGTAGGTGGCAGATGGAGTAGATTGTGGGTAAGTGTGAAATTATCCCCTTTGATAGGAAGAATAGAAAAACAGCACATTTTTTTGAAAGGTGAGAGTTTAATAAATGTTGGTATTCAGAGAGATTTGGTGGCCCTTGTACATGAATTGATGAAAGTTGACCTGCACGTACAGGAAGCAATTAGAAAGGGATGGTAGCCTTTATTGCAAGCGGTTTGGAGTATAAGAGGAAGGAAGTCTTGCAACAAATATATAGGGCTTTGGTGAGCCCACACCTGTATCGCGCACAGTTTTGGTCTCCTTATCTAAGGAACGATATACTTGCCTTTGAGGGGGTGTAACAAATGTTCTCTAGATTGATTCCGGTGAAGATCGTGTTGTCCAATGAGGAGAAATTAAGTGGAATGTGCCCATATTATCTAATGTTTGGAAGAATGAGAGGTGCTCTCATTGACATTCTTAAAGGGCCTGACAGGGTAGATGATGAGAGGCTGCTTTACCCTGGATGGAGAGTATAAAGCTGGGGGTCATATTCTCAGGTTAAGGGCTCGACCATTTAGGACTGTGATGAGGAGAAATCTCTTCACTCTGAGGGTTGTAAATCTTTGGAATTCTCTACACCAGAGGATTGTGGATCCTCAGTTGATGAGTATATTCAAGACTGAGATTGATAGATATTTGGGCAGCAATGGAAACAAGAGATATGGAGATAGGGCGGGAAGGTGGTGTTGAGGTAGAAGATCAGCCATGATCTTATTGAGGAGCAGGCTCGAGGGGCAGAATGGTCCACTCCTGTTCCTACTTCCTATGTTTTTATGCCCATTAAAGTTCCAGTAAACACAGACCATTCCCCAATACTGACCATAACATGCTCAGACACTCCCCAGTTCCAATCTCCCAAACCCTTCATGGTCGGCAGCTGAAGACAAGTTATATTACAGCAGCAAAGGCCAGCTGGTTACCATGGGCCATGTAGAGATGTTTAATTATTTGTTTATCTCAGATAATTTCACGAAGTGTCTTTAATTTTGACTAATTTAAATAGACTGGAAGCGCTGGCTGGTTCTCCTGAGAACAAAGAATGCTAAGAGGAGATTTGATAGAGGTGTTCAGAATCATGAAAGGTTTATATAGTTAAAATAAAGCCAAACTGTTTCCACTGGCTGAAGGGTCGATAACAAGAAGGCATAGGTTTAAGGTTACTAGGGAAATAACCAGAGGGGACATGAGATAAAGCTTTTTTACACAACGAGTGGTTAGAATTTGGAAAGCTCTGCCTGATAGGGTGGTGGAAGCAGATTCAATAGTAGTCTTCAAAAGGGAATTGGATAAATAATTGCAGGAGAATAAATGCTGGGTAATGGGGAAAGAGCGGGGGAGTGGGAATAACATGGATTGTCCTTCAAAAGAGCCGGTGCAGACTCGATGGGCCGAATGGTCTGCTTCAGTGCTGTACTATTCCATGATGCTATGACACTCAGTGTTTCAATCAGAATATATATCATACAATTTGTATAATATATAGTTAAAATATATTTGATATTCAGCTTCCAAATTATAATATATTCAGTATTAATATATCCAATATATATTCAAATATATATATAGCTTATCAATGAAGAATTACAATCGAAAGTTATACTTAATCAAATTTCACACCAGGACTGAGATACCCTATGATATCTCTGACTGACCATCGAGTGTCCCTCACTATCTGCACTCAGTGTTCACCTGGGGACTGAGATAACCCATGATATCTCTGATTGACCATCGAGAGTCCCTCACTATATGCACTCAGTGTTCACCTGGGGAATGAGATACACCATGATATCTCTCACTGACCATCGAGAGTCCCTCACTATCTGCACTCAGTGTTCACATGGGGAATGAGATACCCCATGATATCTCTCACTGACCATCGAGTGTCCCTCACCATCTGCACTCAGTGTTCACCTGGGGCCCGAGATATCCTATGATATCTCTCACTGACCATCGAGTGTCCCTCACCTTCTGCACTCAGTGTTCACCTGGGGCCCGAGATATCCTATGATATCTCTCACTGACCATCGAGTGTCCCTCACCATCTGCACTCAGTGTTCACCTGGGGACTGAGGTACCCCATGATATCTCTCACTGACCATCGAGAGTCCCTCACCATCTGCACTCAGTGTTCACCTGGGGACTGAGATGCCCCATGGTATCTCTAACTGACCATCGTGTGTCCCTCACCATCTGCACTCAGTATTCACCTGGGGACTGAGATACCCCGTGATATCTCTCACTGACCATCGAGAGTCCCTCACCATCGGCACTCAGTGTTCACCTGGGGACTGAGATACCCCATGATATCTCTCACTGACCATCGAGTGTCCATCACCATCTGCACTCAGTGTTCACCTGGGGACTGAGATACCCCATGATATCTCTCACTGACCATCGAGTGTCCCTCACCATCTGCACTCAGTGTTCACCTGGGGACTGAGATACCCCTTGATATCTCTCACTGACCATCGAGTGTCCATCACCATCTGCACTCAGTGTTCACCTGGGGACTGAGATACCCCATGATATCTCTCACTGACCATCGAGTGTCCCTCACCATCTGCACTCAGTATTCTCATGTGGACTGAGATACACCATGATATCTCTCACTTACCATCGAGAGTCCCTCACCATCTGCACTCAGTGTTCACCTGAGGACTGAGATACCCCATGATATCTCTCACTGACCATCGAGTGTCCCTCACCATCTGCACTCAGTATTCTCATGTGGACTGAGATACCCCATGATATCTCTCACTGACCATCGAGAGTCCCTCACCATCTGCACTCAGTGTTCACCTGAGGACTGAGATACCCCATGATATCTCTCACTGACCATCGAGAGTCCCTCACCATCTGCACTCAGTGTTCACCTGGGGACTAAAATACCCCATGATATCTCTCACTGATCATCGAGAGTCCCTCACCATCTGTACTCAGTGTTCACCTGGGGACTGAGATACCCCATGATATCTCTCACTGACCATCGAAAGTCCCTCACCATCTGCACTCAGTGTTCACCTGGGGACTGAGATACCCCATGATATCTCTCACTGACCATCGAGAGTCCCTCACCATCTGCACTCAGTGTTCACCTGGGGACTAAAATACCCCATGATATCTCTCACTGATCATCGAGAGTCCCTCACCATCTGCACTCAGTGTTCACCTGGGGACTGAGATACCCCATGATATCCCTCACTGACCATCGAGAGTCCCTCACCATCTGCACTCAGTGTTCATCTGGGGACTGAGATACCCCATGATATATCTCACTGACCATCGAGTGTCCCTCACCAACTGCACTCAGTGTTCACCTGGGGACTGAGATACCCCATGATATATTTCACTGACCATCGAGTGTCCCTCACCAACTGCACTCAGTGTTCACCTGGCTACTGAGATACCCCATGATATCTCTCACTGACCAGCGAGTGTCCCTCACCATCTTCACTCAGTGTTCACCTGGGGACTGAGATTCTCCGTGATATCTCTCACTGACCATCGAGAGTCCCTCACCATCTGCACTCAGTGTTCACTTGGGGAATGAGTTACGCCGTGATATCTCTCATTGACCATCGAATGTCCCTCGCCATCTTCAATCAGTATTCTCCTGCGGACTGAGATACCCCATGATATCTCTCATTGACCATCGAGTGTCCCTCACCATATGCAATCAGTATTCACCTGCGGACTAAGATACCCCATGATATCTCTCACTGACCATCGAGTGTCCCACACCATCTGCACTCTGTTCAAAAGCTCAATCTGCAGGTGCAGGAGAAGGTTCCCAAATTTTGGAGGTGCCCGCGGGGACTGCAGCCTGAAACTTACTCGGGCAAAGGCGTTCTGAAGCTGGGACGTAACAGTTAATGCAGAACAGAGAGATCAGTCTGTGAGGACGGAGGGAGAATGTGAGAGTCAGCCGGACATCCTCCGTCTCTGTATTACTAGAAGTAAAATGTAGCACAACTCTTAGAGCTACAGAACAAAGCCTGCTTTGCAGATTCGCTAAATTCCAGCTTTGAATGTGCAGCTTTTCTATTGGACGAAGTGAAGCTGAGGTTATTGCTGCATTCTGTTACATGAGAGGTTAGTGTTAATCTAGAATAGGAAGGACTGTCTGTGAGCAATCAGTTATAGGGGAGGCTGGGCAGGGAGACAGATAGAAACCTGGTTTAGAGAAGGAGGCAAGTTTCCAGCTTTTATCTGGGGTATTTTCTACCAGAGCGGAGAGTGAGACTGGGGTTATTGGTGTTTCGGGTGTAACAAGCCGCTGTGTAGCATTGACTGTACTTTATATTAATATTAAACATCTTTCTGTCACTCAGTCGCAGACTCTTCATTCACTGACCCGTGTGAAAAGCACACAGTCCTGGAGCAGCCCTGGAGGAGCACGGGCTGTATTGAGACTCAGTGCTCTGACAGAGTGAAGTGTGATTGGGATGTTGCCTACGGATGGTACAGATTTAAAAGGTAACGTGAGGAGGGAAATTACAGATGAACAGATGATCGATAATTAAATATACAAAAGCGAACAAAGCTTGAGAGTAGGAACGAAAACTACAGGGAGAACGGGATCATCATTCAGAACAATGGAACAGGGAGTGGATAAAGGGAAAGGGGAACAACAGAACTCTACAGAGAGAAATAGGGAGTAAAGGGAGATACCCGGGATAGAGGAGAATATAGAACCGGGACAGGGATTAAAGGGAGATACCTGGAACAGTGGGGAATATAGAACGGGGACAGGGAGTAAAGGGTGATACCTGGGATAGAGAGGGATATAGAACGGGTACAGAGAGTTAAAGGTGATACCCGGGATAGAGGGGAATATAGAATGGGTACAGAGAGTATAGGGAGATACCCGGGATAGAGGGGAATATAGAACGGGTACAGAGAGTAAAAGGTGATACTCGGGATAGAGGGGAATATAGAATGGTGACAGAGAGTAAAGGGAGATACCCGGGATAGAGGGGAATATAGAACGGAGACAGAGAGTAAAGGGAGATACCCAGGATAGAGGGGAATATAGAACGGGGACAGAGAGTAAAGGGTGATATCCGGGATAGAGGGGAATATAGAACGAGGACAGAGAGTAAAGGGAGATACCCAGGATAGAGGTGAATATAGAACGGGGACAGAGAGTATAGAGAGATACCCGGGATAGAGGGGAATATAGAACGGGGACAGAGAGTAACGGGAGAAACCAGGGATAGAGGGGAATATAGAACGGGGTCAGAGAGTAAAGGGTGATACCCGGGATAGAGGGGAATATTGAACAGGGACAGAGAGTAAAGGGAGATACACGGGATAGAGGGGAATATAGAACGGGGACAGTGAGTAAAGGGAGATACCCGGGATAGAGGGGAATATAGAACGGGGACAGAGAGTAAAGGAAGATACCCGGGATAGAGGGGAATATAGAATGGGGACAGAGAGTAAAGGGTGATACCCGGGATAGAGGGGAATATAATACGGGGACAGAGAGTAAAGGGCGATACCTGGGATAGAGCGGAATAAAGAATGGGGACAGAGAGTAAAGAGAGATACCCGGGATATAGGGGTACATAGAACGTGGACAGAGAGTAAAGGGTGAAACCTGGGATAGAGGGGAGTATAGAACGGGGACAGAGAGTAAAGGGTGATACCAGCGATAGAGGGGAATATAGAACGGGGACAGAGAGTAAAGGGAGATACCCGGGATAGAGGGGAATATAGAACGGGGACAGAGAGCAAAGGGAGATACCCGGGAGAGAGGGTAATATAGAACGGGGACAGAGAGTATAGGGAGACACCCGGGATAGAGGGGAATATAGAACGGGGACAGAGAGTAAAGGGAGATACCCGGGATAGAGAGGAATATAGAACGGGGACAGAGAGTAAAGGGAGATACCCGGGACAGTGAGGAATATAGAACAGGGACAGAGAGTAAAGGGTGATACCCGGGATAGAGGGGAATATAGAACGGGGACATAGAGTAAAGTGAGATACACGGGAAAGAGGGAACATAGAATGGAGACAGAGAGTAAAGGGAGATACCCGGGATAGAGGGAATAAAGAACGGGGATAGAGAGTAAAGGGAGATACCCGGGATAGAGGGAATATAGAACGGGGATAGAGAGTAAAGGGAGATACCAGGGATAGAGGGGAATATAGAACGGGGACAGAGAGTAAAGGGAGATACCCGGGTTAGAGGGCAATATGGAACGGGGACAGAGAGTAAAGGGAGACACCCGGGATAGAGGGGAATATAGAACGGGGACAGAGAGTAAAGGGAGATACCCGGGATAGAGAGGAATATAGAACAGGGACAGAGAGTAAAGGGTGATATCCTGGATAGAGGGGAATATAGAACGGGGACAGAGAGTAAAGGGAGATACCCGGGATAGAGGGGAATATAGAACGTGGACAGAGAGTAAAGGGTGATACCTGGGATAGAGGGGGATATCGAACGGGGACAGAGAGTAATGGGTGATACCGGGGATAGAGGGGAGTATAGAACGGGGACAGAGAGTAAAGGGAGATACCCTGGATAGAGGGGAATATAGAACGGGGGCAGAGAGTAAAGGGAGATGCCCGGGATAGAGGGGAATATAGAACGGGGACAGAGAGTAAAGGGAGATACCCAGGATAGAGGGAAATATAGAACGGTGACAGAGAGTGAAGGGTGATACCCGGGATAGAGGGGGATATAGAACGGGGACAGAGAGTAAAGGGAGATACCCTGGATAGAGGGGAATATAGAACGGGGACAGAGAGTAAAGGGTGATACCCGGGATAGAGGGGCATATAGAACGGGGACAGAGAGTAAAGGGGGATACCCGGGCTAGAGGGGAATATAGAACGGGGACAGAGAGTAAAGGGCGATACCTGGGATAGAGCGCAATAAAGAATGGGGACAGAGAGTAAAGGGAGATACCCAGGATAGAGGGGAATACAGATCGTGGACAGAGAGTAAAGGGAGATACCCGGGATAGAGGGGAATATAGAACGGGGACAGAGAGTAAAGAGAGATACCCTGGATAGAGGGTAATATTGAACGGGGACAGAGAGTAAAGGGAGATCCCCGGGATAGAGGGGAATATAGAACGGGGACAGAGCATAAAGGGAGATTCCCGGGATAGAGGGGTATATAGAACGGGGACAGAGAGTAAAGGGAGATACCCGGGATAGAGGGGAATTTAGAACGGGGACAGAGAGTAAAGGGAGATACCCGGGATAGAGGGGAATATAGAACGGGGACAGAGAGTAAAGGGAGATACCCGGGATAGAGTGGAATATAGAACGGGGACAGAGAGTAAAGGGAGATACGCGGGATAGAGGGGAATATAGAACGGGGACAGAGAGTAAAGGGAGATACCCGGGATAGAGGGGAATATAGAACGGGGACAGAGAGTAAAGCGAGATATCCGGGATAGAGGGGAATATAGAACGGGGATAGAGAGTAAACGGAGATACCCGGGATAGAGGGGAATATAGAACGGGGACAGAGAGTAAAGGGAGATACCCGGGATAGAGAGGATATAGAACGGGAACTGAGAGTAAAGGGGGATACCCGGGCTAAGAACATAAGAACATAAGAAATAGGAGCAGGAGTAGGCCAATCGGCCCCTCGAGCCTGCTCCACCATTCAATAAGATCATGGCTGATCTGATCCTAACCTCAAATCTTCTGTCACTCTGCATCCACCCGAACCCATGTGATCTCCCGGGAGAGGCGAAAAACCAGATAAAGACCCAATGGCCAATTTGGGAGAAAAAAATCTGGGAAATTCCTCTCTGACCCATCTAGGCGATCGAAATTCTTCCAGGAGATCACTCTGTCCCTATATTTTCTACAGTACTTACCTTCTGTAAAGGCGATCTCCACCCCAGCCAGGAACAGGAATAAAACCATCTCCTGAAATCTAACAGAATTAGAACACAGTAGGAGCAGAACAAGGCTACACGGCCCCTGGGCCCGCTCCACTACCCACAGGGCCATGACCATTCCGAACCCAGACTCATGTCCAATTTCCTGCCCGCTCCCCGTAACCCTTTATTCCCTTTACTTCTAGGAAACTATCTATTTCTGTTTTAAATTTATTTAATGATGTAGCTTCCACAGCTTTCTGGGGCAGCAAATTCCACAAACCTACCACCCTCTGAGTGAAGAAGTTTCTCCTCATCTCAGTTTTGAATGAGCAGCCCCTTATTTTAAGATTATGCCCCCTAGTTCTAGTTTCACCCATCATTGGGAACATCCTCACCGCATCCACCCGATCAAGCCCCTTCACAATCTTATATGTTTCAATAAGATCGCCTCTCATTATTCTGAACTCCAATGAGTAGAGTCCCAATCTACTCAACCTCTCCTCATATGACCACCCCCTCATCCCCGGGATTAACCGAGTGAACCTTCTTTGTACTGACTCGAGAGCAAGTATGTCTTTTCTTAAGTATGGACACCAAAACTGTATGCAGTATTCCAGGTGCGGCCTCACCAATACCTTGTACAACTGCAGCAATACCTCCCTGTTTTTATATTCCAACCCCCTAGCAATAAAAGCCAACATTCCATTGGCCTTCTTGATCACTTGCTGCACCTGCATACTAACTTTTTGAGTTTCGTGCACCAGGATCCCCAGATCCCTTTGTACTACAGTACTTTCCAGTTTCTTGCCATTAAGATAATAACTTGCTCTGTGATTTTTCCTGCCAAAGTGCATAACTTCACACTTTCCAGTATTGTATTCCATCTGCCAAATCTCTGCCCACTTACTTAGCCTGTCTATGTCCCTTTGCAGGTTTTTTATGTCCTCCTCACTCACTACTTTCCATCCCATCTTTGTATCATCTGCAAACTTTGATATGTTACACTCGGTCCCCTCCTCCAAATCGTTAATATAGATAGTAAAGAGTTGGGGACCCAGCACTGACCCCTGCGGAACACCACTAGTTACTGGTTGCCAATCTGAGAACGAACCATTTATCCCAACTCTCTGCTTTCTGTTAGAGAGCCAATCCTCCACCCATGCCAGAATATTACCCCCAATCCCGTGATTTTTTATCTTGAGCAATAATCTTTTGTGTGGCACCTTGTCAAATGCCTTTTGGAAGTCTAAATACACTACGTCCACTGGTTCCCCTTTATCCACCCTGTATGTTACTTCCTCAAAAAACTCAAGCAAATTTGTTAAACATGACTTCCCCTTCATGAAACCATGCTGAGTTTGCCCTATTAAATTGTGTTTATCCAAATGTCCCGTTATGTCTCCTTAATAATGGACTCTAACATTTTACCAACCACAGATGTTAGGCTAACAGGTCTATAGTTTCCAGCCTTCTGCCTACTACCCTTTTTAAATAATGGTGTTACGTTAGCAGTTTTCCAATCTGCCGGGACCTTTGCTGAGTCCAGTGAGTTTTGGAAAATTATTACCAATGCATCCACAATCCCTACCGCTACTTCCCTCAAGACCCTGGGATGCAAGCCATCAGGTCCAGGGGATTTATCCGCCTTGAGTCCCATTATTTTACCAAGTACCACTTCCTTAGTGATTTTAATTGTATTTAGTTCCTCCCCCCCTAGAGCCCCCTGTTTGTCCAGTGTTGGGATATTCTTAGTGTCCTCTACTGTAAAGACTGATACAAAATAATTGTTCAGTGTTTTTGCCATCTCCATGTTTCCCACCATTAATTTCCCGGTCTCATCCTCTAAGGGACCAACATTTACTTTAGCCACCCTTTTTCTTTTTATATAACTATAGAAACTTTTACTGTCTGTTTTTATATTTTTTGCTAATTTACTTTCATAATCTATCTTCCCTTTCTTAATCAATCTTTTTGTTATTTTTTGCTGTCTTTTAAAGACTTCCCAATCTTCCATCCTCCCACTAGATTTGGCTACCTTATATGCCCTTGTTTTTAGTCGGATACTATCCTTAATTACTTTACTTAGCCACGGATGGCTATCTTTTCTTTTACACCCTTTTTTCCTCAGTGGAATATATATTTTTTGGAAGTTGTAAAATAACTCCTTAAATGTACACCACTGGTCATGTACCGTCTTACCCTTTAATCTATTTTCCCAGTCCACTCTCATTAATTCCGCTCTCATACCTTCATAGTCTCCTTTATTCAAGCTCAGCACGCTTGTTTGAGATCCAACCTTCTCACCCTCTAATTGAATATGGAACTCAACCATGTTATGGTCACTCATTCCAAGGGGATCCTTTACTAGGACATTTTTAATTAATCCTGTCTCATGACACAGGACCAAATCTAAGGTTGCTTGCCCCCTGGTCGGTTCAGTTACATACTGCTCAAGAAACCCATCCCTAATACACTCAATGAACTCTTCCTCAAGGCTGCTCTGCCCAATTTGATTTGTCCAGTTAATATGATAATTAAAATCCCCCATAATTATCGCTGTTCCCTTATTACAAGCCTCAACTATTTCCTGATTAATACTCCGTCCAACAGAGTTGCAACTGTTCGGAGGCCTATAGACTACACCCACGAGTGTTTTTTTCCCCTTATTATTCCTTACCTCCACCCAAACTGTTTCACTATCGTGCTCCTTTGACCCAATATCATTTCTCTGTATTATAGTGATTCCTTCCTTTATTAACATAGCCACCCCACCTCCTCTCCCTTCCTGCCTGTCCTTCCTGATTGTTAAATAACCTGGTATGTTTAATTCCCAGTCATGGTCACCCTGCAGCCATGTTTCTGTAATGGCCACAAGATCATACCCATATGTCATTATTTGTGCCGTTAACTCATTCATTTTGTTACGAATGCTACGTGCATTCAGATAAAGAACTTTCAAATATGTTTTGTAACACTTAGTTTCTGTTTTTTCCCTTTTTAGTACTTTACTTTTTACTCCATACCGTCTGTCCCTTCCTGACACATTCTGTTTTTTAATTCCCCCACTGCTACCTAAGTCTATGACCTTCTCTGTTGTCATTTCTATGATTTGCTCTCTAGAAACCTCCCCCCCACTAATTAGTTTAAAGCCCTCTCTACAGCCCTAGTTATATGATTCGCCAGGACTCTAGTCCCAGCACTGGCCAAGTGGAGTCCGTCCCAACAGAACAGCTCCCTCCTGTCCCAGTACTGGTGCCAGTGTCCCAAGAAGCAAAACCCATTTCTCCCACACCAGTCTTTGAGCCACGCATTTAACTCTTTAATTTTATTTATCCTAGCCAAATTCGCTCGTGGCTCAGGTAATAACCCAGAGATTATTACCCTTGAGGTTCTGTTTTTTAATTTGGCCCCTAGCTGCTCATACTCCTTTAACAGAACCGTCTTCCTTGTCCTATCGACGTCGTTTGTACCAACATGGACCACAACAACTGGATCCTCCCCCTCCCACTGCAAGTTTCTTTCCAGCCCAGAAGAGATGTCCTTAACTCTGGCACCAGGCAGGCAACACAGCCTTCGGGACTCCCGCTCTTGACTGCAGAGAACCCTATCTATCCCCCTAATAATACTATCCCCTACCACTACAACATTTCTTTTCACTCCCTCCACTTGAATGGCCCCCTGTACCACGGTGCTGTGGCCAGGTTGCTCATCCTCCCTGCAGTCCCTGCTCCCGCCCTCACAGGGAGTAAGAACCTCGATCCTGCTGGACAAGAACAAGGGCTGCGTCTCCTTCAACACTACATCCTGGATCCCTGTACCTTCCTCACTCGTAGTCACACCGTCCTGTCCCTGACCACGGACTACATCTGCAGTAATTAACTTCATAGGTGTGACCATCTCCTGAAACATAGAGTCCAGGAACTTCTCCCCCTCCCTGATGTGTCGCAGTGTCCGAAGCTCGGTCTCAAGCTCCATAACATGGAACTTGAGTTCCTCCAGCAGCAAACACTTGTCGCAGATGTAATCACCGTTAGCCTCAATGGGGTTCAACGGCTCCCACATCTTGCAACAGTAACACATCACCTGCTCCATTCTATATAATTAATTTAATTTCTTATTATTAGTTATGAAGACCCTGCCCGGATATATATGATAATATCACACAACTATTCAATAGGACTTACCAACTTAAAGGTATGAAAGAGAAGAGAAGGAAGAAAACCAACCAACCAGCTGATCACCAAACTCCTCCTTGAATACTATCTGTGGAGCCTGTTTGGTTGACTCGTCTCGCTGCTCCGCCTCCGCAGTGATGTCTAAGCCTGGGAGTGGGGAACAAAACAGAGCAAAAAACACACCCTCACCTCCCACTTATCCGAACTCTCCCACTTAGCAAAACTCCAACAGCACTCAATGCACAGATAGAGGGGAATATAGAACGTGGACAGAGAGTAAAGGGAGATACCCGGGATAGAGGAGAATATAGAAAGGGGACAGAGAGTAAAGGGAGATACCCAGGATAGAGGGGAATATAGAATGGGAACAGAGAGCAAAGGGAGATACCCGGGATACAGGGGAATATAGAATGGGGACAGAGAGTAAAGGGAGATACCCGGGATAGAGGGGAATATAGAACGGTGACAGAGAATAAAGGGAGATACCCGGGATAGAGGGGAATATAGAACGGGGACAGAGAGTAAAGGGAGATACCCGGGATAGAGGGGAATATAGAACGGGGACAGAGAGTAAAGGGAGATACCCGGGATAGAGGGGAATATAGAACGTGGACAGAGAGTAAAGGGTGATACCCGGGATAGAGGGGGATATAGAACGGGGACAGAGAGTAAAGGGTGATACCGGGGATAGAGGGGAATATAGAACGGGGACAGAGAGTAAAGGGAGATACCCGGGATAGAGGGGAATATAGAACGGGGAGAGAGAGTAAAGGGTGATACCCGGAATAGAGGGTAATATAGAACGGGGACAGAGAGTAAAGGGAGATGCCCGGGATAGAGGGATATATAGAACGGGGACAGAGAGCAAAGGGAGATACCTGGGTTAGAGGGGAATATAGAACAGGGACAGAGAGTAAAGGGAGATACCCGGGATAGAGGGGAATATAGAACGGGGACAGAGAGCAAAGGGAGATACCTGGGATAGAGGGGAATATAGAACGGGGACAGAGAGTAAAGGGAGATACCCGGGATAGAGGGGAATGTAGAACGGGGACAGAGAGTAAAGGGATATACCCGGGATAGAGGGGAATATAGAACGGGGACAGAGAGTAAAGGGAGATACCGGGATAGAGGGTAATACAGAATGGCGACAGTGAGTAAAGGGAGTTACCGGGATAGAGGGAATATAGAACGGGGACAGAGAGTAAAGGGAGATACCCGGGATAGAGGGGAATATAGAACGGGGACAGAGCATAAAAGGATATACCCGGGATAGAGGGGATTATAGACCGGGGACAGAGAGTAAAGTGAGATACACGGGATAGAGGGGAATATAGAACGGGGACAGAGAGTAAAGGGAGATACCCGGGATAGAGGGGAATATAGAACGGGGACAGAGAGTAAAGGGAGATACCCGGGATAGAGGGGAATATAGAACGGGGACAGAGAGTAAAGGGAGATACCCGGGATAGAGGGGAATAAAGAACGGGGCAGATAGTAAAGGGAGATACCCGGGATAGAGGGGAATAGAGAACGGAGACAGAGAGTAAAGGGAGATACCCGGGATAGAGGGGAATATAGAACGGGGACAGAGAGTAAAGTGAGATACACGGGATGGAGGGGAATATAGAACGGGGACAGAGAGTAAAGGGGGATACCCGGGATAGAGGGGAATAGAGAACGGAGACAGAGAGTAAAGGGAGATACCCGGGATAGAGGGGAATATAGAACGGGGACAGTGAGTAAAGGGAGATACTCAGGATAGAGGGAAATATAAAACATGTACAGAGAGTAAGGGGAGATCCCCAGGATAGAGGGAATAAAGAATGGGGACAGAGAGTAAAGAGAGACACCCGGGATAGAGGGGAATATAGAACGGGTACAGTTGCAAAGGGAGAAACCCGGGATAGAGGGGAATATAGAACGGGGACAGGGAGTAAAAGGAGATACCCGGGATAGAGGGGAATATAGAACGGGGACAGAGATTAAAGGGAGATACCCGGGATAGAGGGGAATATAGAACGGGGACAGAGAGTAAAGGGAGATACCCGGGATAGAGAGGAATATAGAACGGGGACAGAGAGTAATGGGAGATTCCCGGGATAGAGAGGAATATAGAACAGGGACAGAGAGTAAAGGGTGATACCCGGGATAGAGGGGAATATAGAACGGGGACAGTGAGTAAAGGGAGATACCCGGGATAGAGCGGAATAGAAACGGGCACAGAGAGTAAAGGGAGATACCCGGGATAGAGGGTATTATAGAACGGTGACAGAGAGTAAAGGGTGATACCCGGGATAGAGCGGAATAGAAACGGGCACAGAGAGTAAATGGAGATACCCGGGATTGAGAGAAATATAGAACGGGGACAGAGAGTAATGGGAGTTACCCGGGATAGAGAGGAATATAGAACGGGGACAGAGAGTAAAGGGAGATACCCGGGATAGAGGAGAATATAGAACGGGGACAGAGAGTAAAGGGAGATACCCGGGATAGAGGGGTATATAGAATGGGGACAGAGAGTAAAGGGAGATACCCGGGATAGAGGGGAATATAGAATGGGGACAGAGAGTAAAGGGAGATACCCGGGATAGAGGGGAATATAGAACGGTGACAGAGAGTAAAGGGAGATACCCGGGATAGAGGGGAATATAGAACGGGGACAGAGAGTAAAGGGAGATACCCGGGATAGAGGGGAATATAGAACGGGGACAGAGCATAAAAGGATATACCCGGGATAGAGGGGAATATAGAACGGGGACAGAGAGTAAAGTGAGATACACGGGATAGAGGGAACATAGAATGGAGACAGAGAGTAAAGGGAGATACCCGGGATAGAGGGAATATAGATCGGGGATTGAGAGTAAATGGAGATACCCGGGATAGAGGAGAATATAGAAAGGGGACAGAGAGTAAAGGGAGATACCCAGGATAGAGGGGAATATAGAATGGGAACAGAGAGCAAAGGGAGATACCCGGGATACAGGGGAATATAGAATGGGGACAGAGAGTAAAGGGAGATACCCGGGATAGAGGGGAATATAGAACGGTGACAGAGAATAAAGGGAGATACCCGGGATAGAGGGGAATATAGAACGGGGACAGAGAGTAAAGGGAGATACCCGGGATAGAGGGGAATATAGAACGGGGACAGAGAGTAAAGGGAGATACCCGGGATAGAGGGGAATATAGAACGTGGACAGAGAGTAAAGGGTGATACCCGGGATAGAGGGGGATATAGAACGGGGACAGAGAGTAAAGGGTGATACCGGGGATAGAGGGGAATATAGAACGGGGACAGAGAGTAAAGGGAGATACCCGGGATAGAGGGGAATATAGAACGGGGAGAGAGAGTAAAGGGTGATACCCGGAATAGAGGGTAATATAGAACGGGGACAGAGAGTAAAGGGAGATGCCCGGGATAGAGGGATATATAGAACGGGGACAGAGAGCAAAGGGAGATACCTGGGTTAGAGGGGAATATAGAACAGGGACAGAGAGTAAAGGGAGATACCCGGGATAGAGGGGAATATAGAACGGGGACAGAGAGCAAAGGGAGATACCTGGGATAGAGGGGAATATAGAACGGGGACAGAGAGTAAAGGGAGATACCCGGGATAGAGGGGAATGTAGAACGGGGACAGAGAGTAAAGGGATATACCCGGGATAGAGGGGAATATAGAACGGGGACAGAGAGTAAAGGGAGATACCGGGATAGAGGGTAATACAGAATGGCGACAGTGAGTAAAGGGAGTTACCGGGATAGAGGGAATATAGAACGGGGACAGAGAGTAAAGGGAGATACCCGGGATAGAGGGGAATATAGAACGGGGACAGAGCATAAAAGGATATACCCGGGATAGAGGGGATTATAGACCGGGGACAGAGAGTAAAGTGAGATACACGGGATAGAGGGGAATATAGAACGGGGACAGAGAGTAAAGGGAGATACCCGGGATAGAGGGGAATATAGAACGGGGACAGAGAGTAAAGGGAGATACCCGGGATAGAGGGGAATATAGAACGGGGACAGAGAGTAAAGGGAGATACCCGGGATAGAGGGGAATAAAGAACGGGGCAGATAGTAAAGGGAGATACCCGGGATAGAGGGGAATAGAGAACGGAGACAGAGAGTAAAGGGAGATACCCGGGATAGAGGGGAATATAGAACGGGGACAGAGAGTAAAGTGAGATACACGGGATGGAGGGGAATATAGAACGGGGACAGAGAGTAAAGGGGGATACCCGGGATAGAGGGGAATAGAGAACGGAGACAGAGAGTAAAGGGAGATACCCGGGATAGAGGGGAATATAGAACGGGGACAGTGAGTAAAGGGAGATACTCAGGATAGAGGGAAATATAAAACATGTACAGAGAGTAAGGGGAGATCCCCAGGATAGAGGGAATAAAGAATGGGGACAGAGAGTAAAGAGAGACACCCGGGATAGAGGGGAATATAGAACGGGTACAGTTGCAAAGGGAGAAACCCGGGATAGAGGGGAATATAGAACGGGGACAGGGAGTAAAAGGAGATACCCGGGATAGAGGGGAATATAGAACGGGGACAGAGATTAAAGGGAGATACCCGGGATAGAGGGGAATATAGAACGGGGACAGAGAGTAAAGGGAGATACCCGGGATAGAGAGGAATATAGAACGGGGACAGAGAGTAATGGGAGATTCCCGGGATAGAGAGGAATATAGAACAGGGACAGAGAGTAAAGGGTGATACCCGGGATAGAGGGGAATATAGAACGGGGACAGTGAGTAAAGGGAGATACCCGGGATAGAGCGGAATAGAAACGGGCACAGAGAGTAAAGGGAGATACCCGGGATAGAGGGTATTATAGAACGGTGACAGAGAGTAAAGGGTGATACCCGGGATAGAGCGGAATAGAAACGGGCACAGAGAGTAAATGGAGATACCCGGGATTGAGAGAAATATAGAACGGGGACAGAGAGTAATGGGAGTTACCCGGGATAGAGAGGAATATAGAACGGGGACAGAGAGTAAAGGGAGATACCCGGGATAGAGGAGAATATAGAACGGGGACAGAGAGTAAAGGGAGATACCCGGGATAGAGGGGTATATAGAATGGGGACAGAGAGTAAAGGGAGATACCCGGGATAGAGGGGAATATAGAATGGGGACAGAGAGTAAAGGGAGATACCCGGGATAGAGGGGAATATAGAACGGTGACAGAGAGTAAAGGGAGATACCCGGGATAGAGGGGAATATAGAACGGGGACAGAGAGTAAAGGGAGATACCCGGGATAGAGGGGAATATAGAACGGGGACAGAGCATAAAAGGATATACCCGGGATAGAGGGGAATATAGAACGGGGACAGAGAGTAAAGTGAGATACACGGGATAGAGGGAACATAGAATGGAGACAGAGAGTAAAGGGAGATACCCGGGATAGAGGGAATATAGATCGGGGATTGAGAGTAAATGGAGATACCCGGGATGGAGGGAATATAGAACGGGGATAGAGAGTAAAGGGAGATACCTGGGATAGAGGGGAATATAGAACGGGGACAGAGAGTAAAGGGAGATACCCGGGATAGAGTGGAATATAGAACGGGGACAGAGAGTAAAGGGAGATACCCGGGATAGAGGGGAATATAGAACGGGGATAGAGAGTATAGGGAGATACCCGGGATAGAGGGGAATATAGAACGGGGACAGAGAGTAAAGGGAGATACCCGGGATAGAGGGGAATATAGAACGGGAACAGAGAGTAAAGGGAGACAACCGGGATAGAGGGGGATATAGAACGGGGACACAGAGTAAAGGGAGATATCCGGAACAGAGGGGAATATAGAACGGGGACAGAGTGTAAAGGGAGATACCCGGGATAGAGGGGAATATAGAACGGGGACAGAGAGTAAAGGGAGATATCCGGAACAGAGGGGAATATAGAACGGGGACAGAGTGTAAAGGGAGATACCCGGGATAGAGGGGAATATAGAACGGGGACAGAGAGTAAAGGGAGATAGTCGGGATAGAGGGGAATATAGAACGGGGACAGAGAGTAAAGGGAGATACCCGGGATAGTGGGGAATATAGAACGGGGACAGTGAGTAAAGGGAGATACCCGAGATAGAGGGGAATATAGAACGGGGACAGAGAGTAAAGGGAGATACCCGAGATAGAGGGGAATATAGAACGGGGACAGAGAATAAAGGGAAATACCCGGGATAGAGGGGAATATAGAACGGGGACAGAGAGTAAAGGGAGATACCCGGGATAGAGGGGAATATAGAACGGGTACAGAGAGTAAAGGGAGATACCCGGGATAGTGAGGAATACAGAACGGGGACAGAGAGTAAAGGAGATACCCGTGATAGAGGGGAATATAGAACGGGGACAGTGAGTAAAGGGAGATACCCGGGATAGAGGGGAATATAGAACGGGGACAGTGAGTAAAGGGAGATACCCGGGATAGAGGGGAATATAGAACGGGGACAGAGAGTAAAGGGAGATACCCGGGATAGAGGGGAATATAGAATGGGGACAGATAGTAAAGGGAGTTACCCGGGAGAGAGGGGAATATAGAATGGGGACAGAGAGTAAATGGAGATACCTGGGATTGCGGGAAATATAGAACGGGGACAGACAGTAATGGGAGATACCCGGGATAGAGGGGAATATAGAACGGGGACAGAGAGTAAAGGGAGATACCCGGGATAGAGGGGAATATAGAACGGGGACAGAGAGTAAAGGCAGATACCCGGGATAGAGGGGAATATAGAACGGGGACAGTGAGTAAAGTGAGATACCCGGGATAGAGGGGAATATAGAACGGGGACAGAGAGTTAAGGGAGATACCCGGGATAGAGGGGAATATAGAATGGGGACAGATAGTAAAGGGAGTTACCCGGGATAGAGGGGAATATAGAATGGGGACAGAGAGTAAATGGAGATACCCGGGATTGAGGGAAATATAGAACGGGGACAGACAGTAATGGTAGATACCCGGGATAGTGGGGAATATAGAACGGGGACAGAGAGTAAAGGGAGATACCCGGGATAGAGGGGAATATAGAACGGGGACATGAGTAAAGGGAGATACCCGGGATAGAGGGGAATATAGAACTGGGACAGAGAGTAAAGGGAGATACCCGGGATAGAGGGGAATATAGAACGGGGACAGAGAGTAAAGGGAGATACCCACGATAGAGTGGGATTTAGAACGGGGACAGAGAGTAAAGGGAGATACCCGGGATAGAGGGGAATATAGAACGGGGACAGAGAGTAAAGGGAGGAACCCGGGATAGAGGGAAATATAGAACGGGGACAGTGAGTAAAGGAGATACTCGGGATAGAGGGGAATATAGAACGAGGACAGAGAGTAAAGGGAGATACCATGATGGAGGGGAATGTAGAACGGGGACAGAGAGTGAAAGGAGATACCCGGGATAGAGAGGAAAATAGAACAGGGTCAGGGTGTAAAGAGCGATACCCGGGATAGAGGGGAATATAGAACGGGGACAGAGAATAAAGAGAGATACCCGGGATAAAGGGGAATATAGAATGGGTGCAGAGAGTAAAGGGAGATACCCCAGATAGAGGGGAATATAGAACTGGGACAGAGAGTAAAGGGAAATACCCAGGATAGAGGGGAATATAGAATGCGTACAGAGAATAAAGAGAGATACCCGGGATAGAGGGGGATACAATCGGGGACAGAGAGTAAAGGGAGAGACCACAGGTAGAGGGGGATATAAAACGTGGACAGGGAATAAAGGACGGGCTCCAGTTTACGTTACTCTCTGCGGGTCCCAGTCTTTCATAGAATCATAGAATGGTTGCAGCACGGATGAAGGCCATTTGCCCCACCGAGTCTGTGCTGGCTCTCTGCAAGAGCAATTCAGTTATTCCCACTCCTCAGCCCTACCCCGTAGCCCTGCACTTTGTTTCTTCAGGTGCTTATGCAACTCCCTTCTGAAAGCTGTGATTGAGTCTGCCTCCACCACCCTTTCAGGAACTGCATTCCAGATCCTAAACACTCGCTGAGTAAAAATGTTTTTCCTATGTCGTGTTTGATTCTTCCAACAATCACCTTAAATCTGTGTCCTCCAGTTTTCGACAATTCTGCAAATGGAAACCCTTTCTCTCTATCAACTCTTTTCAGACCCCTCATGATTTTAGACGCCTCTTTCAAAACTTCTCTCTATCTTCTTTGCTCTAACGAGAAAATCGCCAGCTTCTCCATTCTATCAACGTAACTGAAGTCCCTCAAACAGGGCACGTTCTCGTAAATCTTTTCTGAATCCTCTCTAAGACCTTCACATCCTTCCTAATGTAGAGTGCCCAGAATTGGACACAAAAATTCAGTTGAGGCCGAACCAGGGTTTTATACAAGTTCAACATAATTTCCACGCTTTGTACTCTATACCTCTAATCATAAAGCAATGGATTCCGTAAGCTTTTTCAACTGAATTTTCAATCTGTCCTGCTACCGTAAACTATTTGTGCACATATACCCCTAGGTCCCTCTGTTCATGGACCCCCTTTAGGATTGTTCCCTTTAGTTTATATTTCCTCTACACTTTCTTTCTTCCAAAATGAGTCAGTTCACATTTTTCTGCAGTACATTTCATCTGCCACTTGTCTGCCCATTCCACCAGCCTATTCATATCCTCTTGAAGTCTATCATTATCCTCCTCGCTGTTCACTATACTTCCAAGTTTTGTGTCATCTGTAAATTATGAAATTGTGCCCTGTACACCCACATCCAATTCATTAATATATATTAAGAAAAGCAGCGGTCCTAGAACCGACCACTGGGGAACAAAACTGTATACATTACTCCAGTCCGAAATACAACCGTTCACCTCTACGCTGTGTTTCCTGTCACTTATTCAATTTGGTATCCATGCTGCCACTGCCCCTTTTAGTCCATGGGCTTCAACTTTGCTGGCAAGACTATTACGTGGCAATGTGTTGAACGCCTTTTGGAAACCGCATTGCCCTCATCTACCGTTTATGTAACAGCATCAAAAAATTTGATCAAGTTAGTTAAACCCGATTTGTCTTTAAAAAATCCGTGCTGGTTTTCCTCAATTAATCCACACTAGGCCAAGTGATTGTAAAGGTTGTCCCTGATTGTTGTTTCTAAAGGCATCACCAATAAAGAGTTTAAACCGACTGGTGTGTTGTTGCTGAGTTTATCTTTACACACTTTTATGAACAAGGGTGTAACTTTTGCAATTCTCCAGTCCTTTGGCACCACTCCCGTTTCTAAGGAGGATTGGAAGATTATGGCCAGTGCCTCCGTTATTACTTCCTTCACTTCACTCAGCATCCTAGGATGCAACCCATCTGGACCTACGGACTTTTCTATATTAAGTACAGCGAGCCTTTGTAGTACCTCCTCTTTCTCTTTTTTTCTCCCATCCAGTATGTCCTCTACCTGCTCCTTCGCTATGTCCATGGCAGTATCTTCTTCCTTGGTGAAGACGGATGCAAAGTACTCATTTTGCACCTCAGCCGTGCCCTCTGCCTCCATGTGAACGTCTCCATTTTGGGCTCTATTTGGTCCCACCCCTCCTCTTACTACGTGTTTAGTATTTATATCACTATACAATACTTTTGGATTACATTTTTGTTAGCTGCCATTCTATTCTCATACCCTCACTTTGACCGTCTTATTTATTTTTCACTTCTCCTCCGAACTTTCTATATTTAGCATGATTCTCAGATGATTTCTCGACCTCATATCTGTCATATGCACTCTTTTTCTGCATCATCTTACTCTCTATCTCTTTCATCATTCAGAAAGATCTGACGTTAGTTGCCCTACCTTTCCCCTAGTGCGAACATACATCAACTGTACCCGAACTATTTACTCTTATAAGCAGCCCTTTGTTCAATTACAGATTTGCATGCCAATCTTTCATTCCAGTTTACCTGGGCCAGATCCGTTCTCAACCCACTGAAATTAGCCTTCCTCCAATTAGCTGTTTTTACTTTAGATAGTTCCAGGTCCTATTCACTTTCTAATCTAAACCTTATGATACTATTGTAATAGCAAAATACTGCGGATGCTGGAAATCTGAAATAACAGAAAATGCTGGAAATACTCAGCAGGCCAGGCAGCATCCGTGGAGAGTAACAGATCTTAATATCTGTTACATCTCCAGCTGTTTCCAGTTATGATGAAGGGTCCCAGACCGGAAACGTTAACTCTGTTTCTCTCTCCACGGATGCTGCCTGGCCTGCTGAGTATTTCCAGCATTTTCTGTTGTTATTCCTTATGATACAATGATCTCTGTTCCCTAAATGTTTCACCTACTGGTACTTGCTCCACTTGACATACGTCATTCCCCAGAACAAGTTCCAAACATGCATTCTTCCTCGTTGGGCCAGAAACATACTGATGAAAAAGTTCTCCTGAACACACTTCAGAAATTCTTCCGATTCTCTGCCCTTTACTCTATTAATATCCTAGTCTATATTAGGATAGTTGATGTCCCCCATTATCACTACTCTATAGTTCTTGCATCTCACTGTAATTTCTCTGCGAGATTGGGTCTTCCATATTTTTACCAATAGTTGGTGGCCGATGGAATAAACTTTTATTTCTTAAATCTAGCAATATAGATTCTGTCTTTGACCCCTCCAGGACATCCTCTCTCTCCAGCACAGTAACATTCTCCTTCACAACCTTCTATCTTTCCGTCCATATCTTTCCTGAACATCTTATAATCAGAAGTATTTAATACACAACCCTGCTCTTGTTTGAGCCAGGTCTCTGTTTTTGCCACAATATCATGTTCCCATGTGGTTATTTGCGCCTGCAGCTCAACAGCATTTTTACTATGCTTCGCAAGTTCGCATACATACACTGTAAACCTGTCGTAGACCATCCTGTGTTCTCCCTTAGTCTGACCCCACCCAATACCTTACTGTTTATTACTTTAGCACTATCCATCTGTCACAATCATTTGTGCCCTTTGTTTCTCTTTTCTAATGCTACACCCTGAAGGCCATCCCCCTGCCAATTTATTTTAAGCCCTCCCCAACAATACTAGCAAACCTCCCAGTGAGGATGTTGGTACCGGCTCTGTTGAGATGCAACCCTTGCGACCTGTGCAGGTACCACATCCCACAGAACAGGCCCCAATGCCCCAGGAATCTGAAGCCTTCCCTCCTGCACCATCCGTCCAGCCATGCATTCATCTGCTCAATCCTCCTATATCTATACCAACTTACGCATGTCTCCGGTAGTAATCCATAGATTACTACCTTTGCATTCCATCTATTTAATCTCTATTCTCGCTTCCTAAAATCTGCCTGAAGGAGCTCATCCCTCCTTCTACCTATGTTGTCGGTACCAATATGGACCACGACCTATGGCTGTTCACCCTCCCCCCTCAGAATGTTCTGCAGCCACTCAGTGTCATCCTTAATCCTGGAACCAGGGAGACAACATAACATCCTGGATTAAATTCTGTGGTCACAGAAACGCCTATCTGCTCTCCTAACTCGAAGCCCCTACCACTATTGCATTCCCTATCATCCTCCGCCCATCCCTGTACAGCTGAGACACCCGTGGTTCCATGGAATTGGCCCTGGCTGTACTCCCCAGAGGAACCATTGACCTTTCCACTTTTAAGAACAGAGGAGCAGTCAGGGGACTCCTACATTGCCTGCCTGGTCCTCCTCTATCGTCTGTGGGTCACCCATTCCCACTCTGCCTGCGCACTCCTTAGCTGCGGAGAGACCAACTCCTGAAACGTACCATCCAAGTAGCTCTCAGCCTGGGTGATGCACCGCAGTGACGCCAGCGGCTGCTCAAGCTCTGAAACCAAGAGCGTGAGCTCCTCCAGCTGACGGCACCTGCTTCACACGAGAAGCGTCCTGGATTTCGCATATGGCAGAGCATGCAAATTCTGTTGGACTGGGCGGCCCTGCCATACCTCTATTTATTGGACTATTAACTAACTTTCAGAAAATTTTGACTAAGGAGTAGCTAATTAAAGTTAGGGATATAATATGATATTAACAGTTATAAACTTATTAAAGTATTAACAGTTAATAATTTAATGTAGTATTAACAGTTACTTAATTAATATAGTTTTAACAGTTACTAATCTCCAACCACCAGCTTTAACCCTCACCAGCTATTTATCCCCGGCCCCTAACTTGAAGAGCAGAAACACGGTGTGACCTTTCCCAACCAGTCAGTTCCCAGTCTTTGTATCAGTTAATCAGAGCCATCAGTTCAGGGTCTGACTCTGTGATTGTTGTTTCAGTTCTGGTGGATGGAAGATTCCCGAGACTGAGGTTCCAAAGCATCACTGCTCCACACACAAATCAGGCTGGTTAAAGGGTAATTTCAGACTTTATAATCTCAGATTTACATTCACTGTCCAGCATTGTTCACCTCGGTTATATTCTTCAATATTTACAAACCTTGTTTCAGGTGCTCATCCCACCGTGGGACAGGGAGAAGTGGAGAGGACAGTTTGTATTACCTGGGGTGGAAATCCCTGTGACACGACCCGGGAGATAAAGATCAAAAACTGCAGCAGTTACTTCGTTTATGAGTTGAAGCCGGCACCCGGGTGTAACATGGCTTATTGCACAGGTACTGGGGCAAAGGTCTGGAACTCTGGGGTGGGGGCAAAGGTAAGGAACTCGGTGCGGGTGAGAGAAAGTCAGGAACTCGGTGTGGGGGGAGAGAAGGTCAAGAACTCGGTGTGGGGAGAGAAGGTCAGGAACTCGGTGTGGGGGTAGAGAAGGTCAAGAACTCGGTGTGGGGAGAGAAGGTCAGGAACTCGGTGTGGGGGAAAGAAGGTCAAGAACTCGGTGTGGGGGGAAAGAAGGTCAGGAACTCGGGGTGGGGAGAGAAGGTCAGGAACTCGTGGTGGGGGAAAGAAGGTCAGGAACTCGGTGTGGGGGGAAAGAAGGTCAGGAACTCGGGGTGGGGAGAGAAGGTCAGGAACTCGGTGTGGGCGAGAGAAGGTCAGGAACTCGGTGTGGGCGAGAGAAGGTCAGGAACTCGGTTTGGGCGAGAGAAGGTCAGGAACTCGTGGTGGGGGAAAGAAGGTCAGGAACTCGGGGTGGGGGGAGAGAAGGTCAGGAGCTCGGGGTGGGGGGAGAGAAGGTCAGGAGCTCGGGGTGGGGGGAAAGAAGCTCAAGAACTCGGGGTGGGGGGAAAGAAGGCCAGGAACTCGGGGTGGGGGGAAAGAAAGTAAGGAACTCGGGGTGGGGGAGAGAAGGTCAGGAATTCGGGTTGGGGGGGAGGAGGTAAGAAACTCGGGGTGGGGGGAAAGGAGGTCAGGAACTCGGGTGGGGGGAAAGGAGGTCAGGAACTCGGGGTGGGGAGAGAAGGCCAGGATCTCGGTGTGGGGGGAAAGAAGGTAAGAAACACGGGGTGGGGGGAGAGAAGGTCAGGAACTCGGGGTGGGGGAGAGAAGGTCAGGATCTCGGGGTGGGGGAGAGAATGTCAAGAACTCGGGGTGGGGAGAGAATGTCAGGAACTCGGGGTGGGGGAGAGAATGCCAGGAACTCGGTGTGGGGGAGAGAAGGTCAGGAACTCGGGTGGGGAAAGAAGGTCAGGAACTCGGGGTGGGGGAGAGAATTCCAGGAACTCGGTGTGTGGGAGGGAAGGTCAGGAACTCGGGGTGCGCGAGAGAATGTCAGGAACTCATGGCGGGGGAGGGAGAGATGGTCAGGAACTCGGGGGAGGTGGGTGGGGGGAGAAAGAGAAGGTCAGGAACTCGAAGGGGGAGAGAAGGTCAGGGACTCTGGGGGGAAGAGAGAATGTCAGGTACTGTGGGGAGAGAGAACGTCAGGAACTGCGGGGCAGAGAGAAGGTCAGGTACTGGGGGGTGCAGAGAGGGTCAGGAAATCGGCGGAGTGGGAGACAGAGAGAAGGTCAGGAACACAAAGGGGTGAGAAGGTAAGGAACACTTGGGGGAAGAGAGAAGGTCAAGTATTGTTGGGGGGAAGAGAGAACGTCAGGAATTCGGGGGGGCAGAGAGAATGTCAGGTACTCAGGGGGTGGAGAATAGGTCAGGAACTCGGGCGGGGTGTGGCAGAGAGAAGGTCAGGAACTGGAGGGGAGAGAAGGTAAGGACCTCTGGGCGGAAGAGAGAATGTCAAGTATTGGTGGGGGCAAGACAGAACATCAGGAATTGGGGCAGAGAGAAGGTCAGGTATTGGCTGGGGGGAGAGCAGGTCAGGAACTCGACGAGGTAGAAGGTCAGGAACACGGGTGGGAAAGAAGGCTAGGAAATCTGGTGGGAATGAAGGTAAGTATCTCGGGGTAGGGAGAGAAGGTCAGGATCTCTGGGGGTGGTGCGAGAGAAGAACAGGAATTCGGGGGGAGAGAGAGAATTTCAGGAACTCGGGGGGAGAGAGAGAAAGTTAGGAACTCGGGTGGGAGAGAAGGTCGGGGACTCGGTTGGGAGAGAAGCTGAGGAAATCGGGGGGAGAGAGAGAGAATGTCAGGAACTGAGAGGGGAATAGAAGATCAGGAACTCGTGGGAAGAGAGAGAATGTCAGCAACTCTGGGTGGGGGAGAGAGCGTCAGGGACTCTGGGGGAGGGAGAGAATGTCAAGAACTCGGGCTGGAGAGAATGCAGGAAATTCGGGGGGGGGAAATTGTCATGAACTCGGGGGGCTGAATGTCAGGAAATCGGGGGAGAATGGCAGGAAATCTGGGTGGGGAGAAGGTCAAGTTCATGGGTTGTGGAGAATAGCTGAATAAATCTGGGATTAGGGGGAGAAGGTCAGTCACTCGGGGTGGGTGGAGAATGTAAGTAACTCGGTGAGGGGAGAGAATGTCGGGACTTCGAAGGGGAGAAGGTCAGGAATTCTGGGGGCAAGAGAAGGTCAGGAACACATGGAGGTGAGTGAATGTCAGGAACTTGGGGTGGAAGAGAATCAGGAACTCGGGTGTGGGGAGAGAAGTTCTGGAATTGGGGGTTGTGGGAAGAAGATCATGAACTTGAGGTGAAGAGGTCAGGACGTCGAGCGGTGGGAGTGAGAAAAGATCAGGAACTTGCGGGGCGGCTCATGTTGAGAATGTCTGGACGTAGGTGGGGAGGAGCTGGTGAGAGAAGGTCAGGAGCTCGGGTGGGGGGAGGGAGAGTCAGGACTCGGGTGGGGGGAGGGAGAGTCAGGAACTCGGTGGGTGAAAGGAAGTCAGTTACCAGGGGTATGAGAAGAACAGTAACAGGGTGGTGGGGGGAGGGGAGAGACGATCAGGAATTCGGGGCAAGGGCAGAGAAGGTAAGGAAATTGTGGTTTGGAGAGAAGGTCAGGAACTCGGTGGGGTGGGTTGTGGGGTAGATTGCCAGGAACTCGGAATGGTGGGAGAGATGATCAGGTACTTGGAGGTGGAGAATTCGGGCAGGAACTCGGGGGTGAGGGTGAGAAGGTCAGCAACTCGGGAGGGGAGAATAACGTCAGGAACCCGGGGGAGTGAAAGAAGGTCAGAAATTATTGGGTGTGGTGAGATAGAGAAAGGCAGGAACTAGGATGGGCATGAGAGAATGTCAGGAACTCGTGGTGGGGGGAAAGAAGGTCAGGAACTCGTGGTGGGGGGAAAGAAGGTCAGGAAATCGGGGTGTGGGGAAAGAAGGTCAAGAACTCGGGGTGGGGGCAGTGAAGGTCAGGAACTCGGGGTGGGGGAAAGAAGGTCAGGGACTCGGGGTGGGGGGAAAAAAGGTCAGGAACTCGGGGTGGGAGAAAGAAGGTCAGGAACTCGGGGTGGGGGGAAAGAAGGTCAGGAACTCGGGGTGGGGGGAAAGAAGGTCAGGAACTTGGATTGGGGCAAAGGAGGTCAGGAGGTCGTGGTGGGGGGAAAGAAGGTCAGGAACTTGGATTGGGGGGAAAGAAGGTCAGGAACTCCGGGTTGAGGGAAAGAAGGTCAGGAGCTCGGGGTGGGGGAAAGAAGATCGGGATCTCGGGGTGGGGGAAAAAGGTCAGGACCTCAGGGTGGGGGGAAAGAATGTAAGGAACTCGGGGTGGGGGTACAGAAGGTCAGGAACTCGGGGTGGGGGGAAAGAAGGTCAGGAAATCGGGGTGTGGGGAAAGAAGGTCAGGAACTCGGGGAAGGGGGAAAGAAGGTCAGGAAATCGGGGTGGGGGGAAAGAAGGTCAGGAACTCGTGGTGGGGGGAAAGAAGGTCAGGCACTCGGGGTGGGGGAAAGAAGGTCAGGAACTCGGGGTGGGGGGAAAGAATGTCAGGAACTCGGAGTGTGGGGAAAGAAGGTCAGGAACTCAGGGTGGGGAGAGAAGGTCAGGAACTCGGGGTGGGGGGAAAGAATGTCAGGAACTCGGAGTGTGGGGAAAGAAGGTCAGGAACTCGGGGTGGGGAGAGAAGATCAGGAACTCGGGGTGGGGGGAAAGAATGTAAGGAACTCGGGGTGGGGGGAGAGAAGGTCAGGAACTCGGGGTGGGGGGAATGAAGGTCGAGCTCGGGGTGGGGGAAAAGGTCAGGAACTCGGGGTGGGGGGAATGAAGGTCGAGTTCGTGGTGGGGGAAAGAAGGTCTGGAACTTGGATTGGTGGGAAAGAAGGTCAGGAGCTCGGGGTGGGGGAAAGAAGGTCAGGAACTCGGGGTGGGGGAAAGAAGGTCAGGATCTTGGAGTGGGGGCAATGGAGGTCAGGAACTCTGGGTTGAGGGAAAGAATGTCAGGAGCACGGGGTGGGGGCAAGGAAGGTCAAGAGGTCGGGGTGGGGGAAAGAAGGTCAGGAACTCGGGGTGGGGGGAATGAAGGTCAGGTGCTCGGAGTGGGGGAAAGAAGGTCAGGAACTCGAGGTGGGGGGAATGAAGGTCGAGCTCGGGGTGGGGGGAATGAAGGTCAGGAACTCGGAGTGGGGGAATGAAGGTCAGGAGTTCGGGGTGGGGGTAAAGGTCTGGAATTCGGGTGAGTAGGTGAGATGGGCAGGAACTTGGGCTTGGGGGAGCAAAAGTCAGGAAATTTGGGTGAGGGGAGAAATGGTCCGAAAATCAGTTGGCGGGAGAAGATCAGGATCTCGGGTGGGAGGGCGATAAGTTCAGGAGCTCGGGGTGGGTGGAGAAAAGGTCAGGAACTCGCGATGGAGGAGAGATGGTCCGAAAATCAGGAACTGGGGGGGGCGGTGGCGGTGAAGAGAAGTTCAGGAGCTCGGGTGGGAGGGCGATAAAGACAGGACCTCGGGTTGGAGGGGAGAGGTTGCCTGGACGGTACATGAGCAGTGGTGTACATTCAAGGAGATATTTCACCACTTTCAAGAAAAACATATTCCACTGAGGAAAAAGGGGCGTAAAATAAAAGACAGCCATCCGTGGCTAAGTAAAGTAATGAAGGATAGTATCTGACTGAAAACAAGGGCATATAAAGTAGCCAAATCTAGTGGGAGGATAGAAGATTGGGAAGCATTTAAAAGCCAGCAAAGAATAACTAAAAGATTAATTAAGAAAGGGAAGATAGATTATGAAAGTAAACTAGCAAAAAATATGAAAACAGATAGCAAGAGTTTCTACAGTTATATAAAAAGCAAAAGGGTGGCTAAAGTGAATGTTGGTCCCTTAGAGGACGAGACCAGGAAATTAGTGGTGGGGAACATGGGGATGGCAAAAACGCTGAACAAAAAGTTTGTATCAGTCTTTACAGTAGAGGACACTACTAATATCCCAACACTGGACAAACAGTGGGCTATAGGGGGGTAGGAGCTAAACACGATTCAAATCACTAAGGAGGTGGTACTCGGTAAGATAATGGGACTAAAGGCGAATAAATCCCCTGGACCTGATGGCTTACATCCTAGGGTCTTGAGAGAAGTAGCGGTAGGGATTGTGAATGCATTAGTGGTAATTTTCCAAAACTCCCTGGATTGAGGAAAGGTCCCAGCAGGTTGGAAAACTGCTAATGTAACGCCCTTATTTAAAAAGGGAAGTAGACAAAAGGTGGGAAACTATAGACCAGTTAGCCTAATATATGTGGTTGGTAAAATGTTGGAGTCCATTATTAAGGAAGCAGTAACAGGACATTTGGATAAGCATAATTTAATCGGACAGAGTCAGCATGGTTTTATGAAGGGGAAGTCATGTTTGACAAATTTGCTCGAATTCTTTGAGGACGTAACAAACAGGGTGGATAAAGGGGAACCAGTGGATGAGGTGTATTTGGACTTCCAAAAGGCATTTGACAAGGTGCCACACAAAAGATTACTGCACAAGATAAAAAATCATGGGATTGGGGGTAATATACTGGCATGGGTGGAAGGTTGGCTATCTAACAGAAAACAGAGAGTTGGGATAAATGGTTCATTCTCGGGTTGGCAATCAGTGACTAGTGGTGTTCTGCAGGGGTCAGTGCTGGGACCCCAACTCTTTACAAACTATATTAACGATTTGGAGGAAGGAACCGAGTGCAATGTATCCAAGTTTGCCGACGATACAAAGATGGGAGGGAAAACAGTGAGTGAGGAGGACATAGAAAACCTGCAAAAGGACATAGACAGGCTAAGTGAGTAGGCAGAAATTTGGCAGATGGAATATAATGTTGGAAAGTGTGAGGTTATGCACTTTGGCAGAAAAAATCAAAGAGCAACTTATTATCTAAATGGAGAGAAACTGCAAAGTGCTACAGTACAAAGGGATCTGGGGGTCCTGGTGCATGAAACACAGAAGGTTAGTATGCAGGTACAGCAGGTGATCAGGAAGGCCAATGTAATCTTGGCTTTTATTGCAAGGGGGATGGAGTATAAAAGCAGGGAAGTCTTGCTTCAGTTGTACAGGGTACTGGTGAGGCCACACCTGGAATACTGCGTACAGTTATGGTTTCCATATTTAAGAAAAGATATACTTGCTTTCGAGGCAGTTCAGAGAAGGTTCACTCGGTTGATTCCGGAGATGAGGGGGTTGACTTATGAGGAAAGATTGAGTAGGTTGGGCCTCTACTCATTGGAATTCAGAAGAATGAGAGGTGATCTTATCGAAATATATAAGATTTAAAGGGGACTTGATCGGGTGGATGCGCTGAGGATGTTTCCACTGATGGGTGAGACTAGAACTAGGGGGCTTAATCTTGGAATAAGGGGCTGCCGTTTCAAAACTGAGATGAGGCGAAACTTCTTCACTCAGAGTGTAGTAACTCTATGGAATTTGCTACCTCAGAGAGCTGTGGAAGCTGCGACATTAAATAAATTTAAAATGGAGATTGACATTGTCCTTGCAGATAAGGGAATTAGGGGTTACGGGGAGCGGGCAGGGAAGTGGACATGAGTCTAGGTTCGGATCAGCCATGATCCTATTGAATGGTGGAGCAGGCCTGAGGGGCCGTATGGCCTACTCCTGCTCCTACTTATGTTCTAATGTAACTCGGGGTGGTGGGAGAGAAGGTCGGAAAGCAGGTGTGGGAGAAGGCCAGGAACTCAGAGGGGAAAGAGAATGTCAGGAACACGGCTGGGAGGGCGTTAAGGTCAGGAGCTCAGGGTGGGCGGAGAGAAGGTCAGGAACTCTGGGTGGGGTGAGAGAATGTCCTAAAATCAGGTGCTGGGAGAAGGTCCGTAGCTCGGGGGGAAAGAGTAAGTCAGGAACTCGGGAGGAAAGACAAGATCAGGAACTCGGCTGGCAGAGAGCTAAGGTCAGGAACGCACATGGGGGGAAGAATTTGAGGAACTCGGCGGATGGGGAGAGAAGATCAGGAACTTGTGGGGGGGAGAGTAGGTCAGGAACTCGGTGGGGTGAAAGCATCAGGATCTCACGGGGGAGAGAAGTTCAGGGACGCGGGTGGGAGAAGGTCAGGAACTGCAGGGGTGAGATGGTCAGGAAATCGGGAGGGGTAGAGAAGGTCATGAATTCAGCGGGGGCGGAGAGAATGTCGCAACTCGGTGGGGCGAGAAGGTCAGGAACTCGGTGTGCAAGAGAAGGTCAGGAACTCGCGGGATGCAGTAACTCGTGGGGTGGAGAAAAGATCAGGAACTCATACCGTGGGAGAAGGTCAGGAACTCGGGCTGGGGGAGGACGTCAGAAACTTTGATGGGTGGAGGTCAAGAAATTGCACCGGGGGAGTATGTCAGGAAATTGGTTGTAGGGAGGTCAGGAATTTGGGCGGGGTGAGGAGATCAGGAACTTGGGCGGGGTGAGGAGATCAGGAACTTGGGCGGGGTGAGGAGATCATGAACTTGGGTAGCATTCGCAGCTCAGTAACTTGGGTGGTGGGAGCAAGAAAATGTCTTTGGGTGGGAGAATATCTTAACCCATGAGGGTGAGTCCTATCTGTTGCAAGTACACACTGTTCTGTCTGGAGCCGGCAGTCTTGTCCTCCAAGGTGACCAATCAGCAATCTGGACTTGTCATACAAGGGGCTCAATTAGAGCTTTGGGTGTTGCAAGTAAACACGTCTGTTTTGAAATGTTCCAGCAGGGTGACTCTGGGATATCCCGTGTCATCAACGTAAACAAAAAGTTATATTGTGCCCCCGCCTTGTTGTAAGGGGCACAACGAATAAAGGAACTGAAACACAACGTCTTTTTTTTCATCAAAGATATAGGGAGCTGTGTCAGACGCTGTTCGCCGTGTCTATCGGACACTCTTTTCCCTGCGGTGCCCACTGATCGCTATAGAGCCCCAGTGTAGCATTGGGCACCGCACGCTCCCTCTCCAGGCTTACTGGGTCACTGGGAATGAGATTAGATGATTATGCATTTTATAAAGACTGGTATCTGAAATTCTCCAGACACTAGAACAAGCCTGATGACTTGTTCTGGTGCTCTCCACTCTGTACTCTCCCATGTCTCTCTTCCTTTATTACAGATCCCAAGACAGTCCCATATCAGGAGCCCGAGGAACAATCGACTCGTGAATCCAGTGATCGTTCCTCCTCGAGCCCAGCAGGCTCTGCAAGCTCAGGTAATTGTATTGTGGGGTCCAATCCACACAGACTGTTCAACAACAACAGCAACTTGTATTTATATAGCCCCTTTAACGTAATAAATTGTCCCAAAATAAGTGCTGAACTCGGCATTCCCAGAGATTCATCCAGTCTCTTAATGAGGGGAGCGGGATGCTCTGAATGGCCTGTGCTGAATGAAGGGTTTGAGGTGCTTTAGATGCGGGGGAACGGTCGCACAGTGGTTGGGTTATTGAGGCCTGGCCAAATGATCTGGAAAATATGAGATCAAATCCCACCACAACAGTTGGGTAATTTAATAAAAATCTGGAATTAAAAGCTAGAACATTAAACTATCAGATTGTCATTAGAAAACATCCGGTTCACTAATGTCCTTTAGAGAAGGAAATCTGCCGTCCAAACCCGGTCTAGCCTATATGTGGCTCCAGACCCACAGCAATGTATTTGAACCTTAACTGCCCTTTGAAATGGCCTAGCAAACCACACAGTTGTGTTGAAGAAGGCGGCTCACCACCACCTTCTCAAGGGCAGTTAGGAATGTGCAATAAATGCTGGCCTTGCCAGCGACGCCCACACACCAGGAACGAATAAAAAATTGCAGTGACTGAGGGAGGTGGAATTTAGTGACTTTGGGGATGGGGAGTAGATGATTCTGGGTTATATAAAGACTGATTTCGGGAATTCTCCGGACCCTAGTATCAGACTGATGGCCTGTTCTCCACTCTGCACCGTCCTCTGTCTCTCTTCCTTTCTTGCAGATCCAGAGACATCCCCAACTGAGGAACAAGCGACTCACCAACCCGATGATCGTACAGCCACTATTCGAGTGGAGTCTCCAGCCTCAGGTATTTACCTTGTGGGGTCCATTCTAAAGACTGCTCACCCAATGTATCAGCAGCAAATCCTCAGTTACTCAGATTGATCCAATCTCTAATTGTGGGAAGCAAGGTTCACTGTCTGACATGTGCGGGATGAGGAGACTGAGGGGACTCGGATGCAACGACTGAGGGAAGTGGAATGCAGTGAGTGAGGGAGTGGGATGCAGTGAATGACGAGAGTGGGAGGAAGTGAATGAGGGGAGTGAGATATAGTGAATGAGTGGAGCGGTATGTAGTGAATGAGGGAAGTGTGATGTAGTGAATGAGGTGAGTGTGGTGTAGTGAATAAGGGGAGTTTGATATAGTGAATGAGGGGAGTGTGATGTAGTGAATGAGGGGAGTCTGAGGAAGTGTATGAGGGGAGTGTGATGTAGTGATTGATGAGAGTGTGATGCAGTGAATGAGGGGAGTGTGATGTCGTGAATGAGGGGAGTGTGATGTAGTGAATGAGGGGAGTGTGATGTAGTGAATGAGTGGAGTGTGATGTAGTGAATGAGGGGAGTGTGATGTAGTGAATGAGGGGAGTGTGATGTCGTGAATGAGAGGAGTGTGATGTAGTGAATGACTGGAGTGTGATGTAGTGAATGAGGGGAGTGTGATGTAGTGAATGACTGGAGTGTGATGTAGTGAATGAGAGGAGTGTGATGTAGTGAATGAGAGGAGTGTGATGTAGTGAATGAGGGGAGTGTGATGTAGTGAATGAGGGGAGTGTGATGTAGTGAATGAGGGGAGTGTGATGTAGTGAATGAGGGGAGTGTGATGTAGTGAATGAGGGGAGTGTGATGTAGTGTATGAGGGGAGTGCGATGTAGTGAATGAGGGGAGTGTGATGTAGTGTATGAGGGGAGTGCGATGTAGTGAATGAGAGGAGTGTGATGTAGTGAATGAGGGGAGTGTGATGTAGTGAATGAGGGGACTGTGATGTCGTGAATGAGGGGAGTGTGATGTAGTGAATGAGGGGAGTGTGATGTAGTGAATGAGGGGAGTGTGATGTAGGGAATGAGGGCAGTGTGATGTAGTGAATGAGGGGAGTCTGAGGAAGAGTATGAGGGGAGTGTGATGTAGTGAAAGAGGGGAGTGTGATGTAGTGAATGAGGGGAGTGTGATGTAGTGATTGAGGGGAGTGTGATGTAGTGAATGAGGGGAGAGTGGTGTAGTGAAAGAGGGGAGTGTGATGTAGTGATTCAGGGAGTGTGATGTAGTGAATGAGGGGAGTGTGATGTAGTGAATGAGCGGAGTGTGATGCAGTGAATGAGGGGAGTGTGATGTAGTGAATGAGGGAGTGTGATGTGGTGAATGAGGGGAGTGTGAGGAAGTGAATGAGGGGAGTGTGATGTAGTGAATGAGGGGAGTGTGATGGAGTGAATGAGGGGAGTTTGATGCAGTGAATGAGGGGAGTGTGATGCAGTGAATGATGGGATGTAATGTGATTGAGGGGAGTGTGATGTAGTGAATGAGGGGAGTGTGATGTAGTGAATGAGGGGAGTGTGATGTAGTGAATGAGGGCAGTGTGATGTACTGAATGAGGGCAGTGTGATGTAGTGAATGAGGGGAGTGTGATGTAGTGAATGAGGGGAGTGTGATGTAGTGAATGAGGGGAGTGGGGTGCAGTGAATGAGGGGAGTGTGCTGCAGTGAATCAGGGGAGTGTGATGTAGTGAATGAGGGGAGTGTGATGTAGTGAATGCGGGGAGTGTGATGTAGTGAATGAGGGGTGTCTGATGTAGTGAATGAGGGGAGTCTGATGTAGTGAATGAGTGGAGTGTGATGTAGTGAATGAGGGGAAAGTGATGTAGTGAATGAGGGGAGTGTGATGCAGTGAATGGGGGCAGTGTGATGTAGTGAATGAGGGGAGTGTGATGTAGTGAATAAGGGGATTGTGTTGTAGTGAATGAGGGAAGTGGGATGTAGTGAATGAGGGGAGAGTGATGTAGTGAATGAGGGGAGTGTGATGCAGTGAATGGGGGAGTGTGATGCAGTGAATGAGGGGAGTGTGATGTACTGAATGAGGGGATTGCGATGTAGTGAATGAGGGGATAGTGATGTAGTGAATGAGGGTAGTGTGATGCAGTGAATGAGGGGAGTGAGATGTAGTGATTGAGGGGAGTGTGATGTAGTGAATGAGGGGAGTGTGATGTAGTGAATGCGGGGAGTGTGATGTAGTGAATGCGGGGAGTGTGATGTAGTGTATGAAAGGAGTGTGATGTTGTGAATGAGGGGAGTGTGATGTAGTGAATGAGTGTAGTGTGATTTAGTGATTGAGGGGAGTGTGATGTAGAGAATGAGGGGAGTGATGTAGTGAATGAGCGGAGTGTGATGTAGTGAATGAGGAGAGTGTGATGTAGAGAATGAGGGGATTGTGATGTAGGGAATGATGGGAGTGTGATGTAGTGAATGAGGGGAGTGTGATGTAGTGAATGAGGGGAGTGTGATGTAGTGAATGAGGGGAGTGTGATGTGAAAGAGGGGAGTGTGATGTAGTGAATGAGGGGAGTGTGATGGAGTGAATGAGGGGAGTGGGATGTAGTGAATGAGGGGAGTGGGATGCAGTGAATGAGGGGAGTGTGATGTAGTGAATGAGGGGCGTGTAATGTGAATGAGGGGAGTGTGATGTAGTGAATGAGGGCAGTGTGATGTAGTGAATGCAGGGAGTGTGATGTAGTGAATGAGGGGAGTGTGATGTAGTGAATGAGGGGAGTGTGATGTAGTGAATGAGGGGAATGTGATGTAGTGAATGAGGGGAGTGTGATGTGAAAGAGGGGAGTGTGATGTAGTGAATGAGGGGAGTGTGATGGAGTGAATGAGGGGAGTGGGATGTAGTGAATGAGGGGAGTGGGATGCAGTGAATGAGGGGAGTGTGATGTAGTGAATGAGGGGCGTGTAATGTGAATGAGGGGAGTGTGATGCAGTGAATGAGGGCAGTGTGATGTAGTGAATGCAGGGAGTGTGATGTAGTGAATGAGGGGAGTGTGATGTAGTGAATGAGGGGAGTGTGATGTAGTGAATGCGGGGAGTGTGATGTAGTGAATGAGGGGAGTGTGATGTAGTGAATGAGGGGAGTGTGATGTAGTGAATGAGGGGAGCGTGATGTAGTGAATGAGGGGAGTGTGATGTAGTGAATGAGGTGAGTGTGATGTCGTGATTGAGGGGAGTGTGATGTAGTGAATGAGGGGAGTGTGATGTAGTGAATGAGGGCTGTGTGATGTAGTGAATGAGGGCAGTGTGACGTAGTGAATGAGGGGAGTGTGATGTAGTGAATGAGGGGAGTGTGATGTAGTGAATCATGGGAGTGTGATGTAGTGAATGAGGGGAGTGTGATGTAGTGAATGAGGGGAGTGTGATGTAGTGAATGAGGGGAGTGTGATGTAGTGAATGAGGGGAGTGTGATGCAGTGAATGAGAGCAGTGTGATGTAGTGAATGAGGGGAGTGTGATGTAGTGAATGAGGGGAGTGTGATGTAGTGATTGCGGGGAGTCTGATGAAGTGTATGAGGGGAGGGTGATGTCGTGAATGAGGGGAGTGTGATGTAGTGAATGAGGGGCGTGTGATGTAGTGAATGAGGGGAGTGTGAGGTAGTGAATGAGGGGAGTGGGATGTAGTGAATGTGGGAAGTGGGATGTAGTGAATGAGGGGAGTGTGATGTAGTGAATGAGGGGAGTGTGATGTAGTGAATGCGGGGAGTGTGATGTAGTGAATGAGGGGAGTGTGATATAGTGAATGCGGGGAGTGTGATGTAGTGAATGCGGGGAGTGTGATGTAGTGAATGAAGGGAGTGTGATGTTGTGAATGAGGGGAGTGCGATGTAGTGAATGTGTGTAGTGTGATTTAGTGATTGAGGGGAATGTGATGTAGTGAATGCGGGGAGTGTGTTGTAGTGAATGAGGGGAGTGTCATGCAGTGAAGGAGGGGAGTGTGATGCAGTGAATGAGTGTAGTGTGATTTAGTGATTGAGGGGAGTGTGATGTAGTGAATGAGAGGAGTGTGATGAAGTGAATGAGGGGAGTGTGATGTAGTGAATGAGGGGAGTGAGCTGTAGTGATTGAGGGGAGTGTGATGTAGAGAATGAGGGTAGTGATGTAGTGAATGAGCGGAGTGTGATGTCGTGAATGAGGAGAGTGTGATGTAGAGAATGAGGGGATTGTGATGAAGGGAATGAGGGGAGTGTGATGTAGTGAATGAGGGGAGTGTGATGTAGTGAATGAGATGAGTGTGATGTAGTGAATGAGGGGAGTGTGATGTGAAAGAGGGAAGTGTGATGTAGTGAATGAGGGGAGTGTGATGGAGTGAATGAGGGGAGTGGGATGTCGTGAATGAGGGGAGTGGGATGTAGTGAATGAGGGGAGTGTGATGTAGTGAATGAGGGGCGTGTAATGTGAATGAGGGGAGTGTGATGTATTGAATGAGGGCAGTGTGATGTAGTGAATGAGGGGAGTGTGATGTAGTGAATGAGGGGAGTGTGATGTAGTGAATGAGGGGAGTGTGATGTAGTGAATGAGGTGAGTGTGATGTCTTGATTGTGCGGAGTGTGATGTAGTGAATGAGGGGAGTGTGATTTAGTGAATGAGGGCAGTGTGATGAAGTGAATGAGGGCAGTGTGACGTAGTGAATGAGGGGAGTGTGATGTAGTGAATGAGGGGAGTGTGATGTAGTGAATCATGGGAGTGTGATATAGTGAATGAGGGGAGTGTGATGTAGTGAATGAGGGGAGTGTGATGTAGTGAATGAGGGGAGTGTGATGTAGTGAATGAAGGAAGTGTGATGTAATGAATGAGGGGAGTGTGATGTAGTGAATGAGGGGAGTGTGATGCAGTGAATGAGAGCAGTGGGATGTAGTGAATGAGGGGAGTGTGATGTAGTGAATGAGAGGAGTGTGATGTAGTGAATGCAGGGAGTCTGATGAAGTGTATGAGGGGAGGGTGATGTAGTGAATGAGGGGAGTGTGATGTAGTGAATGAGGGGAGTGTGATGCAGTGAATGAGGGGAGTGTGATGTAGTGAATGAGGGAAGTGTGAGGTAGTGAATGAGGGGAGTGTGATGTAGTGAATGAGGGGAGTGTGATGCTGTGAATGAGGGGAGAGTGATGCAGTGAATGAGGGGAGTGTGATGTTGTGAATGAGTGGATTGTGATGTAGTGAATGAGGGGAGTGTGATGTAGTGAATGAGGGGAGTGTGATGCTGTGAATGAGGGGAGAGTGATGCAGTGAATGAGGGGAGTGTGATGCAGTGAATGAGAGGAGTGTGATGTAGTGAATGAGGGGAGTGGGATGCAGTGAATGAGTGGAGTGTGATGCAGTGAATGAGGGGAGTGTGATGTAGTGAATGAAGGGGGTGGGATGTAGTGAATGAGGGGAGTGTGATGCAGTGAATGAGGGGAGAGTGATGCAGTGAATGAGGGGAGTGTGATGTTGTGAATGAGTGGAGAGTGATGTAGTGAATGAGGGGAGTGTGATGGAGTGAATGAGGGGAGTGTGATGCAGAGAATGAGGGGAGAGTGATGCAGTGAATGAGAGGAGTGTGATGTAGTGAATGAGGGGAGTGGAATGCAGTGAATGAGTGGAGTGTGATGCAGTGAATGAGTGGAGTGTGATGCAGTGAATGAGGTGAGTGTGATGTAGTGAATGAGGGGAGTGTGATGGAGTGAAACAGGGGAGTGTGATGTAGTGAATGAGGGGAGAGTGTTGTAGTGAATGAGGGGAGTCTGATGTAGTGAATGAGGAGAGTGCGATGTAGTGAATGAGGGGAGTGTGATGTAGTGAATGAGGGGAGTGTGATGTAGTGAATGAGGGGAGTGTGATGTACTGAATGATGGGAGTGTGATGTTGTGAATGAGGAGATTGTGATGTAGTGAATGAGGGGAGTGTGATGTAGTGAATGAGGGAGTGTGATGTAGTGAATGAGGGGAGTGTGATGTAGTGAATGAGGGGAGTGAGATGTAGTGAATGAGGCGAGTGCGATGTAGTGAATGAGGGGAGTGAGATGTAGTGAATGAGGGGAGTGAGATGTAGTGAATGAGGGGAGTGAGATGTAGTGAATGAGGGGAGTGTGATGTAGTGAATGAGGGGAGTGTGATGTAGTGAATGAGGGGAGTGTGATGTAGTGAATGAGGAGATTGTGATGTAGTGAATGAGGGGAGTGTGATATAGTGAATGAGGGGAGTGTGATGTAGTGAATAAGGGGAGTGAGATGTAGTGAATGAGGGCAGTGTGATGTAGTGAATGAGGGGAGTGTGATGTAGTAAATGAGGGCAGTGTGATGTAGTGAATGAGGGGAGTGTGATATACGGAATGTGGGGAGTGTGATGTAGTGAATGAGGGGAGTGTGATGTAGTGATTGAGGGGAGTGTGATGGAGTGAATGAGGGAAGTGTGATGTACTGAGTGAGGGGAGTGTGATGTAGTGAATGAGGAGATTGTGATGTAGTGATTGAGGGGAGTGAGATGTAGTGAATGAGGGGAGTGTGATGTAGTGATTGAGGGGAGTGAGATGTAGTGAATGAGGGGAGTGTGATGTAGTGAATGAGGGGAGTGTGTAGTAGTGAATGAGGGAAGTGTGATGTAGTGAATGAGGGGAGTGTGATATAGTGAATGAGGGGAATGTGATGTAGTGATTGAGGGGAGTGTGATGGAGTGAATGAGGGAAGTGTGATGTACTGAATGAGGGGAGTGTGAAGTAGTGAATGTGGAGATTGTGATGTAGTGAATGAGGGGAGTGTGATGTAGTGAATGAGGGGAGTGTGATGTAGTGAATGAGGGGAGTGTGATGTAGTGAATGAGGAGAGTGTGATGTAGTGAATGAGGGGAGTGTGATGTAGTGAATGAGGGGAGTGTGATGTAGTGATTGAGGGGAGAGTGATGTAGTGAACGAGGGGAGTGTGATGTAGTGAACGAGGGGAGAGTGATGTAGTGAATGAGGGGAGTGTGATGTAGTGAATGAGGGGAGTGTGATGTAGTGATTGAGGGGAGTGTGCTGTTGTGAATGAGGGGAGTGTGATATAGTGAATGTGGGGAGTGTGTTGTAGTGAATGAGGGGTGTGTGATGTAGTGATTGAGGGGAATGTGATGGAGTGAATGAGGGAAGTGTGATGTACTGAATGTGGGGAGTGTGATGTAGTGAATGAGGAGATTGTGATGGAGTGATTGAGGTGAGTGAGATGTAGTGAATGAGGGGAGTGGGATGTAGTGACTGAGGGGAGTGGTATGTAGTGTCTGACGGAAGTGGGATGTCGTGTCAGGGGAGTGGGATGTAGTGTCTGAGGGAATTGGGATGTAGTGACTGAGGGGAGTGGGATGTAGTGTCTGAGGGGAGTGAGATGTACTGCCTGAGGGGAGTGGGATGTAGTGTCTGAGGGGAGTGGGATGTAGTGTCTGAGGGGAGTGTGATGTTGTGAATGAGGGGATTGTGATGTCGTGAATGAGGAGATGATGTAGTGAATGAGGGGAGTGTGATGTAGTGAATGAGGGGAGTGGGATGTAGTGAATGAGGGGAGTGTGATGTAGTGAATGAGGGGAGTGTGATGTAGTGAATGAGGGGAGTGTGATGTAGTGAATGAGGAGATGATGTAGTGAATGAGGGGAGTGGGATGTAGTGAATGAGGGGAGTGTGATGTAGTGAATGAGGGGAGTGTGATGTAGTGAATGAGGGGAGAGTGATGTAGTGAAAGAGGGGAGTGTGATGTCGTGACTGCGGGGACTGTGATGTAGTGAATGAGGGGACTGTGATGTAGTGAATGAGGGGAGTGTGATGCACTGAATAAGGGGAGTGTGAGGTAGTGAAAGAGGGGAGTGTGATGTAGTGAAAGAGGGGAGTGTGATGTAGTGACTGCGGGGACTGTGATGTAGTGAATGAGGGGACTGTGATGTAGTGAATGAGGGGAGTGTGATGCAGTGAATAAGGCGAGTGTGAGGTAGTGAATGAGGGGAGTGTGATGTAGTGAATGAGTGCAGTGTGATGTAGTGAATGAGGGGAGTGTGATGTAGTGAATGAGGGGAGTGTGATGTAGTGAATGAGGGGAGCGTGATGTAGTGAATGAGGGGAGTGTGATGTAGTGAATGAGGGGAGTGTGATGTAGTGAATGAGGGGAGTGTGAAGTAGTGAATGAGGGGAGTGTCATGTAGTGAATGAGTGCAGTGTGATGTAGTGAATGAGGGGAGTGTGATGTAGTGAATGAGGGGAGTGTGATGTAGTGAATGAGGGGAGTGTGAAGCAGTGAATGAGGGGAGTGTGATGTAGTGAATGAGGGGAGTGTGATGTAGTGAATGAGGGGAGTGTGAAGTAGTGAATGAGGGGAGTGTGATGTAGTGAATGGGGGAGTGTGATGTAGTGAATGAGTGGAGTGTGATGCAGTGAATGAGGGGAGTGTGATGTAGTGAATGAGGGGAGTGTGTAGTAGTGAATGAGGGAAGTGTGATGTAGTGAATGAGGGGAGTGTGATATAGTGAATGAGGGGAATGTGATGTAGTGATTGAGGGGAGTGTGATGGAGTGAATGAGGGAAGTGTGATGTACTGAATGAGGGGTGTGTGAAGTAGTGAATGTGGAGATTGTGATGTAGTGAATGAGGGGAGTGTGATGTAGTGAATGAGGGGAGTGTGATGTAGTGAATGAGGGGAGTGTGATGTAGTGAATGAGGAGAGTGTGATGTAGTGAATGAGGGGAGTGTGATGTAGTGAATGAGGGGAGTGTGATGTAGTGATTGAGGGGAGTGTGATGTAGTGAACGAGGGGAGTGTGATGTAGTGAACGAGGGGAGAGTGATGTAGTGAATGAGGGGAGTGTGATGTAGTGAATGAGGGGAGTGTGATGTAGTGATTGAGGGGAGTGTGCTGTTGTGAATGAGGGGAGTGTGATATAGTGAATGTGGGGAGTGTGTTGTAGTGAATGAGGGGTGTGTGATGTAGTGATTGAGGGGAATGTGATGGAGTGAATGAGGGAAGTGTGATGTACTGAATGAGGGGAGTGTGATGTAGTGAATGAGGAGATTGTGAAGGAGTGATTGAGGTGAGTGAGATGTAGTGAATGAGGGGAGTGGGATGTAGTGACTGAGGGGAGTGGTATGTAGTGTCTGACGGAAGTGGGATGTCGTGTCAGGGGAGTGGGATGTAGTGTCTGAGGGAAGTGGGATGTAGTGACTGAGGGGAGTGGGATGTAGTGTCTGAGGGGAGTGAGATGTACTGCCTGAGGGGAGTGGGATGTAGTGTCTGAGGGGAGTGGGATGTAGTGTCTGAGGGGAGTGTGATTTTGTGAATGAGGGGAGTGTGATGTCGTGAATGAGGAGATGATGTAGTGAATGAGGGGAGTGTGATGTAGTGAATGAGGGGAGTGGGATGTAGTGAATGAGGGGAGTGTGATGTAGTGAATGAGGGGAGTGTGATGTAGTGAATGAGGAGATGATGTAGTGAATGAGGGGAGTGGGATGTAGTGAATGAGGGGAGTGTGATGTAGTGAATGAGGGGAGTGTGATGTAGTGAATGAGGGGAGAGTGATGTAGTGAAAGAGGGGAGTGTGATGTCGTGACTGCGGGGACTGTGATGTAGTGAATGAGGGGACTGTGATGTAGTGAATGAGGGGAGTGTGATGCACTGAATAAGGGGAGTGTGAGGTAGTGAAAGAGGGGAGTGTGAAGTAGTGAAAGAGGGGAGTGTGATGTAGTGACTGCGGGGACTGTGATGTAGTGAATGAGGGGACTGTGATGTAGTGAATGAGGGGAGTGTGATGCAGTGAATAAGGGGAGTGTGAGGTAGTGAATGAGGGGAGTGTGATGTAGTGAATGAGTGCAGTGTGATGTAGTGAATGAGGGGAGTGTGATGTAGTGAATGAGGGGAGTGTGATGTAGTGAATGAGGGGAGTGTGAAGTAGTGAATGAGGGGAGTGTGATGTAGTGAATGTGTGCAGTGTGATGTAGTGAATGAGGGGAGTGTGATGTAGTGAATGAGGGGAGTGTGATGTAGTGAATGAGGGGAGTGTGAAGCAGTGAATGAGGGGAGTGTGATGTAGTGAATGAGGGGAGTGTGATGTAGTGAATGAGGGGAGTGTGAAGTAGCGAATGAGGGGAGTGTGATGTAGTGAATGGGGGAGTGTGATGTAGTGAATGAGTGGAGTGTGATGCAGTGAATGAGGGGAGTGTGATGTAGTGAATGAGGGGAGTGTGATGTAGTGAATGAGGGGAGTGGGATGTAGTGAATGAGGGGAGTGTGATGTGGTGAATGAGGGGAGTGTGATGTAGTGACTGAGGGGGTGTGATGTAGAGAATGAGGGGAGTGTGATGTAGTGAATGAGGGGAGTGTGATGTAGTGAATGAGGGGAGTGTGATGTAGTGAATGAGGGGAGTGTGATGTAGTGAATGAGGGGAGTGTGATGTAGTGAATGAGGGGAGAGTGATGTGGTGAAAGAGGGGAGTGTGATGTAGTGAATGAGGGGAGTGTGATGTAGTGAATGAGGGGAGTGTGATGTAGTGAATGAGTGGAGTGTGATGCAGTGAATGAGGGGAGTGTGATGTAGTGAATGAGGGGAGTGTGATGTAGTGAATGAGGGGAGTGTGATGTAGTGAATGAGTGGAGTGTGATGCAGTGAATTAGGGGAGTGTGATGTAGTGAATGAGGGGAGTGTGATGTAGTGAATGAGGGGAGTGTGATGTAGTGAAAGAGGGGAGTGTGATGTAGTGAATGAGGGGAGTGTGATGATGTGAATGAGGGGAGTGTGATGCAGTGAATGAGGGGAGTGTGATGTAGTGAATGAGGGGAGTGGGTGTAGTGAATGAGGGGAGTGTGATGTAGTGAATGAGGGGAGTGTGATATAGTGAATGAGGGGAGTGTGATGTAGTGAATGAGGGGAGTGTGATGCAGTGAATGAGGGCAGTGTGATGTAGTGAATGCGGGGAGTGTGATGTAGTGAATGAGGGGGGTGTGATGAAGTGATTGAGGGGAGTGTGATGTAGTGAATGGGGGGAGTGGGATGTAGTGATTGAGGGGAGTGGGATGTAGTGATTGAGGGGAGTGTGATGTCGTGAATGCGGGGAGTGTGATGTAGTGAATGAGGGGAGTGTGATGTAGTGAATGAGCGGAGTGTGATGTAGTGAATTAGCGGAGTGTGATGTAGTGAATGAGGGGAGTGTGATGCAGTGAATGACCGGAGTGTGATGTAGTGAATGAGGGGAGTGTGATGGAGTGAATGAGGGGAGTGTGATGTACTGATTGAGGGGAGAGTGATGTCGTGAATGAGGGGAGTGTGGTGTAGTGAATGAGAGGAGTGATGTAGTGAATGAGGGGAGTGTGATGCAGTGAATGAGGGGGCTGTGATGTAGTGATTGAGGGGAGTGGGATGTAGTAATTGAGGGGAGTGTGATGTAGTGAATGAGGGGAGTGTGATGTGAATGAGGGGAGTGTGATGCAGTGAATTTGAGGAGTGTGATGTAGTGAATGAGGGGAGTGTGGTGTAGTGAATGAGAGGAGTGTGATGTGAATGAGGGGAGTGTGATGCAGTGAATTTGAGGAGTGTGATGTAGTGAATGAGGGGAGTGTGATGTAGTGAATGAGGGAAGTGTGATGTAGTGAATGAGGGGAGTGTGATGCAGTGAAAGAGGGGAGTGTGATGTACTGAATGAGGGAAGTGTGATGTAGTGAATGAGGGGAGTGTGATGCAGTGAATGAGGGGAGTGTGATGTAGTGAATGAGGGGAGTGTGATGTAGTAAATGAGGGGAGTGTGATGTAGTGAATGAGGGGAGTGTGACGTAGTGAATGAGGGGAGTGTGATGCAGTGATTGAGCGGAGAGTGATATCGTGAATGAGGGGAGTGCGATGTAGTGAATGATGGGAGTGTGATGTCGTGAATGAGGGGAGTGTGATGTAGTGAATGAGGGGAGTGGAATGTAGTGAATGAGGGGACTCTGATGTAGTGAATGAGGGGAGTGTGATGTAGTGACTGAGGGGAGTGTGATGTAGTGAATGAGGGGAGTGTGATGTAGTGAATGAGGGGAGTGTGATGCAGTGATTGAGGGGACTGTGATGTAGTGAATGAGGGGAATGTGATGTAGTGAATGAGGGGAGTGTGATGCAGTGATTGAGGGGACCGTGATGTAGTGAATGAGGGGAGTGTGATGTAGTGATTGAGGGGAGTGTGACGGAGTGAATGAGGGCAGTGTGATGTAGTGAATGAGGGGAGTGTGATGTAGTGAATGAGGGGAGTGTGATGTCGTGAATGAGGGGAGTGTGATGTCGTGAATGAGGAGTGTGTGATGTAGTGAATGAGGGGAGTGTGATGTAATCAATGAGGGGAGAGTGATGTAGTGAATGAGGGGAGTGTGATGTAGTGAATGAGGGGAGTGTGATATAGTGAATGTGGGGAGTGTGATGCAGTGAATGAGGGGAGTGTGATGTAGTGATTGAGGGGAGTGTGATGGAGTGAATGAGGGAAGTGTGATGTACTGAATGAGGGGAGTGTGATGTAGTGAATGAGGAGATTGTGATGTAGTGATTGAGGGGAGTGAGATGCAGTGAATGAGGGGAGTGTGATGTAGTGAATGAGGGGAGTGTGATGTAGTGAATGAGGGGAGTGTGTAGTAGTGAATGAGGGAAGTGTGATGTAGTGAATGAGGGGAGTGTGATGTAGTGAATGAGGTGAATGTGATGTCGTGAATGAGGGGAGTGTGATGTAGTGAATGAGGGGAGTGTGATGTAGTGAATGAGGGGAGTGTGATCTAGTGATTGAGGGGACTGTGATGTAGTGAATGAGGGGAGTGTGATGTCGTGAATGAGGGGAGTGTGATGTAGTGAAAGAGGGGAGTGTGATGTAGTGAATGAGGGGACTGTGATGCAGTGAATTAGGGGAGTGTGATGTAGTGAATGAGGGGAGTGTGATGTAGTGAATGAGGGGAGTGTGATGTAGTGAAAGAGGGGAGTGTGATGTAGTGAATGAGGGGAGTGTGATGTAGTGAATTAGGGGAGCGTGATGCAGTGAATCAGGGGAGTGTGATGTAGTGAATGAGGGGAGTGGGTGTCGTGAATGAGGGGAGTGTGATGTAGTGAATGAGGGGAGTGTGATGTAGTGAATGAGGGGAGTGTGATGCAGTGAATGAGGGCAGTGTGATGTAGTGAATGCGGGGAGTGTGATGTAGTGAATGAGGGGAGTGTGATGAAGTGATTGAGGGGAGTGTGATGTAGTGAATGGGGGGAGTGGGATGTAGTGATTGAGGGGAGTGGGATGTAGTGATTGAGGGGAGTGTGATGTAGTGAATGAGGGGAGTGTGATGTAGTGAATGAGGGGAGTGTGATGTAGTGAATGAGCGGAGTGTGATGTAGTGAATGAGCGGAGTGTGATGTAGTGAATGCGGGGAGTGTGATGTAGTGAATGAGGGGAGTGTGATGAAGTGATTGAGGGGAGTGTGATGTAGTGAATGGGGGGAGTGGGATGTAGTGATTGAGGGGAGTGGGATGTAGTGATTGAGGGGAGTGTGATGTAGTGAATGAGGGGAGTGTGATGTAGTGAATGAGGGGAGTGTGATGTAGTGAATGAGCGGAGTGTGATGTAGTGAATGAGCGGAGTGTGATGTAGTGAATGAGCGGAGTGTGATGTAGTGAATGAGGGGAGTGTGATGTAGTGAAAGAGGGGAGTGTGATGTACTGATTGAGGGGAGAGTGATGTAGTGAATGAGGGGAGTGTGGTGTAGTGAATGAGAGGAGTGATGTAGTGAATGAGGGGAGTGTGATGCAGTGAATGAGGGGAGTGCGATGTAGTGAATGAGGGGGGTGTGATGTAGTGATTGAGGGGAGTGGGATGTAGTAATTGAGGGGAGTGTGATGTAGTGAATGAGGGGAGTGTGATGTGAATGAGGGGAGTGTGATGTAGTGAATTTGAGGAGTGTGATGTCATGAATGAGGGGAGTGTGATGTAGTGAATGAGGGAAGTGTGATGCAGTGAATGAGGGGAGTGTGATGCAGTGAAAGAGGGGAGTGTGATGTAGTGAATGAGGGGAGTGTGATGTCGTGAATGAGGGAAGTGTGATGTAGTGAATGAGGGGAGTGTGATGCAGTGAATGAGGGGAGTGTGATGTAGTGAATGAGGGGAGTGTGATGTAGTAAATGAGGGGAGTGTGATATAGTGAATGAGGGGAGTGTGACGTAGTGAATGAGGGGAGTGTGATGCAGTGATTGAGCGGAGTGTGATATAGTGAATGAGGGGAGTGCGATGTAGTGAATGATGGGAGTGTGATGTCGTGAATGAGGGGAGTGTGATGTAGTGAATGAGGGGAGTGGAATGTACTGAATGAGGGGACTCTGATGTAGTGAATGAGGGGAGTGTGATGTAGTGACTGAGGGGAGTGTGATGTAGTGAATGAGGGGAGTGGGATGTAGTGAATGAGGGGAGTGTGATGTAGTGAATGAGGGGAGTGTGATGTAGTGAATGAGGGGAGTGTGATGTAGTGAATGAGGAGATGATGTAGTGAATGAGGGGAGTGGGATGTAGTGAATGAGGGGAGTGTGATGTAGTGAATGAGGGGAGTGTGATGTAGTGAATGAGGGGAGAGTGATGTAGTGAAAGAGGGGAGTGTGATGTCGTGACTGCGGGGACTGTGATGTAGTGAATGAGGGGACTGTGATGTAGTGAATGAGGGGAGTGTGATGCACTGAATAAGGGGAGTGTGAGGTAGTGAAAGAGGGGAGTGTGAAGTAGTGAAAGAGGGGAGTGTGATGTAGTGACTGCGGGGACTGTGATGTAGTGAATGAGGGGACTGTGATGTAGTGAATGAGGGGAGTGTGATGCAGTGAATAAGGGGAGTGTGAGGTAGTGAATGAGGGGAGTGTGATGTAGTGAATGAGTGCAGTGTGATGTAGTGAATGAGGGGAGTGTGATGTAGTGAATGAGGGGAGTGTGATGTAGTGAATGAGGGGAGCGTGATGTAGTGAATGAGGGGAGTGTGATGTAGTGAATGAGGGGAGTGTGGTGTAGTGAATGAGGGGAGTGTGAAGTAGTGAATGAGGGGAGTGTGATGTAGTGAATGTGTGCAGTGTGATGTAGTGAATGAGGGGAGTGTGCTGTAGTGAATGAGGGGAGTGTGATGTAGTGAATGAGGGGAGTGTGAAGCAGTGAATGAGGGGAGTGTGATGTAGTGAATGAGGGGAGTGTGATGTAGTGAATGAGGGGAGTGTGAAGTAGTGAATGAGGGGAGTGTGATGTAGTGAATGGGGGAGTGTGATGTAGTGAATGAGTGGAGTGTGATGCAGTGAATGAGGGGAGTGTGATGTAGTGAATGAGGGGAGTGTGATGTAGTGAATGAGGGGAGTGGGATGTAGTGAATGAGGGGAGTGTGATGTGGTGAATGAGGGGAGTGTGATGTAGTGACTGAGGGGGTGTGATGTAGAGAATGAGGGGAGTGTGATGTAGTGAATGAGGGGCGTGTGATGTAGTGAATGAGGGGAGTGTGATGTAGTGAATGAGGGGAGTGTGATGTAGTGAATGAGGGGAGTGTGATGTAGTGAATGAGGGGAGAGTGATGTGGTGAAAGAGGGGAGTGTGATGTAGTGAATGAGGGGAGTGTGATGTAGTGAATGAGGGGAGTGTGATGTAGTGAATGAGTGGAGTGTGATGCAGTGAATGAGGGGAGTGTGATGTAGTGAATGAGGGGAGTGTGATGTAGTGAATGAGGGGAGTGTGATGTAGTGAATGAGTGGAGTGTGATGCAGTGAATTAGGGGAGTGTGATGTAGTGAATGAGGGGAGTGTGATGTAGTGAATGAGGGGAGTGTGATGTAGTGAAAGAGGGGAGTGTGATGTAGTGAATGAGGGGAGTGTGATGATGTGAATGAGGGGAGTGTGATGCAGTGAATGAGGGGAGTGTGATGTAGTGAATGAGGGGAGTGGGTGTAGTGAATGAGGGGAGTGTGATGTAGTGAATGAGGGGAGTGTGATATAGTGAATGAGGGGAGTGTGATGTAGTGAATGAGGGGAGTGTGATGCAGTGAATGAGGGCAGTGTGATGTAGTGAATGCGGGGAGTGTGATGTAGTGAATGAGGGGGGTGTGATGAAGTGATTGAGGGGAGTGTGATGTAGTGAATGGGGGGAGTGGGATGTAGTGATTGAGGGGAGTGGGATGTAGTGATTGAGGGGAGTGTGATGTCGTGAATGAGGGGAGTGTGATGTAGTGAATGAGGGGAGTGTGATGTAGTGAATGAGCGGAGCGTGATGTAGTGAATGAGCGGAGTGTGATGTAGTGAATGAGGGGAGTGTGATGCAGTGAATGAGCGGAGTGTGATGTAGTGAATGAGGGGAGTGTGATGGAGTGAATGAGGGGAGTGTGATGTACTGATTGAGGGGAGAGTGATGTCGTGAATGAGGGGAGTGTGGTGTAGTGAATGAGAGGAGTGATGTAGTGAATGAGGGGAGTGTGATGCAGTGAATGAGGGGGCTGTGATGTAGTGATTGAGGGGAGTGGGATGTAGTAATTGAGGGGAGTGTGATGTAGTGAATGAGGGGAGTGTGATGTGAATGAGGGGAGTGTGATGCAGTGAATTTGAGGAGTGTGATGTAGTGAATGAGGGGAGTGTGGTGTAGTGAATGAGAGGAGTGTGATGTGAATGAGGGGAGTGTGATGCAGTGAATTTGAGGAGTGTGATGTAGTGAATGAGGGGAGTGTGATGTAGTGAATGAGGGAAGTGTGATGTAGTGAATGAGGGGAGTGTGATGCAGTGAAAGAGGGGAGTGTGATGTACTGAATGAGGGAAGTGTGATGTAGTGAATGAGGGGAGTGTGATGCAGTGAATGAGGGGAGTGTGATGTAGTGAATGAGGGGAGTGTGATGTAGTAAATGAGGGGAGTGTGATGTAGTGAATGAGGGGAGTGTGACGTAGTGAATGAGGGGAGTGTGATGCAGTGATTGAGCGGAGAGTGATATCGTGAATGAGGGGAGTGCGATGTAGTGAATGATGGGAGTGTGATGTCGTGAATGAGGGGAGTGTGATGTAGTGAATGAGGGGAGTGGAATGTAGTGAATGAGGGGACTCTGATGTAGTGAATGAGGGGAGTGTGATGTAGTGACTGAGGGGAGTGTGATGTAGTGAATGAGGGGAGTGTGATGTAGTGAATGAGGGGAGTGTGATGCAGTGATTGAGGGGACTGTGATGTAGTGAATGAGGGGAATGTGATGTAGTGAATGAGGGGAGTGTGATGCAGTGATTGAGGGGACCGTGATGTAGTGAATGAGGGGAGTGTGATGTAGTGATTGAGGGGAGTGTGACGGAGTGAATGAGGGCAGTGTGATGTAGTGAATGAGGGGAGTGTGATGTAGTGAATGAGGGGAGTGTGATGTCGTGAATGAGGGGAGTGTGATGTCGTGAATGAGGAGTGTGTGATGTAGTGAATGAGGGGAGTGTGATGTAATCAATGAGGGGAGAGTGATGTAGTGAATGAGGGGAGTGTGATGTAGTGAATGAGGGGAGTGTGATATAGTGAATGTGGGGAGTGTGATGCAGTGAATGAGGGGAGTGTGATGTAGTGATTGAGGGGAGTGTGATGGAGTGAATGAGGGAAGTGTGATGTACTGAATGAGGGGAGTGTGATGTAGTGAATGAGGAGATTGTGATGTAGTGAATGAGGGGAGTGTGATGTAGTGAATGAGGGGAGTGTGTAGTAGTGAATGAGGGAAGTGTGATGTAGTGAATGAGGGGAGTGTGATGTAGTGAATGAGGTGAATGTGATGTCGTGAATGAGGGGAGTGTGATGTAGTGAATGAGGGGAGTGTGATGTAGTGAATGAGGGGAGTGTGATCTAGTGATTGAGGGGACTGTGATGTAGTGAATGAGGGGAGTGTGATGTCGTGAATGAGGGGAGTGTGATGTAGTGAAAGAGGGGAGTGTGATGTAGTGAATGAGGGGACTGTGATGCAGTGAATTAGGGGAGTGTGATGTAGTGAATGAGGGGAGTGTGATGTAGTGAATGAGGGGAGTGTGATGTAGTGAAAGAGGGGAGTGTGATGTAGTGAATGAGGGGAGTGTGATGTAGTGAATTAGGGGAGCGTGATGCAGTGAATCAGGGGAGTGTGATGTAGTGAATGAGGGGAGTGGGTGTCGTGAATGAGGGGAGTGTGATGTAGTGAATGAGGGGAGTGTGATGTAGTGAATGAGGGGAGTGTGATGCAGTGAATGAGGGCAGTGTGATGTAGTGAATGCGGGGAGTGTGATGTAGTGAATGAGGGGAGTGTGATGAAGTGATTGAGGGGAGTGTGATGTAGTGAATGGGGGGAGTGGGATGTAGTGATTGAGGGGAGTGGGATGTAGTGATTGAGGGGAGTGTGATGTAGTGAATGAGGGGAGTGTGATGTAGTGAATGAGGGGAGTGTGATGTAGTGAATGAGCGGAGTGTGATGTAGTGAATGAGCGGAGTGTGATGTAGTGAATGAGGGGAGTGTGATGTAGTGAATGAGCGGAGTGTGATGTAGTGAATGAGGGGAGTGTGATGTAGTGAATGAGGGGAGTGTGATGTACTGATTGAGGGGAGAGTGATGTAGTGAATGAGGGGAGTGTGGTGTAGTGAATGAGAGGAGTGATGTAGTGAATGAGGGGAGTGTGATGCAGTGAATGAGGGGAGTGTGATGTAGTGAATGAGGGGGGTGTGATGTAGTGATTGAGGGGAGTGGGATGTAGTAATTGAGGGGAGTGTGATGTAGTGAATGAGGGGAGTGTGATGTGAATGAGGGGAGTGTGATGTAGTGAATTTGAGGAGTGTGATGTCATGAATGAGGGGAGTGTGATGTAGTGAATGAGGGAAGTGTGATGTAGTGAATGAGGGGAGTGTGATGCAGTGAAAGAGGGGAGTGTGATGTAGTGAATGAGGGGAGTGTGATGTCGTGAATGAGGGAAGTGTGATGTAGTGAATGAGGGGAGTGTGATGCAGTGAATGAGGGGAGTGTGATGTAGTGAATGAGGGGAGTGTGATGTAGTAAATGAGGGGAGTGTGATATAGTGAATGAGGGGAGTGTGACGTAGTGAATGAGGGGAGTGTGATGCAGTGATTGAGCGGAGTGTGATATAGTGAATGAGGGGAGTGCGATGTAGTGAATGATGGGAGTGTGATGTCGTGAATGAGGGGAGTGTGATGTAGTGAATGAGGGGAGTGGAATGTAGTGAATGAGGGGACTCTGATGTAGTGAATGAGGGGAGTGTGATGTAGTGACTGAGGGGAGTGTGATGTAGTGAATGAGGGGAGTGTGATGTAGTGAATGAGGGGAGTGTGATGCAGTGATTGAGGGGACTGTGATGTAGTGAATGAGGGGAATGTGATGTAGTGAATGAGGGGTGTGTGATGCAGTGATTGAGGGGACCGTGATGTAGTGAATGAGGGGAGTGTGATGTAGTGATTGAGGGGAGTGTGACGGAGTGAATGAGGGCAGTGTGATGTAGTGAATGAGGGGAGTGTGATGTAGTGAATGAGGGGAGTGTGATGTCGTGAATGAGGGGAGTGTGATGTAGTGAATGAGGAGTGTGTGATGTAGTGAATGAGGGGAGTGTGATGTAATCAATGAGGGGAGAGTGATTTAGTGAATGAGGGGAGTGTGATGTAGTGAATGATGGGAGTGTGATGCAGTGATTGAGGGGAGTGTGATGTACTGAATGAGGGGATTGTGATATAGTGAATGTGGGGAGTGTGATGTAGTGAATGAGGGGAGTGTGATGTAGTGATTGAGGGGAGTGTGATGGAGTGAATGAGGGAAGTGTGATGTACTGAATGAGGGGAGTGTGATGTAGTGAATGAGGAGATTGTGATGTAGTGATTGAGGGGAGTGAGATGTAGTGAATGAGGGGAGTGTGATGTAGTGAATGAGGGGAGTGTGATGTAGTGAATGAGGGGAGTGTGTAGTAGAGAATGAGGGAAGTGTGATGTAGTGAATGAGGGGAGTGTGATGTAGTGAATGAGGGGAGTGTGATGTAGTGAATGAGGGGAGTGTGATCTAGTGATTGAGGGGACTGTGATGTAGTGAATGAGGGGAGTGTGATGTAGTGAATGAGGGGAGTGTGATGTAGTGAATGAGGGGAGTGTGATGTAGTGATTGAGGGGAGTGTGATGTAGTGAATGAGGGGAGTGTGATGTAGTGAATGAGGGGAGAGTGATGTAGTGAATGAGGGGAGTGTGAAGTAGTGATTGAGGGGAGTGTGATGTAGTGAATGAGGGGAGTGTGATATAGTGAATGTGGGGAGTGTGTTGTAGTGAATGAGGGGAGTGTGATGTAGTGATTGAGGGGAGTGTGATGTAGTGAATGAGGGAAGTGTGATGTACTGAATGAGGGGAGTGTGATGTAGTGAATGAGGGGAGTGTGATGTAGTGAATGAGGGGAGTGTGATGTAGTGAATGAGGGGAGTGTGATGCAGTGATTGAGCGGAGTGTGATGCAGTGAATGAGGGGAGTCTGATGCAGTGAATGAGGGGAGTCTGATGCAGTGAATGAGGGGAGTGTGATGTAGTGAATGAGGAGAGATTGATGTACTGAATGAGGGGAGTGTGATGTAGTGAATGAGGGGAGTGTGATGTAGTGAATGAGGGGAGTGTGATGTAGCGAATGAGGGGAGTGTGGAGTAGTGAATGATGGAAGTGTGATGTAGTGAATGAGGGGAGTGTGATGTAGTGAATGAAAGGAATGTGATGTAGTGAATGAGGGGAGTGTGATGAAGGGAATGAGGGGAGTGTGATGTAGTGAATGAGGGGAGTGTGATGTAGTGAATGAGGGGAGTGTGATGCAGTGATTGAGGGGACTGTGATGTCGTGAATGAGGGGAGTGTGATGTAGTGAATGAGGGGAGTGTGATGTAGTGAATGAGAGAAAGTGTGATGTAGTGAATGAGGGGAGTGTGATTTAGTGAATGTGGGGAGTGTGATGTAGTGAATGAGGGGAGTGTGATGTAGTGATTGAGGGGAGTGTGATGGAGTGAATGAGGGAAGTGTGATGTACTGAATGAGTGGAGTGTGATGTAGTGAATGAGGAGATTGTGAGGTAGTGAATGAGTTGAGTGAGATGTAGTGAATGAGGGGAGTGTGATGTAGTGAATGAGGGGAGTGAGATGTAGTGAATGAGTGGAGTGTGATGTAGTGAATGAGGGGAGTGTGATGTGGTGAATGAGGAGAGTGTGATGCAGTTAATGAGGGGAGTGTGATATAGTGAATGAGGGGAGTGTGATGTAGTGAATGAGGGGAGTGAGATGTAGTGAATAAGGGCAGTGTGATGTAGTGAATGAGGGGAGTGTGATGTAGTGAATGAGGGCTGTGTGATGTAGTGAATGAGGGGAGTGTGATGTAGTGAATGAGGGGAGTGTGATGTAGTGAATGAGGAGAGTGTGATGTAGTGAATGAGGGGAGTGTGATGTAATCAATGAGGGGAGAGTGATGTCGTGAATGAGGGGAGTGTGATGTAGTGAATGACGGGAGTGTGATGTAGTGATTGAGGGGAGTGTGATGTAGTGAATGAGGGGAGTGTGATATAGTGAATGTGGGGAGTGTGATGTAGTGAATGAGGGGAGGGTGATGTAGTGATTGAGGGGAGTGTGATAGAGTGAATGAGGGAAGTGTGATGTACTGAATGAGGGGAGTGTGATGTAGTGAATGAGGAGATTGTGATGTAGTGATTGAGGGGAGTGAGATGTAGTGAATGAGGGGAGTGTGATGTAGTGATTGAGGGGAGTGAGATGTAGTGAATGAGGGGAGTGTGATGTAGTGAATGAGGGGAGTGTGTAGTAGTGAATGAGGGAAGTGTGATGTAGTGAATGAGGGGAGTGTGATGTAGTGAATGAGGGGAATGTGATGTAGTGAATGAGGGGAGTGTGATGTAGTGATTGAGGGGACTGTGACGGAGTGAATGAGGGGAGTGTGATGTAGTGAATGAGGGGAGTGTGATGTAGTGAATGAGAGAAAGTGTGATGTAGTGAATGAGGGGAATGTGATATAGTGAATGTGGGATTGGGATGTAGTGAATGAGGGGAGTGTGATGTAGTGATTGAGGGGAGTTTGATGGAGTGAATGAGGGAAGTGTGATGTACTGAATGAGGGGAGTGTGAAGTCGTGAATGAGGAGATTGTGATGTAGTGAATGAGGGGAGTGTGATGTAGTGAATGAGGGGAGTGTGATGTAGTGAATGAGGGGAGTGTGATGTAGTGAATGAGGGGAGTGTGATGTAGTGAATGAGGGGAATGTGTAGCAGTGAATGAGGGAAGTGTGATGTAGTGAATGAGGGGAGTGTGATGCAGTGAATGAGGGGAATGTGATGTCGTGAATGAGGGGAGTGTGATGTAGTGAATGAGGGGAGTGTGATGTAGTGAATGAGGGGAGTGTGATCAAGTGATTGAGGGGAGTGTGATGTAGTGAATGAGGGGAGTGTGATGTCGTGAATGAGGGGAGTGTGATGTAGTGAATGAGGGGAGTGTGATGTAGTGATTGAGGGGAGTGTGATGTAGTGAATGAGGGGAGTGTGATGTAGTGAATGAGGGGTGTGTGATGTAGTGAATGAGGGGAGAGTGATGTAGTGAATGAGGGGAGTGTGATGTAGTGAATGAGGGGAGTGTGAAGTAGTGATTGAGGGGAGTGTGATGTAGTGAATGAGGGGAGCGTGATATAGTGAATGTGGGGAGTGTGTTGTAGTGAATGAGGGGAGTGTGATGTAGTGATTGAGGGGAGTGTGATGGAGTGAATGAGGGAAGTGTGATGTAGTGAATGAGGGGAGTGTGAAGCAGTGAATGAGGAGATTGTGATGCAGTGATTGAGGGGAGTGAGATGTAGTGAATGAGGGGAGTGTGATGTAGTGAATGAGGGGAGTGTGATGCAGTGATTGAGGGGAGTGTGATGCAGTGAATGAGGGGAGTGCGATGCAGTGAATGAGGGGAGTGTGATGCAGTGAATGAGGGGAGTGTGATGTAGTGAATGAGGAGAGATTGATGTACTGAATGAGGGGAGTGTGATGTAGTGAATGAGGGGAGTGTGATGTAGTTAATGAGGGGAGTGTGATGTAGTGAATGAGGGGAGTGTGGAGCAGTGAATGAGGGAAGTGTGATGTAGTGAATGAGGGGAGTGTGATGTAGTGAATGAGGGGAATGTGATGTAGTGAATGAGGGGAGTGTGATGTAGGGAATGAGGGGAGTGTGATGTAGTGAATGAGGGGAGTGTGATGTAGTGAATGAGGGGTGTGTGATGCAGTGATTGAGGGGACTGTGATGTAGTGAATGAGGGGAGTGTGATGTAGTGAATGAGGGGAGTGTGATGTAGTGAATGAGAGAAAGTGTGATGCAGTGAATGCAGGGAGTGTGATATAGTGAATGTGGGGAGTGTGATGTCGTGAATGAGGGGAGTGTGATGTAGTGATTGAGGGGAGTGTGATGGAGTGAATGAGGGAAGTGTGATGTACTGAATGAGGGGAGTGTGATGTAGTGAATGAGGAGATTGTGATGTAGTGAATGAGGGGAGTGAGATGTAGTGAATGAGGGGAGTGTGATGTAGTGAATGAGGGGAGTGAGATGTCGTGAATGAGTGGAGTGTGATGTAGTGAATGAGGGGAGTGTGATGTGGTGAATGAGGAGAGTGTGATGTAGTGAATGAGGGGAGTGTGATATTGTGAATGAGGGGAGTGTGATGTAGTGAATGAGGGGAGTGAGATGTAGTGAATGAGGGCAGTGTGATGTAGTGAATGAGGGGAGTGTGATGTAGTGAATGAGGGCTGTGTGATGTAGTGAATGAGGGAGTGTGATGTAGTGAATGAGGGGAGTGTGATGTAGTGAATGAGGGGAGTGTGATGTAGTGAATGAGGAGAGTGTGATGTAGTGAATGAGGGGAGTGTGATGTAATCAATGAGGGGAGAGTGATGTCGTGAATGAGGGCAGTGTGATGTAGTGAATGACGGGAGTGTGATGTAGTGATTGAGGGGAGTGTGATGTAGTGAATGAGGGGAGTGTGATATAGTGAATGTGGGAGTGTGATGTAGTGAATGAGGGGAGTGTGATGTAGTGATTGAGGGGAGTGTGATGGAGTGAATGAGGGAAGTGTGATGTACTGAATGAGGGGAGTGTGATGTAGTGAATGAGGAGATTGTGATGTAGTGATTGAGGGGAGTGAGATGTAGTGAATGAGGGGAGTGTGATGTAGTGATTGAGGGGAGTGAGATGTAGTGAATGAGGGGAGTGTGATGTAGTGAATGAGGGGAGTGTGTAGTAGTGAATGAGGGAAGTGTGATGTAGTGAATGAGGGGAGTGTGATGGAGTGAATGAGGGGAATGTGATGTAGTGAATGAGGGGAGTGTGATGTAGTGAATGAGGGGAGTGTGATGTAGTGAATGAGGGGAGTGTGATGTAGTGAATGAGAGAAAGTGTGATGTAGTGAATGAGGGGAGTGTGATATAGTGAATGTGGGGTTAGGATGTAGTGAATGAGGGGAGTGTGATGTAGTGATTGAGGGGAGTTTGATGGAGTGAATGAGGGAAGTGTGATATACTGAATGATGGGAGTGTGAAGTCGTGAATGAGGAGTTTGTGATGTAGTGAATGAGGGGAGTGTGATGTAGTGATTGAGGGGAGTGTGATCTAGTGATTGAGGGGACTGTGATGTAGTGAATGAGGGGAGTGTGATGTAGTGAATGAGGGGAGTGTGATGTAGTGAATGAGGGGAGTGTGATGTAGTGAATGAGGGGAGTGTGATGTAGTGATTGAGGGGAGTGTGATGTAGTGAATGAGGGGAGTGTGATGTAATGAATGAGGGGAGAGTGATGTAGTGAATGAGGGGAGTGTGATGTAGTGAATGAGGGGAGTGTGAAGTAGTGATTGAGGGGAGTGTGATGTAGTGAATGAGGGGTGTGTGATATAGTGAATGTGGGGAGTGTGTTGTAGTGAATGAGGGGAGTGTGATGTGGTGATTGAGGGGAGTGTGATGGAGTGAATGAGGGAAGTGTGATGTACTGAATGAGGGGAGTGTGATGTAGTGAATGAGGAGATTGTGATGTAGTGATTGAGGGGAGTGAGATGTAGTGAATGAAGGGAGTGTGATGTAGTGAATGAGGGGAGTGTGATGTAGTGAATGAGGGGAGTGTGATGCAGTGATTGAGGGGAGTTTGATGCAGTGAATGAGGGGAGTGTGATGCAGTGAATGAGGGGAGTGTAATGCAGTGAATGAGGGGAGTGTGATGTAGTGAATGAGGAGAGATTGATGTACTGAATGAGGGGAGTGTGATGTAGTGAATGAGGGGAGTGTGATGTAGTGAATGAGGGGAGTGTGATGTAGTGAATGAGGGAAGTGTGATGTAGTGAATGAGGGGAGTGTGATGTAGTGAATGAGGGGAATGTGATGTAGTGAATGAGGGGAGTGTGATGTAGGGAATGAGGGGAGTGTGATGTAGTGAATGAGGGGAGTGTGATGTAGTGAATGAGGGGAGTGTGATGCAGTGATTGAGGGGACTGTGATGTAGTGAATGAGGGGAGTGTGATGTAGTGAATGAGGGGAGTGTGATGTAGTGAATGAGGGCTGTGTGATGTAGCGAATGAGGGGAGTGTGATGTAGTGAATGAGGGGAGTGTGATGTAGAGAATGAGGGGAGTGTGATGTAGTGAATGAGGAGAGTGTGATGTAGTGAATGAGGGGAGTGTGATGTAATCAATGAGGGGAGAGTGATGTCGTGAATGAGGGGAGTGTGATGTAGTGAATGACGGGAGTGTGATGTAGTGATTGAGGGGAGTGTGATGTAGTGAATGAGGGGAGTGTGATATAGTGAATGTGGGGAGTGTGATGTAGTGAATGAGGGGAGTGTGATGTAGTGATTGAGGGGAGTGTGATGGAGTGAATGAGGGAAGTGTGATGTACTGAATGAGGGGAGTGTGATGTAGTGAATGAGGAGATTGTGATGTAGTGATTGAGGGGAGTGAGATGTAGTGAATGAGGGGAGTGTGATGTAGTGATTGAGGGGAGTGAGATGTAGTGAATGAGGGGAGTGTGATGTAGTGAATGAGGGGAGTGTGTAGTAGTGAATGAGGGAAGTGTGATGTAGTGAATGAGGGGAGTGTGATGGAGTGAATGAGGGGAATGTGATGTAGTGAATGAGGGGAGTGTGATGTAGTGAATGAGGGGAGTGTGATGTAGTGAATGAGGGGAGTGTGATGTAGTGAATGAGAGAAAGTGTGATGTAGTGAATGAGGGGAGTGTGATATAGTGAATGTGGGGTTAGGATGTAGTGAATGAGGGGAGTGTGATGTAGTGATTGAGGGGAGTTTGATGGAGTGAATGAGGGAAGTGTGATATACTGAATGATGGGAGTGTGAAGTCGTGAATGAGGAGTTTGTGATGTAGTGAATGAGGGGAGTGTGATGTAGTGATTGAGGGGAGTGTGATCTAGTGATTGAGGGGACTGTGATGTAGTGAATGAGGGGAGTGTGATGTAGTGAATGAGGGGAGTGTGATGTAGTGAATGAGGGGAGTGTGATGTAGTGAATGAGGGGAGTGTGATGTAGTGATTGAGGGGAGTGTGATGTAGTGAATGAGGGGAGTGTGATGTAATGAATGAGGGGAGAGTGATGTAGTGAATGAGGGGAGTGTGATGTAGTGAATGAGGGGAGTGTGAAGTAGTGATTGAGGGGAGTGTGATGTAGTGAATGAGGGGTGTGTGATATAGTGAATGTGGGGAGTGTGTTGTAGTGAATGAGGGGAGTGTGATGTGGTGATTGAGGGGAGTGTGATGGAGTGAATGAGGGAAGTGTGATGTACTGAATGAGGGGAGTGTGATGTAGTGAATGAGGAGATTGTGATGTAGTGATTGAGGGGAGTGAGATGTAGTGAATGAGGGGAGTGTGATGTAGTGAATGAGGGGAGTGTGATGTAGTGAATGAGGGGAGTGTG
>NW_028225186.1:17614213-17634416 GCF_052327205.1 Somniosus microcephalus | reverse complement strand
AAGAAGTTCAGGAACTCGGGGTGCGGGAACAAAGTTCAGGATCTCGCGGTGGGGGATAGAAGGTCAGGAACACTGGGTGGGGGGAAGGAAGATCAGGAACTCGGGGTGGGGGAAAGAAGGTCAGGAACTCGGGGTGGGTGAAAGAGGGTCAGGAACACGGTGTGGGGGAAAGAAGGTCAGTAACACGGGGTGGGGGGAAAGAAGGTCAGGAACACGGGGTGGGGGGAAAGAAGGTCAGGATCTCCGGGTGTGGGAAAGAAGGTCAGTAACTCGGGGTGGGGGAGAGATGGTCAGTTACTCGGTGTGGTGGAAAGAAGGTCAGGAACTCGAGGTGGGGGACAGAAGGTCAGGAACTCGGGGTGGGGTGAATGAAGGTCAGCAACTCGGGGTGGGGGGAAAGACAGTCAGGAACTTGGGGTCGGGGAAACGAAGTTCAGGAACTCGGGGTGGGGGGAATGAAGGTCGGGTACTCGGGGTGGGGCAAGAAGGTCAGAAGCTCGTGGTGGGAGAAAGAAGGTCAGGAACTCGGGGTGGGGGGAAAGAAGATCAGGAACTCTGGGTGGGGGAAAGAGGGTCAGGAGCTCGGGGTGGGGGAAAGAAGGTCAGGAACTCTGGGTGGGGGAAAGAGGGTCAGGAACTCGGGGTGTGGGAAAGAAGTTCAGGAACTCGGGGTGCGGGAACGAAGTTCAGGATCTCGCGGTGGGGGATAGAAGGTCAGGAACACTGGGTGGAGGGAAGGAAGATCAGGAACTCGGGGTGGGGGAAAGAAGGTCAGGAACTCGGGGTGGGGGAAAGAGGGTCAGGAACACGGTGTGGGGGGAAAGAAGGTCAGTAACACGGGGTGGGGGGAAAGAAGGTCAGGAAAACGGGGTGGGGGGAAAGAAGGTCAGGATCTCCGGGTGTGGGAAAGAAGGTCAGTAACTCGGGGTGGGGGAGAGATGGTCAGTTACTCGGTGTGGGGGAAAGAAGGTCAGGAACTCGAGGTGGGGGACAGAAGGTCAGGAACTCGAGGTGGGGTGAATGAAGGTCAGCAACTCGGGGTGGGGGGAAAGACAGTCAGGAACTCGGGGTCGGGGAAACGAAGTTCAGGAACTCGGGGTGGGGGGAATGAAGGTCGGGTACTCGGGGTGGGGGTTAAGAAGGTCAGGAACTCGGGGTGGTGGACAAGAAGGTCGGGTACTCGGGGTAGGGGAATGAAGGTCAGGAACTCGGGGTGGGGGGAAAGATGGTCAGGAACTCGGGGTGTGGGGAGAGAAGGTCAGGAACTCGGGGTGGGGGGAAAGAAGGTCAGGAACTCGTTGTGGGGGGAAAGACGGTCAGGAACTCGGTGTCGGGGGAATGACGTTCAGGATCTCGGGGTGGGGGAAAGAAGGTCAGGAACTCGGGGTGGTGGAAAGAAGGTCAGGAACTCGGGGTGGGGGAAAGAAGGTCAGGGACTCGTGGTGGGAGAAAGAAGGTCAGGAACTCGGGGTGGGGGGAAAGAAGGTCAGGAACTCGTGGTGGGGGTAACGAAGTTCAGGATTTCGGGCTGGGGAATAGAAGGTCAGGAACTCGGGGTGGGGGAAAGAAGGTCAGGAACTCGGGGTGGGGGGAAAGAAGGTCAGGAACTCGGTGTGGGGGGAATGAAGGTCAGGAACTCGAGGTGGGAGAAAGAGGGTCAGGAACTCGGGGTGGGGGGAAAGAAGGTCAGGAAATCCGGGTGGGGGAAAGAAGGTCAGGAACTCGGGGTGGGGGAGAGATGGTCAGTTACTCGGTGTGGGGGGAAAGAAGGTCAGGAACTCGAGGTGGGAGAAAGAGGGTCAGGAACTCGGGGTGGGGGAAAAGACGGTCAGGAACTCGGGGTGGTGGGAAAGAAGATCGGGTACTCGGGGTGGGGGAATGAAGGTCAGTAACTCGAGGTGGGAGAAAGAAGGTCAGGAACTCGGGGTGGGGGGAAAGAAGGTCAGGATCTCGTGGTGGGGGAAAGAAGGTCAGGAAATCGGTGTGGGGGAAAGAAGGTCAGGAACTCGTGGTGGGGGAAAGAAGGTCAGGAACTCGGGGTGGGGGAAAGAAGGTCAGGAACTCGGGGTGGGAGAAAGAAGGTCAGGAACTCGGGGTGGGGTGAAAGAAGGTCAGGAACTCGGGGTGGCGGAAAGAAGGTCAGGAACTCGGGGTGGGGAAAAGAAGGTCAGGAACTCGGGGTGAGGGAAAGAAGGTCAGGAACTCGGGGTGGGGGAAAGAAGGTCAGGAACTCGGGGTGGGGGCAAGAGGGTCAGGAACTCGGGGTGGGGGGAAAGAAGGTCAGGAACTCGGGGTGGAGGGAAAGAAGGTCAGGAACTCGGGGTGGGGGAAAGAGGGTCAGGAACTCGGGGTGGGGGGAAGAAGGTCAGGAACTCGAGTTGGGGGAAAGAAGGTCAGGAACTCGGGGTGGGGGAAAGAAGGTCAGGAACTCGGGGTGGGGGAAAGAGGGTCAGGAACACGAGGTGGGGGAAAGATGGTCAGGAACTCGGGGTGAGGGGAAAGAAGGTCAGGAACTCGGGGTGAGGGGAAAGAAGGTCAGGAACTCGGTGTGGGGGAAAGATGGTCAGGAACTCGGGGTGAGGGGAAAGAAGGTCAGGAACTCGTGGTGGGGGGAATGAAGGTCGGGTACTCGGGGTGGGGTAAAGAAGGTCAGGAACTGGGGGTGGGGGAAAGAAGGTCAGGAACTCGTGGTGGTGGGAAAGAAGGTCAGGCACTCGGGGAGGGGGAATGAAGGTCAGGAACTCGGGCTGGGGGAAAAGACGGTCAGGAACTCGGGGTGGTGGGAAAGAAGGTCGGGTACTCGGGGTGGGGGAATGAAGGTCAGGAACTCGGGGTGGGGGGAAAGAAGGTCAGGAACTCGGGGTGTGTGGAGAGAAGGTCAGGAACTCGGGGTGGGGGAAAAGAAGGTCAGGAACTCCTTGTGGGGGGAAAGGCGGTCAGGAACTCGGGGTGGGGGGAAAGAAGGTCAGGATCTCGTGGTGGGGGAAAGAAGGTCAGGAACTCGGTGTGGGGGAAAGAGGTCAGGAACTCGTGGTGGGAGAAAGAAGGTCAGGAACTCGGGGTGGGGTGAAAGAAGGTCAGGAACTCGTGGTGGGAGAAAGAAGGTCAGGAACTCGGGGTGGGGTGAATGAAGGTCAGGAACTCGGGGTGGGGGGAAAGAAGGTCAGGAACTCTGGGTGGGGAGAGAAGGTCAGGAACTCGGGTTGGGGGGAAATAAGGTCAGGAACTCGGGGTGGGGGTAAAGAAGGTCAGGAACTCGGGTTGGGGGAAAGAGGGTCAGGAACACGGGGTGGGGGAAAGAAGGTTAGGAACTCGGGGTGGGGGGAAAGAAGGTCAGGAACTCGTGGTGGGAGAAAGAAGGTCAGGAACTCGGGGTGGGGGGAAAGAAGGTCAGGAACTCGGGGTGGGGGGAAAGAAGGTCAGGAACTCGGGTTGGGGGGAAAGAAGGTCAGGAACTCGGGGTGGGGGTAAAGAAGGTCAGGAACTCGGGTTGGGGGAAAGAGGGTCAGGAACACGGGGTGGGGGAAAGAAGGTTAGGAACTCGGGGTGGGGGAAAGAAGCTCAGGAACTCGGGGTGAGGGGAAAGAAGGTCAGGAACTCGAGGTGGGAGAAAGAAGGTCCGGAACTCGGGGTGGGGGGAAAGAAGGTCAGGAACTCAGGGTGGGGGAAAGAAGGTCAGGAACTCGGGGTGGGGGAAAGAAGGCCAGGTACTCGGGCTGGGGGAATAAAGGTCAGGAACTCGTGGTGGGTTGAAAGAAGGTCAGGAACTCGAGGTGGGGGAAAGAAGGTCAGGAACTCGGGGTGGGGGGAAAGAAGGTCAGGAACACGGGGTGGGGGCAAGAAGGTCAGGAACTCGGGGTGGGGGAAAAAAGGTCAGGAACTCGGCTGGGGAGAAAGAAGGTCAGGAACTCGAGGTGGGGGAAAGAAGGTCAGGAACTCGGGGTGGGGGGAATGAAGGTCAGGAACTCGGGGTGGGGGGAAAGAAGGTCATGAACTCGGGCTGGGGGAACGAAGGTCAGGAACTCAGGGTGGGGGAGAGAAGGTCAGGAACTCGGGGTGGGGGAAAAAAGGTCAGGAAATCGGGGTGGGGGAAAGAAGGTCAGGAACTCGGGGTTGGGGGAAAGAAGGTCAGGAACTCGGGGTGGGGTAAAGAAGGTCAGGAACTCGAGGTAGGGGAAAGAAGGTCAGGAACTCGGGGTGTGGTAAAGAAGGTCAGGAACTCGAGGTAGGGGAAAGAAGTTCAGGATCTCAGGGTAGGGGAAAGAAGGTCAGGAACTCGGGGTGGTGGGAAAGAAGGTCAGGAAATCGGTGTGGGGGAAAGAAGGTCAGGAACTCGGGGTGGGGGAAAGAAGGTCAGGAACTCGGGGTGGGAGAAAGAAGGTCAGGAACTCGGGGTGGGGGAAAGAAGGTCAGGAACTCAGGGTAGGGGAAAGAAGGTCAGGAACTCGGGGTGGGAGAATGAAGGTCAGGAACTCGGGGTGGGGTGAAAGAAGGTCAGGAACTCGGGGTGGCGGAAAGAAGGTCAGGAACTCGGGGTGGGGGAAAAGAAGGTCAGGAACTCGGGGTGAGGGAAAGAAGGTCAGGAACTCGGGGTGGGGGCAAGAGGGTCAGGAACTCGGGGTGGGGGGAAAGAAGTTCAGGAACTCGGGGTGGAGGGAAAGAAGGTCAGGAACTCGGGGTGGGGCAAAGAGGGTCAGGAACACGAGGTGGGGGAAAGAAGGTCAGGAACTCGGGGTGGGGGAAAGAAGGTCAGGAACTCGGGGTGGGGGAAAGAAGGTCAGGAACTCGGGGTGGGGGAAAGAGGGTCAGGAACACGAGGTGGGGGAAAGAAGGTCAGGAACTCGGGGTGGGGGAAAGAAGGTCAGGAACTCGGGGTGAGGGGAAAGAAGGTCAGGAACTCGGTGTGGGGGAAAGATGGTCAGGAACTCGGGGTGAGGGGAAAGAAGGTCAGGAACTCGTGGTGGGGGGAATGAAGGTCGGGTACTCGGGGTGGGGTAAAGAAGGTCAGGAACTGGGGGTGGGGGAAAGAAGGTCAGGAACTCGTGGTGGTGGGAAAGAAGGTCAGGCACTCGGGGAGGGGGAATGAAGGTCAGGAACTCGGGCTGGGGGAAAAGACGGTCAGGAACTCGGGGTGGTGGGAAAGAAGGTCGGGTACTCGGGGTGGGGGAAAGAAGGTCAGGAACTCGAGGTGGGAGAAAGAAGGTCAGGAACTCGGGGTGGGGGGAAAGAAGGTCAGGAACTCAGGGTGGGGGGAATGAAGGTCAGGAACTCGGGGTGGGGGGAAAGAAGGTCATGAACTCGGGCTGGGGGAACGAAGGTCAGGAACTCAGGGTGGGGGAGAGAAGGTCAGGAACTCGGGGTGTGGGAAAAAAGGTCAGGAAATCGGGGTGGGGGAAAGAAGGTCAGGAACTCGGGGTTGGGGGAAAGAAGGTCAGGAACTCGGGGTGGGGTAAAGAAGGTCAGGAACTCGAGGTAGGGGAAAGAAGGTCAGGAACTCGGGGTGTGGTAAAGAAGGTCAGGAACTCGAGGTAGGGGAAAGAAGGTCAGGATCTCAGGGTGGGGGAAAGAAGGTCAGGAACTCAGGGTAGGGGAAAGAAGGTCAGGAACTCGGGGTGGTGGGAAAGAAGGTCAGGAAATCGGGGTGGGGGAAAGAAGGTCAGGAACTCGGGGTGGGGGAAAGAAGGTCAGGAACTCGGGGTTGGAGAAAGAAGGTCAGGAACTCGGGGTGGGGTGAAAGAAGGTCAGGAACTCGGGGTGGCGGAAAGAAGGTCAGGAACTCGGGGTGGGGGAAAAGAAGGTCAGGAACTCGGGGTGAGGGAAAGAAGGTCAGGAACTCGGGGTGGGGGCAAAAGGGTCAGGAACACGAGGTGGGGGAAAGAAGGTCAGGAACTCGGGGTGGGGGAAAGAAGGTCAGGAACTCGGGGTGGGGGAAAGAAGGTCAGGAACTCGGGGTGGGGGAAAGAGGGTCAGGAACACGAGGTGGGGGAAAGAAGGTCAGGAACTCGGGGTGGGGGAAAGAAGGTCAGGAACTCGGTGTGGGGGAAAGATGGTCAGGAACTCGGGGTGAGGGGAAAGAAGGTCAGGAACTCGTGGTGGGGGGAATGAAGGTCGGGTACTCGGGGTGGGGTAAAGAAGGTCAGGAACTGGGGGTGGGGGAAAGAAGGTCAGGAACTCGTGGTGGTGGGAAAGAAGGTCAGGCACTCGGGGAGGGGGAATGAAGGTCAGGAACTCGGGCTGGGGGAAAAGACGGTCAGGAACTCGGGGTAGTGGGAAAGAAGGTCGTGTACTCGGGGTGGGGGAATGAAGGTCAGGAACTCGAGGTGGGAGAAAGAAGGTCAGGAACTCGGGGTGGGGTGAAAGAAGGTCAGGAACTCGGGGTGTGTGGAGAGAAGGTCAGGAACTCGGGGTGGGGGGAAAGAAGGTCAGGAACTCCTTGTGGGGGGAAAGGCGGTCAGGAACTCGGGGTCGGGGGAATGACATTCAGGATCTCGGGGTGGGGGGAAAGAAGGTCAGGAACTCGGGCTGGGGGAAATAAGGTCAGGAACTCGGGGTGGGGGGAAAGAAGGTCAGGATCTCGTGGTGGGGGAAAGAAGGTCAGGAACTCGGTGTGGGGGAAAGAGGTCAGAAACTCGTGGTGGGAGAAAGAAGGTCAGGAACTCGGGGTGGGGGTAAAGAAGGTCAGGAACTCGGGTTGGGGGGAAAGAAGGTCAGGAACTCGGGGTGGGGGTAAAGAAGTTAAGGAATTCGGGTTGGGGGAAAGAGGGTCAGGAACACAGGGTGGGGGAAAGAAGGTCAGGAACTCGGGGTGGGGGAAAGAAGCTCAGGAACTCGGGGTGAGGGGAAAGAAGGTCAGGAACTCGGGGTGGGAGAAAGAAGGTCAGGAACTCGGGGTGGGGGGAAAGAAGGTCAGGAACTCAGGGTGGGGGAAAGAAGGTCAGGAACTCGGGGTGGGGGAAAGAAGGCCAGGTACTCGGGTTGGGGGAATAAAGGTCAGGAACTCGTGGTGGGTTGAAAGAAGGTCAGGAACTCGAGGTGGGGGAAAGAAGGTCAGGAACTCAGGGTGGGGGAAAGAAGGTCAGGAACTCGGGGTGGGGGGAAAGAAGGTCAGGAACACGGGGTGGGGGCAAGAAGGTCAGGAACTCGGGGTGGGGCAAAAAAGGTCAGGAACTCGGGCTGGGGAGAAAGAAGGTCAGGAACTCGAGGTGGGGCAAAGAAGGTCAGGAACTCGGGGTGGGGGGAATGAAGGTCATGAACTCGGGCTGGGGGAACGAAGGTCAGGAACTCAGGGTGGGGGAGAGAAGGTCAGGAACTCGGGGTGGGGGAAAAAAGGTCAGGAAATCGGGGTGGGGGAAAGAAGGTCAGGAACTCGGGGTTGGGGGAAAGAAGGTCAGGAACTCGGGGTGGGGTAAAGAAGGTCAGGAACTCGAGGTAGGGGAAAGAAGGTCAGGAACTCGGGGTGTGGTAAAGAAGGTCAGGAACTCGAGGTAGGGGAAAGAAGGTCAGGATCTCAGGGTGGGGGAAAGAAGGTCAGGAACTCGGGGTGGTGGGAAAGAAGGTCAGGAAATCGGGGTGGGGGGAAAGAAGGTCAGGAACTCGGGGTGGGGGGAAAGAAGGTCAGGAACTCGGGGTGGGGGAAAGAGGGTCAGGAACACGGGGTGGGGGAAAGAAGGTCAGGAACTCGGGGTGGGGTGAATGAAGGTCGGGTACTCGGGGTGGGGGTTAAGAAGGTCAGGAACTCGGGGTGGGGGAAAGAAGGTCAGGAACTCGGGGTGGGGGAAAGAGGGTCAGGAACACGGGGTGGGGGGAAAGACAGTCAGGAACTCGGGGTCGGGGAAACGAAGTTCAGGAACTCGGGGTGGGGGGAATGAAGGTCGGGTACTCGGGGTGGGGGTTAAGAAGGTCAGGAACTCGGGGTGGTGGACAAGAAGGTCGGGTACTCGGGGTAGGGGAATGAAGGTCAGGAACTCGGGGTGGGGGGAAAGATGGTCAGGAACTCGGGGTGTGGGGAGAGAAGGTCAGGAACTCGGGGTGGGGGGAAAGAAGGTCAGGAACTCGTTGTGGGGGGAAAGACGGTCAGGAACTCGGTGTCGGGGGAATGACGTTCAGGATCTCGGGGTGGGGGAAAGAAGGTCAGGAACTCGGGGTGGTGGAAAGAAGGTCAGGAACTCGTGGTGGGGGTAACGAAGTTCAGGATTTCGGGCTGGGGAATAGAAGGTCAGGAACTCGGGGTGGGGGAAAGAAGGTCAGGAACTCGGGGTGGGGGGAAAGAAGGTCAGGAAATCCGGGTGGGGGAAAGAAGGTCAGGAACTCGGGGTGGGAGAAAGAGGGTCAGGAACTCGGGGTGGGGGGAAAGAAGGTCAGGAGCTCGGTGTGGGGGGAATGAAGGTCAGCAACTCGGGGTGGGGGGAAAGACAGTCAGGAACTCGGGGTCGGTGGAATGAAGTTCAGGATCTCGGGGTGGGGGAAAGAAGGTCAGGAACTCGGGGTGGTGGGAAAGAATGTCGGGTACTCGGGGTGGGGGAATGAAGGTCAGGAACTCGGGGTGGGAGACAGATGGTCAGGAACTCGGGGTGGGGTGAAAGAAGGTCAGGAACTCGGGGTGGCGGAAAGAAGGTCAGGAACTCGGGGTGAGGGAAAGAAGGTCAGGAACTCGGGGTGGGGGAAAGAAGGTCAGGAACTCGGGGTGGGGGAAAGAGGGTCAGGAACACGAGGTGGGGGAAAGAAGGTCAGGATCTCGTGGTGGGGGAAAGAAGGTCAGGAAATCGTTGTGGGGGAAAGAAGGTCAGGAACTCGTGGTGGGGTGAAAGAAGGTCAGGAACTCGGGGTGGGGGGAAAGAAGGTCAGGAAGTCGTTGTGGGAGAAAGAAGGTCAGGAACTCGGGGTGGGGTGAAAGAAGGTCAGGAACTCGGGGTGGGGGGAAAGAAGGTCAGGAAGTCGGGGTGGGAGACAGAAGGTCAGGAACTCGGGGTGGGGTGAAAGAAGGTCAGGAACTCGGGGTGGCGTAAAGAAGGTCAGGAACTCGGGGTGAGGGAAAGAAGGTCAGGAACTCGGGGTGGGGGAAAGAAGGTCAGGAACTCGGGGTGGGGGAAAGAGGGTCAGGAACACGAGGTGGGGGAAAGAAGGTCAGGAACTCGGGGTGGGGGAAAGAAGGTCAGGAACTCGGGGTGAGGGGAAAGAAGGTCAGGAACTCGGTGTGGGGGAAAGATGGTCAGGAACTCGGGGTGAGGGGAAAGAAGGTCAGGAACTCGTGGTGGGGGGAATGAAGGTCGGGTACTCGGGGTGGGGTAAAGAAGGTCAGGAACTGGGGGTGGGGGAAAGAAGGTAAGGAACTCGTGGTGGTGGGAAAGAAGGTCAGGAACTCGTGGTGGGGGAAAGAAGGTCAGGAACTCGGGGTGGTGGGAAAGAAGGTCGGGTACTCGGGGTGGGGGAATGAAGGTCAGGAACTCGAGGTGGGAGAAAGAAGGTCAGGAACTCGGGGTGGGGGAAAGAAGGTCAGGAACTCGAGGTGGGGGGAAAGAAGGTCAGGAACTCGTGGTGGTGGGAAAGAAGGTCAGGAACTCGTGGTGGGGGAAAGAAGGTCAGGAACTCGGGGTGGGGGAAAGAAGGTCAGGAACTCGGGGTGGGGGAAAGAAGGTCAGGAACTCGTGGTGGGGGAAAGAAGGTCAGGAACTCGGGGTGGGGGGAAAGAAGGTCAGGAACTCGTGGTGGGGGAAAGAAGGTCAGGAACTCGGGGTGGGGTGAAAGAAGGTCAGGAACTCGTGGTGGGGGAAAGAAGGTCAGGAACTCGTGGTGGGGGAAAGAAGGTCAGGAACTCGGGTTGGGGGGAAAGAAGGTCAGGAACTCGGGTTGGGGGAAAGAGGGTCAGGAACACGGGGTGGGGGAAAGAAGGTCAGGAACTCGGGGTGGGGGAAAGAAGCTCAGGAACTCGGGGTGAGGGGAAAGAAGGTCAGGAACTCGAGGTGGGAGAAAGAAGGTCAGGAACTCGGGGTGGGAGAAAGAAGGTCAGGAACTCGGGGTGGGAGAAAGAAGGTCAGGAACTCGGGGTGGGAGAAAGAAGGTCAGGAACTCGGGGTGGGGGGAAAGAAGGTCAGGAACTCAGGGTGGGGGAAAGAAGGTCAGGAACTCGGGGTGGGGGAAAGAAGGCCAGGTACTCGGGCTGGGGGAATAAAGGTCAGGAACTCGTGGTGGGTTGAAAGAAGGTCAGGAACTCGAGGTAGGGGAAAGAAGGTCAGGAACTCAGGGTGGGGGAAAGAAGGTCAGGAACTCGGGGTGGGGGGAAAGAAGGTCAGGAACACGAGGTGGGGGCAAGAAGGTTAGGAATTCGGGGTGGGGGAAAAAAGGTCAGGAACTCGGGGTGGGGGGAATGAAGGTCAGGAACTCGGGGTGGGGGGAATGAAGGTCAGGAACTCGGGGTGGGGGGAAAGAAGGTCAGGAACTCGGGCTGGGGGAACGAAGGTCAGGAACTCAGGGTGGGGGAGAGAAGGTCAGGAACTCGGGGTGGGGGGAAAGAAGGTCAGGAAATCGGGGTGGGGGAAAGAAGGTCAGGAACTCGGGGTTGGGGGAAAGAAGGTCAGGAACTCGGGCTGGGGGAACGAAGGTCAGGAACTCGGGGTGGGGGGAATGAAGGTCAGGAACTCGGGGTGGGGGGAAAGAAGGTCAGGAACTCGGGCTGGGGGAACGAAGGTCAGGAACTCAGGGTGGGGGAGAGAAGGTCAGGAACTCGGGGTGGGGGGAAAGAAGGTCAGGAAATCGGGGTGGGGGAAAGAAGGTCAGGAACTCGGGGTTGGGGGAAAGAAGGTCAGGAACTCGGGGTGGGGTAAAGAAGGTCAGGAACTCGAGGTAGGGGAAAGAAGGTCAGGAACTCGGGGTGTGGTAAAGAAGGTCAGGAACTCGAGGTAGGGGAAAGAAGGTCAGGATCTCAGGGTGGGGGAAAGAAGGTCAGGAACTCAGGGTAGGGGAAAGAAGGTCAGGAACTCGGGGTGGTGGGAAAGAAGGTCAGGAAATCGGTGTGGGAGGAAAGAAGGTCAGGAACTCGGGGTGGGGGGAAAGAAGGTCAGGAACTCGGGGTGGGGGAAAGAGGGTCAGGAACACGGGGTGGGTGAATGAAGGTCAGGAACTCGGGGTGGGGGAAAGAAGGTCAGGAACTCGGGGTGAGGGGAAAGAAGGTCAGGAACTCGGTGTGGGGGAAAGATGGTCAGGAACTCGGGGTGAGGGGAAAGAAGGTCAGGAACTCGTGGTGGGGGGAATGAAGGTCGGGTACTCGGGGTGTGGTAAAGAAGGTCAGGAACTAGGGGTGGGGGAAAGAAGGTCAGGAACTCGTGGTGGTGGGAAAGATGGTCGAGTACTCGGGGTGTGGGAATGAAGGTCAGGAACTCGAGGTGGGAGAAAGAAGGTCAGGAACTCGGGGTGGGGGGAAAGGTCAGGAACTCGGGGTGTGTGGAGAGAAGGTCAGGAACTCGTTGTGGGGGCAAAGACGGTCAGGAACTCGGGCTCGGGGGAATGTCGTTCAGGATCTCGGGGTGGGTGAAAGAAGGTCAGGAACTCGGGGTGGGGGAAAGAAGGTCAGGAAATCGGGGTGGGGGGAAAGAAGGTCAGGATCTCGTGGTGGGGAAAGAAGGTCAGGAACTCGGTGTGGGGGAAAGAAGGTCAGGAACTCGTGGTGGGAGAAAGAAGGTCAGGAACTCGGGGTGGAGTGAAAGAAGGTCAGGAACTCGTGGTGGGAGAAAAAAGGTCAGGAACTCGGGGTGGGGTGAAAGAAGGTCAGGAACTCGTGGTGGGAGAAAGAAGGTCAGGAACTCGGGGTGGGGTGAAAGAAGGTCAGGAACTCGGGGTGGCGGAAAGAAGGTCAGGAACTCGGGGTGGGGGAAAGAGAGTCTGGAATTCGGGGTGGGGGGAAAGAAGGTCAGGAACTCGGGGTGGAGGGAAAGAAGGTCAGAAACTCGGGGTGGGGGAAAGAAGGTCAGGAATTCGGGGTGGGGGAAAGAAGTTCAGGAACTCGGGGTGAGGGGAAAGAAGGTCAGGAACTCGGTGTGGGGGAAAGATGGTCAGGAACTCGGGGTGAGGGGAATGAAGGTCCAGGAACTCGTGGTGGGGGAACGAAGGTCAGGAACTCAGGGTGGGGGAAAGGAGGTCAGGAACTCGGGGTGGGGGGAAAGAAGGTCAGGAACTCGGGGTGGGGGAACGAAGGTCAGGAACTCAGGGTGGGGGAAAGGAGGTCAGGAACTCGGGGTGGGGGGAAAGAATGTCAGGAACTCGGGGTGCGGGAAAGAAGGTCAGGAACGCGGGGTGGGGGGAAAGAAGGTCAGGAACTCGGGGTGGGTTAAAGAAGGTCAGGAACTCGAGGTAGGGGAAAGAAGGTCAGGACCTCGGGGTGTGGTAAAGAAGGTCAGGAACTCGAGGTGGGGGAAAGAACATCAGGATCTCAGGGTGGGGTAAAGAAGGTCAGGAACTCAGGGTGGGGGAAAGAAGGTCAGGAACTCGGGGTGGTGGGAAAGAAGTTCAGGAACTGGGGGTGGGAGGAAAGAAGGTCAGGAACTCGGGGTCGGGGGAACGAAGTTCAGGATGTCAGGGTGGGGGAAAGAAGGTCAGGAACTTGGGGTGGGAGGAAAGAAGGTCAGGAACTCGGGGTCGGGGGAACGAAGTTCAGGATGTCAGGGTGGGGGAAAGAAGGTCAGGAACTTGGGGTGTGGGTAGAGATGGTCAGGAACTCGGGGTGGGGGGAAAGAAAGTCAGGAACTCGGGGTGGGGGGAAAGAAGGTCAGGAACTCGGGCTGGGTGAAAAGAAGGTCAGCAACTCGGGGTGGGGGGAAAGACAGTCAGGAACTCGGCGTCGGGGGAACGAAGTTCAGGATCTCGGGGTGGGGGAAAGAAGGTCAGGAACTCGGGGTGGTGGAAAGAAGTTCAGGAACTGGGTGTGGGAGGAAAGAAGGTCAGGAACTCAGGGTGGGGGAAAGAGGGTCAGGAACTCGGGGTGGAGGAAAGAAGTTCAGGAACTGGGGGTGGGGGAAAGAGTGTCAGGAACTCGTGGTGGTGGGAAAGAAGGTCAGGAACTCGAGGTGGGGGAAAGAGTGTCAGGAACTCGTGGTGGTGGGAAAGAAGGTCAGGAACTCGAGGTGGGAGAAACGAGGTGAGGAAATCGGGGTGGGGGGAAAGAAGGTCAGGAACTCGGGGTGGGGGAAAGCAGGTCAGGAACTCGGGGTGGGGGAAAGCAGGTCAGGAACTCGGGGTGGGGGAAAGGAGGTCAGGAACTCGGAATGGGGGGAAAGAAGATCAGGAACTCGGGGTGGGTTGAAAAAAGGTCAGGAACTCGGGGTGGGGGAAAGAGGGTCAGGAACACGGGGTGGGGGAAAGAAGGTTAGGAACTCGGGGTGGGGGAAAGAAGGCCAGGAACTCGGGGTGAGGGGAAAGAAGGTCAGGAACTCGGTGTGGGGGAAAGATGGTCAGGAACTCGGGGTGGGGGAAAGAAGGTCAGGAACTCAGGGTGGGGGAAAGAAGGTCAGGAACTCGGGGTGGGGGAAAGAAGGTCAGGAACTCGGGTTGGGTTGAAAGAAGGTCAGGAACTCGAGGTGGGGAAAGAAGGTCAGGAACTCGAGGTGGGAGAAACGAGGTGAGGAAATCGGGGTGGGGGGAAAGAAGGTCAGGAACTCGGGGTGGGGGAAAGCAGGTCAGGAACTCGGGGTGGGGGAAAGCAGGTCAGGAACTCGGGGTGGGGGAAAGGAGGTCAGGAACTCGGAATGGGGGGAAAGAAGATCAGGAACTCGGGGTGGGTTGAAAGAAGGTCAGGAACTCGGGGTGGGGGAAAGAGGGTCAGGAACACGGGGTGGGGGAAAGAAGGTTAGGAACTCGGGGTGGGGGAAAGAAGGCCAGGAACTCGGGGTGAGGGGAAAGAAGGTCAGGAACTCGGTGTGGGGGAAAGATGGTCAGGAACTCGGGGTGGGGGAAAGAAGGTCAGGAACTCAGGGTGGGGGAAAGAAGGTCAGGAACTCGGGGTGGGGGAAAGAAGGTCAGGAACTCGGGGTGTGGGAAAGAAGGTCAGGAACTCGGGGTGCGGGGAATGAAGGTCAGGAACTCGGGGTGGGGGGAAAGAAGGTCAGGAACTCGGGGTGGGGGAACGAAGGTCAGGAACTCGAGGTGGGGGAAAGAAGGTCAGGGACACGGGGTGGGGGCAAGGAGGTCAGGAACTCGGGGTGGGGGAAAAAAGGTCAGGAACTCGGGGTGGAGGGAAAGAAGGTCAGGAACTAAGGGTGGGGGAAAGAAGGTCAGGGACACGGGGTGGGGGCAAGGAGGTCAGGAACTCGGGGTGGGGAAAAAAGGTCAGGAACTCGGGGTGGAGGGAAAGAAGGTCAGGAACTCGTGGTGGGGGAAAGAAGGTCAGGAACTCGGGGTGTGGGGAATGAAGGTCAGGAACTCGGGGTGGGGGGAAAGAAGGTCAGGAACTCGGGGTGGGGGAAAGAAGGTCAGGAACTCAGGGTGGGGGAAAGAAGGTCAGGGACACGGGGTGGGGGCAAGGAGGTCAGGAACTCGGGGTGGGGGAAAAAGGTCAGGGACACGGGGTGGGGGCAAGGAGGTCAGGAACTCGGGGTGGGGGAAAAAAGGTCAGGAACTCGGGGTGGAGGGAAAGAAGGTCAGGAACTCGTGGTGGGGGAAAGAAGGTCAGGAACTCGGGGTGTGGGGAATGAAGGTCAGGAACTCGGGGTGGGGGGAAAGAAGGTCAGGAACTCGGGGTGGGGGAACGAAGGTCAGGAGCTCGAGGTCGGGGAAAGAAGGTCAGGAACTCGGGGTGGGGGGAAAGAAGGTCAGAAACTCGGGGTGGGGGAAAGAAGGTCAGGAACTCGGGGTGTGGGAAAGAAGGTCAGGAACTCGGGGTGGGGTAAAGAAGGTCAGGAACTCGAGGTCGGGGAAAGAAGGTCAGGAACTCGGGGTGTGGTAAAGAAGGTCAGGAACTCAGGTGGGGGAAAGAAGGTCAGGAACTCGGGGTGGGGGGATAGAAGGTCAGGAACTCGGGGTGGGGGGAAAGAAGGTGAGCAGCTCGGGGTGGGGGGAAAGACAGTTAGGAACTCTGGGTCGGGTGAACGAAGTTCAGGATGTCGGGGTGCGGGAAGGAAGGTCAGGAACTCGGGGTGTGGTAAAGAAGGTCAGGAACTCGAGGTGGGGGGAAAGAAGGTTAGGAACTCGGGGTGGGGGGAATGAAGTTCAGGAAATCGGGCTGGGTGAAAAGAAGGTCAGCAACTCGGGGTGGGGGGAAAGACAGTCAGGAACTCGGCGTCGGGGGAACGAAGTTCAGGATCTCGGGGTGGGGGAAAGAAGGTCAGGAACTCGGGGTGTTGGAAAGAAGTTCAGGAACTGGGGGTAGGAGGAAAGAAGGTCAGGAACTCAGGGTGGGGGAAAGAGGGTCAGGAACTCGTGGTGGTGGGAAAGAAGGTCAGGAACTCGAGGTGGGAGAAACGAGGTGAGGAAATCGGGGTGGGGGGAAAGAAGGTCAGGAACTCGGGGTGGGGGGAAAGAAGGTCAGGAACTCGTTGTGGGGGGCAAGACGGTCAGGAACTCGGGGTCGGGGGAAAGAAGATCAGGAACTCGGGGTGGGGGGAAAGAAGGTCAGGAACTCGGTGTGGGGGAAAGGAGGTCAGGAACTCGGAATGGGGGGAAAGAAGGTCAGGAACTCGGGGTGGGTTGAAAGAAGGTCAGGAACTCGGGGTGGCGGAAAGAAGGTCAGGAACTCGGGGTGGGGGTAAAGAAGGTCAGGAACTCGGGGTGGGGGAAAGAAGTTCAGGAACTCGGGGTGGGGGAAAGAGGGTCAGGAACTCGGGGTGGAGGGAAAGAAGGTCAGGAACTCGGGGTGGGGGAAAGAGGGTCAGGAGCACGGGGTGGGGGAAAGAAGGTCAGGAACTCGGGGTGAGGGGAAAGAAGGTGAGGAACTCAGGGTGGGGGAAAGAAGGTCAGGAACTCGGGGTGAGTGGAAAGAAGGTCAGGAACTCGGTGTGGGGGAAAGATGGTCAGGAACTCGGGGTGAGGGGAAAGAAGGTCAGGAACTCGGGGTGGGGGAAAGAAGGTCAGGGACTCGGGGTGAGTGGAAAGAAGGTCAGGAACTCGGTGTGGGGGAAAGATGGTCAGGAACTCGGGGTGAGGGGAAAGAAGGACAGGAACTCGGGGTGAGTGGAAAGAAGGTCAGGAACTCGGTGTGGGGGAAAGATGGACAGGAACTCGGGGTGAGGGGAAAGAAGGTCAGGAACTCAGGGTGGGGGAAAGAAGGTCAGGAACTCGGGGTGGGGGAAAGAAGGCCAGGTATTGGGGCTGGTGGAATAAAGGTCAGGAACTCGGGGTGGTTTGAAAGAAGGTCAGGAACTCGAGGTGGGGGAAAGAAGGTCAGGAACTCAGGGTGGGGGAAAGAAGGTCAGGAACACGGGGTGGGGGCAAGTAGGTCAGGAACTCGGGGTGGGGGAAAAAAGGTCAGGAACTCGGGGTGGGGGGGAAAGAAGGTCAGGAACTCGAGGTGGGGGAATGAAGGTCAGGAACTCGGGGTGGGGGGAATGAAGGTCAGTAACTCAGGGTGGGGGAAAGAAGGTCAGGAACTCGGGGTGGGGGAACGAAGGTCAGGAACTCAGGGTGGGGGAAAGAAGGTCAGGAACTCGGGGTGGGGGGAAAAAAGGTCAGGAACTCGGGGTGGGGGAAAGAAGGTCAGGAACTCTGGGTGAGGGGAAAGAAGGTCAGGAACTCCGGGTGGGGTAAAGAAGGTCAGGAACTCGAGGTAGGCGAAAGAAGGTCAGTAACTCGGGGTGTGGAAAAGAAGGTCAGGAACTCGAGGTAGGGGAAAAAAGATCAGGATCTCAGGGTGGGGGAAAGAAGGTCCGGAACTCAGGGTGGTGGGAAAGAAGATCAAGATCTCGGGGTGGGGGGAAAGAAGGTCAGGAACACGGGGTGGGGGAAAGAGGGTCAGGAACACGAGGTGGGGGAAAGAGGGTCAGGAACACGAGGTGGGGGAAAGAAGGTCAGGAACTCGGGGTGGTGGAAAGAAGGTCAGGAACTCGGGGTGAGGGGAAAGAAGGTCGGAACTCGGTGTCGGGGAAAGATGTTCCGGAACTCGGGGTGAGGGGAAAGAAGGTCAGGAACTCGAGTTGGGAGAAAGAAGGTCAGGAACTCGGGGTGGGGGGAAAGAAGGTCAGGAACTCGGGGTGTGTGGAGAGAAGGTCAGGAACTCGGGGTGGTGGGAAAGAAAGTCATGGTCTCGGGGTGGGGGGAAAGAAGGTCAGGAACTCGGGGTCGGGGGAATGACGTTCAGGATCTCGGGGTGGGGGGAAAGAAGGCCAGGAACTCGGGGTGGGGGAAAGAAGGTCAGGATCTCGTGGTGGGGGTAAGAAGGTCAGGAACTCGGTGTGGGGGAAAGAACGTCAGGAAATCGTGGTGGGAGAAAGAAGTTCAGGAACTCGGGGTGGGGGAAAGAAGGTCAGGAACTCGGGGTGGGGTGAAAGAAGGTCAGGAACTCGTGGTGGGAGAAAGAAGGTCAGGAACTCGGGGTGGGGTGAAAGAAGGTCAGGAACTCGGGGTGGGGGGAAAGAAGGTCAGGAACTCGGGGTGGGGGGAAAGAAGGTCAGGAACTCGGGGTGGGGGAAAGAAGGTCAGGAACTCGGGGTGGGGGAAAGATGGTCAGGAACTCGGGGTGGGGGGAAAGAAGGTCAGGTACTCGAGGTAGGGGAAAGAAGGTCAGGATCTCAGGGTGGGGGAAAGAAGGTCAGGAACTCAGGGTGAGGGGAAAGAAGGTCAGGAACTCGGGGTGAGTGGAAAGAAGGTCAGGAACTCGGTGTGGGGGAAAGATGGACAGGAACTCGGGGTGAGGGGAAAGAAGGTCAGGAACTCAGGGTGGGGGAAAGAAGGTCAGGAACTCGGGGTGGGGGAAAGAAGGCCAGGTATTGGGGCTGGGGGAATAAAGGTCAGGAACTCGGGGTGGTTTGAAAGAAGGTCAGGAACTCGAGGTGGGGGAAAGAAGGTCAGGAACTCAGGGTGGGGGAAAGAAGGTCAGGAACACGGGGTGGGGGCAAGTAGGTCAGGAACTCGGGGTGGGGGAAAAAAGGTCAGGAACTCGGGGTGGGGGGAAAGAAGGTCAGGAACTCGAGGTGGGGGAATGAAGGTCAGGAACTCGGGGTGGGGGGAATGAAGGTCAGGAACTCGAGGTGGGGGAACGAAGGTCAGGAACTCAGGGTGGGGGAAAGAAGGTCAGGAACTCGGGGTGGGGGGAAAGAAGGTCAGGAACTCGGGGTGGGGGAAAGAAGGTCAGGAACTCGGGGTGAGGGGAAAGAAGGTCAGGAACTCCGGGTGGGGTAAAGAAGGTCAGGAACTCGAGGTAGGCGAAAGAAGGTCAGTAACTCGGGGTGTGGAAAAGAAGGTCAGGAACTCGAGGTAGGGGAAAAAAGGTCAGGATCTCAGGGGGGGGGAAAGAAGGTCCGGAACTCAGGGTGGTGGGAAAGAAGGTCAAGATCTCGGGGTGGGGGGAAAGAAGGTCAGGAACACGGGGTGGGGGAAAGAGGGTCAGGAACACGAGGTGGGGGAAAGAAGGTCAGGAACTCGGGGTGGGGAAAAGAAGGTCAGGAACTCGGGGTGGGGGAAAGAGGGTCAGGAACACGAGGTGGGGGAAAGAAGGTCAGGAACTCGGGGTGGTGGAAAGAAGGTCAGGAACTCGGGGTGAGGGGAAAGAAGGTCGGGAACTCGGTGTCGGGGAAAAATGTTCCGGAACTCGGGGTGAGGGGAAAGAAGGTCAGGAACTCGAGTTGGGAGAAAGAAGGTCAGGAACTCGGGGTGGGGGGAAAGAAGGTCAGGAACTCGGGGTGTGTGGAGAGAAGGTCAGGAACTCGGGGTGGTGGGAAAGAAAGTCATGGTCTCGGGGTGGGGGGGAAAGAAGGTCAGGAACTCGGGGTCGGGGGAATGACGTTCAGGATCTCGGGGTGGGGGGAAAGAAGGCCAGGAACTCGGGGTGGGGGAAAGAAGGTCAGGATCTCGTGGTGGGGGTAAGAAGGTCAGGAACTCGGTGTGGGGGGAAAGAACGTCAGGAAATCGTGGTGGGAGAAAGAAGTTCAGGAACTCGGGGTGGGGGAAAGAAGGTCAGGAACTCGGGGTGGGGTGAAAGAAGGTCAGGAACTCGTGGTGGGAGAAAGAAGGTCAGGAACTCGGGGTGGGGTGAAAGAATGTCAGGAACTCGGGGTGGGGGGGAAAGAAGGTCAGGAACTCGGGGTGGGGGGGAAAGAAGGTCAGGAACTCGGGGTGGGGGGAAAGAAGGGTCAGGAACTCGGGGTGGGGGAAAGATGGTCAGGAACTCGGGGTGGGGGGAAAGAAGGTCAGGTACTCGAGGTAGGGGAAAGAAGGTCAGGATCTCAGGGTGGGGGAAAGAAGGTCAGGAACTCGGCCTGGTGGGAAAGAAGGTCAGGAACTCGGGGTGGGGGGAAAGAAGGTCAGGAACTCGGGTGCGGGGAATGAAGGTCAGGAACTCGGGCTGGGTGAAAAGAAGGTCAGCAGCTCGCGGTGGGGGGAAAGACAGTTAGGAACTCGGGGGTCGGGGGAACGAAGTTCAGGATGTCGGGGTGGGGGAAAGAAGGTCAGGAACTCCGGGTGTGGGTAGAGATGGTGAGGAACTCGGGGTGGGGGGAAAGAAGGTCAGGAAATCGGGGTGGGGGGTAAAGAAGGTCAGGAACTCGGGGTGATGGGAATGAAGGTCAGGAACTCGGGGTGGTGGAAAGAAGTTCAGGAACTCGAGGTGGGAGAAAAGAGGTGAGGAAATCGGGGTGGGGGGAAAGAAGGTCAGGAACTCGGGGTGGGGGGAAAGAAGTGCATTAGCTCGGGGTGGGGTGAATGAAGGTCAGGAATTCGGGGTGGGGGGAAAGAAGGTCAGGAACTCGGGGTGGGGGATACGAGGTCAGGAACTCGGGGTGGGGGGATACGAGGTCAGGAACTCGGGGTGGGGGAAAGAAGGTCAGGAACTCGGGGTGGGGGGAATGAAGGTCAGGAACTCGGGGTGGGGGAACGAAGGTCAGGAACTCAGTGTGGGGTAAAGAAGGTCAGGAACTCGGGGTGGGGGAAAGAAGGTCAGGAACTCGGGGTGGGGGAAAGAAGGTCAGGAACTCGGGGTGGGGGGAAAGAAGGTCAGGAACTCGGGTGGGGTAAAGAAGGTCAGGAACTCGAGGTAGGGGAAAGAAGGTCAGTAAATCGGGGTGTGGTAAAG